>NC_140166.1:141839453-142084453 GCF_963971535.1 Notolepis coatsorum | reverse complement strand
AGACAGATGTGGATACACAGTCAATTTTGCAGAGACAATTTTACTCAAAATGTCAGTTTGAGTAAAATGTGAGTAAAATATATATATATATACAGTAATAATAAATACGGTATATGCATTATTGTACATGCTATATGTTGAACTATAATCAGTTATAATACAGCAGTCAGTGTGGCCAGAACCCTGGGGGAGCCTCAAGTCACAAAAAGTATAGATTTGAGGGGAAGTGAGCTATATTCATTATTATTCACACAGGCAGTTTGAATACCATAACCCATTATGAATGGGAATAATAAAACAGTTCAACTCTAATATTTACATGATGATCCTTGTAAACAAACCTTTTACATCCACAAACTTCATGATAGTAGTATGTGTGCATACCTTATGTTTCGTCAATAATCCAATGTACAGTTACCCCCCACCCCGCCTATACCCAACCTCCTCCAATGTACAGTTTCTTCCCCCTCAAATACTCTCTTTTCAGACTCCTTTTGTACACATAAACAGTACTGTATATTTGTAGATCTGGTATGTCATAAATGTCTAGATGCAACAGTACTGTCTACCTGTATGTCATGTATGAATATGTTATGGTGAATTCAAAATGGGGGACCCTGATGTAAACAAGACGAAAGTCTTTCTCTGGTCTGCATCCTTTTAACAATTGTGTGTATTGAGCCGTACTGTATTGTACCCATTCTGCAATCTGTTAAATAAAGTTTTCAATCAATCAATCAATCAAACTACAATTCCCGACAGTCAGTAGTGCGACAATGTTGATGACGTCACACGCAGGGGCTCCCGTGTCCGCATCCTGTCATCACGTATGTATGGGCTGCCTTTGTGTTTTTGAGAAATCGATCACTCACTGACTGTCCGATTAGCGATTGCATATTTATTTTTCAGATAATCATCTGCTCGATTGTTGGGGGAACATCTAGTGATGGCGTCACCATTGAACGTGTGCATAGTGGTGGGCTCTGGCAAGTGGCGAGCTGTCAAACTCAAATGATGTCAAATGATGTGCATACTGGCATCACGCAATCCGCTAGAGGTGCTAATTATGCTTATTAATAACGTTTGTCTGTGTACATGTCTCTTTCTAGAGGGTTGTCTGTCCTGCTGTACCTATCTGTCTGTGTAAATAGATGTATTTATTGAAAATTGTATTAACAGATTGCAGAATGGGTACAATACAGTACTGTAACGTTCTGGGTTCTCGGGTCTGGTTGACCTGAGATCCCGGCTACCATCCTGTCACCTGTCACTTTCGGCTGCCGGGACGGGGGCTACAGGAAGTCTTTCGTCGGAGGATGTGGCTTCCAACAGCGAAGGAGGGCGATCGTTTCCAGAGGAGGTTCGGGAGCCGAGGCTGACGCCGCCTGAGCGCTACGGGGGAGCCCCGGAGGGGTGTCGAGAGTTTGTCACCCAGTGTTCGCTTGTCTTCCAGCTCCAGCCACGGTCATTCCCTTCCGCCATGTCCCGGTTGGCCTACATCATCACCCTTCTCACCGGCCGGGCCCTCTCCTGGGCTATGGCAGAACGGGAAAGCAGGTCGATGATCTGCCACGATGCGGACGCCTTTACCGGGGAGTTAAGACGTGTGTTCGACACTTCCTGTGTAATTTCCATTTATGAAGCCGGTGGGTGGCTTATCGCTTGCCGGCAAGGCCTCCGCACCGTGGCAGATTATGCCATTGATTTCCGCATTCTGGCCCGGGAGGCGGCCTGGCCCGAAATACCCTGCAGTGTTCTGTTTGTCCAGGGGCTCTCGGTTTGCATGAAGGATGAGCTGTCAGTTCGCGAGTTGCCGGAGCACCTGGATGGCATCATAAAACTAGCCATTAAGATGGACAATCGGCATCGGGAGAGAGGACAGGAGAGAGGATCAACAGCGTCTCAGCCTCAGGTACGATTCCCTTTCTCTTCCGGTGCCGATCCCATTCCGCGATACACAGGCGAACCACTGGGTGACGAACCAATGCAGTTGGGAGCGCTGTCGCTCTCCGACGCCGAGAGGAGGAGGTACGTGGAGCAGAAGCGTTGCTTCCGGTGTGGGCGGACCGGTCACTGCTTCGGCAGTTGTCGGGCTGAGTCGGGAAACGGGAGGGCTCGCTAGGCTCCGGAGAGGCTTTAGCAGGTGGGCTCCTTTCTCCTTTCACGCGGGATTTGCGCACATTTTTTGAGGTTACTGTGGGTTGTGGGGAGACTTTCAAAAGTACCAGAGCATTGGTGGATTCGGGGGCAGCGGGGAATTTGATTCATGTGGGGTTGGCTGAACAGTGGGGTTTAGCCTTAGAGACATTGCAGGTACCTATTCCGGTCTAGGCGTTGGATGGACAGCCACTGGGTGATGGGATCATTACCCAGAGGACGGCGCGATTACACATCCAAGTGGCCGGTGGGGGTGGGAATGGGTACAGTTTTATGTCATCAGATCTCCCCAGTGTGTTGTTGTTTTGGGTCATCCGTGGTTAGCCGAACGTAATCCTGTCATTAATTGGGCAACGGGTGAACTTTTGGTGGGGAGCGGCGTCGAGTCGTCCGCCCGGCGAGGGTTTACCCACCCCTTCTTCCTTATTGTCTCCCTCTTCTCTCTCCAGGATGGTGGTGAGCGTTGCAGATTCTGTCATACCTCCTAATCCTGATTTAATGGGTGTGCCCGAGATCTATTGCGACCTTGCGGACGTTTTTAGTAAAGCGTGTGCTAAAGCACTACCGCCTCATAGGTCATACGACTGCCCCATTGATCTTCTACCCGGCGCCTCTCCACCCTGTGGGCGTATGTTCTCCCTCTCTTGCCCTGAGACTGTGTCTATGAACGATTACATTCAGGAGGCATTGCTCGCCCGTCCACATCCCCTGCCGGCGCTGGCTTCTTTTTCGTTGCTAAAAAGGATGGGGGCCAGCGACCGTGCATTGATTATAGGGGATTGAACAATGTTTCCATTAAAAACCGTTATCCCCTACCTCTCATGGACACCGCCTTTGAGTGCTTACAGGGGGCACAGGTCTTCTCTAAACTTGACTTACATAATGCATACAATCTGGTCAGGATTAGAGAAGGGGACGAGTGGAAGACTGCGTTTAATACTCCTAATGGGCATTATGAGTATTTAGTCATGCCCTTTGGTTTGGCTAATGCTCCAGCAGTCTTCCAAGCCCTGGTCAACGACGTGCTGCGGGACTTAATTGGGGTGTCAGTTTTTGTTTACCTAGATGACATCCTGATTTTCTCTCGCGATATGGTGCAACACCAACTGCATGTTCGTGAGGTGCTTCGCCGTCTCCTTGAGCATCAGCTATTTGTTAAGGCAGAGAAGTGTGTGTTTCACGCTGACACTGTTTCCTTCCTGGGCTTTGTGTTGACGAAGGGTGATCTTCGCATTGGATCCAGCCAAGGTGAGTGCAGTCTTGGATTGGCCACGGCCTTCGTCGCTCAAGGAGCTGCAACGATTTTTGGACTTTGCAAATTTTTACAGGCGTTTTATTCGCAATTTTAGCGCCTTAGCCAATCCGTTAACAGCTCTCACTAAGTCCTCTCTCCCTGGCTTTGAATGGTCGCCTAGGGCAGAGTCGGCCTTCTGCGACCTCAAACGTCGATTTACCTCTGCCCCTGTACTGATCCGCCACGATGCAGAGGCTCAGTCTATTGTGGAGGTGGATGCCTCTGACATCGCGGTGGGGGGGGGGGGGGGGGGGGTGATCTCTCAGAGATGTTTAAAGGACGGTAAAGTGCATCCTTGCGCTTTTTTTTCTCGCCGGCTGTCTTCGGCCGAGCGTAACTACGACGTGGGTAATCGGGAGTTATTGGCAATCAAATTGGCACTACAGGAGTGGAGACATTGGTTGGAGGGGGCGGCACATCCCTTCATTGTTTGGACTGATCATAAGAACTTGGCTTACATTATCCTTTTTTTTGTATTTAATTTTTTTATTATTTTTTAAACATAACATCAAATTAGACACACAAGCATTAACAGTAAACATCCAATGAAATCACCATTTGAATCATTATAAATGTAGTATACGAGATATATACTTGGCTTACATCCAAGGGGCTAAACGCCTTAACTCTCGCCAGGCCAGGTGGGCGTTATTATTCACTCGATTTCGATTTACCATCTCCTATCGACCCGGTTCCAAAAACGTTAAGCCTGACGTGTTGTTGCGCCAATTCGATCCTCCGGGTCGAGAGAAGAGCCCCCATCCCATTATTCCACAGGCCTTGATTTTGGCACCCGTGTCTTGGGGCATAGATAAGGTGGTAAGATCGGCTCTGGCACGGGAGCCTGATCCTGGTGGGGGTCCTCCGAGACGGCTGTATGTGCCCAAGGCTGCACGCTCACGCCTGCTGCAGTGGGCACATACTTCTTCACTCACCGGCCACCCTGGGGCCACTAGAACCCTGGAGTTTATCCGTAGGAGGTTCTGGTGGTCGACAGTGGAGGGGGATACGCGTTCCTTTGTGGCGGCCTGCCCGGTGTGTGCGCGCAGTAAGACCTCTCGCCGTGCACCAGCAGGTCTCCTCCGGCCTCTTCCTATTCCCAAACGTCCCTGGTCGCACATATCCCTGGACTTTATTTCAGGCCTACCCTTGTCAGATGAGTTCACTGCCATTTTGGTGGTGGTGGACCGTTTCTCCAAGGCGGCTCACTTCATTCCCCTTCCCAAACTTCCCTCGAGAGACGGCTGATCTGGTGGTACATCACGTCTTTCAGGTCCACAGGCTCCCAGTGGATATCGTGTCGGACCGAGGTCCTCAGTTCGCCTCCAGGTTCTGGAAGGCGTTTGCCACCAGTCTCTGCACCTCCGTCAGTCTGTCGTCTGGGTTTCACCCGCAGTCGAACGGGCAGACGGAGCGCATCAAACAGGATCTGGAGGGGATCTTGAGGTGTTACGTTTCCGGGTGTCCGGCAACGTGGAGTAGGAGGTTGGCCTGCCCGCGGTTCCTCTGCCTCGGTTGATCGGGGGTCAGCCGGCCTACACGGTGCGGAGGATCCTGGGTTGTAGACGGAGGGGTAGGGGGTTTCAGTTTTTGGTGGATTGGGAGGGGTACGGGGTAGAAGAGCGTTCTTGGGTGCCTCAAAGGGATATTTTGGATCCCAGCCTGATCGTTGATTTCCAGCAGCTGCATCCTGAGGCCCCTAGGTGAACGTCGGGTGCCGTTCATTGGGGGGAGGTACTATAAAATTCTGGGTTCTCTGGTCTGGTTGACCTGAGATCCCGGCTACCATCCTGTCACTTGTCACTTTCCTCTCCCTTGATTGTATTATTGGTTGTCACCTGGTATTGGCTGTCACTCTGTGGAACGTGTGGAATGTCTGGTATGTTGCCCTCAAATAACTCCTGTCCTCTCTGTTCCTCGTCGGCTCTTCACACAATCTCCAGAACCAGTATGCGGCGGTACCAAGAGACAAGTGCTGCAGTAACTAGCATTCTATCCTTTTGTTCTCTGTTGATCAGTACTCCTATTTACCTAAACTGCTCTACGGTTGTTCCTAATAAAGAGGATACCCGATGTAGGAGCCAATTTAGGACTTAGGAATGTCATGTGAGGAATGTCAGAATGTTAGGAATGTCATGTGCTTAGCGTCAGCTGGGTAGCAGGGAGGGGCAGTTTTGTGAATGGAACCAGGGTAGGGAGTAGCGTTATAGTTTTTTGACCATGCGAACAGCGATTTAACATGTTATGTTTTTCTTTTATTTATTAAATGGTAAACGGTACACTGTGGTCCTGTCGTGCGCGTTCAGACTCCCGTTAATGACCTACTCTGCTTCAATGGTGTGTGAAACTCAAAGACCGTCGGATATTACACCTACACCCGAATTGTGAAGAACGAACCTACTCTCCGTCTCCTTATTGCCAACCACTATTGGGACTCTACACTCTTACCTGGTGCCATCATAACACAGTACGGCTCAATACACACAATTGTTAAGGGGATGCAGACCAGAGAAAGACTTTCGTCTTGTTTACATCAGGGTCCCCCATTTTCAATTCATAATGACATTTATGACATACATGATGTAGGCCATACATTTATGTGATGCCTCGCCTTACGGCATTGGAGCGGTGTTGTCACATACATTTCCAGATGGCTCAGAGAAGCCAATAGCCTTCGCCTCAAGATCATTGACTAAAGCTGAGCGCAACTACGCTCAAATTGACCGAGAGGCCCTCAGTCTCCTATGGGGGGTCAAGAAGTTTAACCACTACCTGTATGGTCAAAGGTTCACGCTTCTGACAGACCATCAGCCTCTCATATCTATCTTCAATCCCCGGAAAGGCATTCCGATAATGACGGCGCAGCGGCTACAGCGGTGGTCACTCTTCCTGGGGGCATATCAGTATGACATCGAGTTCAAGGGGACGAAACAGCATGGGAATCCTGACGGAATGTCACATCTACCCCTGCAAACCGCAGAGACAGCCGCAGCTGTAGACCCAGCAGAGGTGTTTCACACCACAATCGTCAACCAGCTGCCAGTGACCAATGCTCTCATCCAAAGAGAGACACGCAACGACCCCACACTGTCACAGATCTATGACATCACTGTGAAGGGGTGGCCACGACACGGTAACTCAATGTATCCAGCATTCTCAGCGAGGAGAGAGCAACTGTCAGTGTGCCAGGGAATGCTGATGTGTGGTTCACAAGTAGTGATTCCGTCCAAGCTGCGCACCAGAGTGTTAGAAGCATTACATGAAGGACACCTGGGAACCTTAAAGATGAAGAGCCTGGGCCGCAGTTATATGTGGTGGCCAGGAATCGATAAGCAAATCGAGGACATGGCAAAGAGCTGCCCCCCGGATGTCAGGAGATGCAGAATGCACCACCACAGGCTGCTCTACATCCATGGGAATGGCCATCATCACCGTGGCAGCGAGTACACCTTGATTTCGCAGGACCATTCAAAGACTCAATGTTCTTGATCGCTGTAGATGCACATTCAAAATGGCCGGAAGTGATAAAAATGAAGTCAACTACATCTGAGAAGACCATTTCTGTGCTGAGGACTGTGTTCGCCAGGAATGGTTTAGCACAACAGATATGCACGGACAATGGATGCCAGTTAGTTTCGGATGAATTCCAGATGTTTGTAAAGAGAAATGGAATCAAGCACTTCACATCTGCACCATACCATCCAGCCACGAATGGCTTGGCAGAGAGATTTGTGCAGACATTCAAGAAAGCAATCAAAGCAATGGATAATGAAGATCTACCGATCCAGCACAAAATCGACAAATTCCTCTTTGCATATCGCAATGCCACACACGTTACTACCAACCAGACGCCAGCGATGCTGTTTTTCAAAAGAAGCCTGAGATCTCACCTGGACCTTCTCAAACCAGATGTGCGACGTGACGTCAAACATCTCAACGACAAATCAACAAGGAGCTTCAAAGTAGGACAGACAGTTCTCGCTCATGATTATCGGAAGGACAAGTGGAACACCGGAACAATCACTTCACGTGATGGACCACTCATGTATACTGTGGACATGGGAGATGATTTATGGAGACGTCATGTTGACCAAATCCTGGACACTCAGGTACAGAACAGTGTGTCACCTGGCCTGGACTCACCTGAGCAGGAAATGGACAATCCAGTTTTCTCAGCACCACCCACCACAGCGCCGTCCGAAACTGAGAGCTCTAGTGCTGATACCTCACCACCTGCGATGTCTCCACAGCCTGGTTCCCCGCTCTCAAGCGAGCCAGTGAGACGCTACCCAGAGAGGCAGCGTAAACAGCCTCAGAGACTTGATCTGTAGCCTAAAGGCCATGTTGTTGTTTGTGTGTTCAGACATAGTGTCATAATGTCATAGTTAATAGACATTTGGTTAAGGGTTGATGTAGGCCATACATTTATTGTGGAAACATTTATTGTTATTACTTGTGTTTATATAGGCCTACTGTTAAGCTAAAGGGGGAGGATGTGTAATGTATGGAGTTAGTACAGGGACTACTTAACGTTAGTCTACATACGCCCCTCTTGTCATGCATGCTTACGTTATGCACAGGTCATATGAATGTACTGCCGGGTTGGGGGTTAGGGTGACCAGGTGTCCCCCTTTTGGTTGTACTGTCCCACCATTTGACCAAATGTCCCGCGTCCCTCATATTGAGAGGATGTCCCTCTTTTCGAAGCCAAAAAAAAACATGCGTCTAAAAGCCCCTCCCTACAGACAGTAAACGTAGCAACCCGCCTCTTGTCCACACACATTGCTCTGATTGGTTATAGTACTTTAGCGCGCTGCTTGCCTGCTTGTGACGTGACTGAGTCGTGACGCTACCTCATATCGCAGATCTGATTGGTTATAGTAATTTAGCGCACTGCTCTGCTCGTGAGAGTTGAACTTGTGACGCTACCTCATATCGCAAATCTGATTGGTCAAAAAAAACACAACAACATTACAAGCGAACTAGTTCAAGATGAAAAGCAGTAAAAAGAAACGGACCTGCAGTTACAAAAAAGACTGGCAAACGACACATGACTGGGTGAGGCAGATGGCAGGCAATCCGCAGCAGGCTTTCTGTGTTTTGTGTCATAGTTCGTTTTCAATTGCGCATGGAGGAGAATACGACTTGAAGCGCCACAGTGGACGTGAGTCTCACTTGAAAGTGGTTCACCAAAAAGAAACATCCAGATCTATGGATACGTTTATTTTTAAACCAAACAATGATAGCCAGACGGACAAGGTCACTGCAGCGGAGATAACAAGTGTCTATCACACAGTACAGCACTCCCATTCATACAGGTCAGCCGACTGTGGTATGAAACTAGCTCCTGTCATTTTGCCAGACTCAGTTATTCTAATAAAAAAATTTACATTATCTATCTGTCCCACTTTGTCCCACCAAAATCTTACTGTTGTCCCACTTTGTCCCACCAAAATCTTACTGTTGTCCCACTTTTGGACTTTTTGCATCTGGTCACCCTATTGGGGGTACGTCATTAAAGCCATGGGTTCAACGCTATCTCCATCTCCGTGATTCTTGTAGTTGTGTAATTAGACAACATACACGACAACATGACATACAGATATACAAATACAGTACTGTTTGTGATACAAAAATACTTTAAAAAAGAAAAAAAGAAGAAGAGAGTATACATTTGACGAAGAAACTGTACATTGGATGAGGTGGGGTGGGTGGGGGTGGGTAGGCGGGGGGGGGGTAACTGTACATTGGATTATCGACAAAACTTTACTTGGTCCAAGAAGAGAGTCTAGATTCATCTAGATTAATTACAGAAAATTGTGAGATTAATTAGTTAATTTTTTTTTAATCTATTGACAGCACTAGTTTATATATATAGCGTGTTGGACACTCTCTGGGACACAGACAGGATGTGTATATATATATAGCGTGTTGGACACTCTCTGGGCTCACAGACAGGATGTATATATATATATATATATATATATATATATATATATATATATATATATATATATATATATATATATATATATATATATATATATAGCGTGTTGGACACTCTCTGGGCTCACAGACATGATGTGTATATATATAGTGTGTTGGACACTCTCTGGGACACAGACAGGATGTGTATATATATATAGTGTGTTGGAAACTCTCTGGGACACAGACAGGATGTGTATATATATATATAGTGTGTTGGACACTGGGCTCACAGACAGGATGTGTATATAATAAATATAGCATGTTGGACACTCTCTGGGACACAGACGGGATGTGTATATATAGCGTGTTGGACACTCTCTGGGCTCACAGACAGGATGTATATATATATATATATATATATATATATATATATATATATATATATATATATATATATATATATATATATATATATATAGTGTGTTGGACACTCTCTGGGACACAGACAGGATGTGTATATATATATATAGCGTGTTGGACACTCTCTGGGACACAGACAGGATGTGTATATATATATAGTGTGTTGGACACTCTCTGGGACACAGACAGGATGTGTATATATATATATAGTGTGTTGGACACTCTCTGGGACACAGACAGGATGTGTATATATATATAGTGTGTTGGACTCTCTCTGGGACACAGACAGGATGTGTATATATTATATATATAGTGTGTTGGACTCTCTCTCCCTGCGGGGGGAGGCAGCCGTCAGCTGCTCCTTATGGGCCCATCGGTGCGTGAGGCTGTTCTCCACAGTTTTAATGTGATTATGTGATTTCAAGTGGACCAAAAAATTGCCAAATAGGTTTGTTGTTGTTTTTTTTAGTTTTGTTGATTGATTGATTGATTGATTGATTGATTGAAAAGTTTATTAACAGATTGCAGAATGGGTACAGTACAGTACAGCTCAATACATACAATTGTTAAGGGGATGCAGACCAGAGAAAGACTTTCGTCTTGTTTACATCAGGGTCCCCCATTTTCAATTCATCATAACATATATGACATACATGACATACAGATAGACAGTACTGCTACATCTATACATTTATGACATATCAGATTTGCAAATACAGTACTGTTTGTGATACGAAAAGAGTCCAGAAAAAGAGTGTATACATTTGACGTAGAAACTGTACATTGGAGGAGGTTGGGTGGGTGGGGGCTGTACATTGGAGGGGGGGGGGGGGGGGTTGGGGTAGGGGGGAATTGTGATTACAGTAGTATTCCCCTCTCCCACTCCTCTGCTGCCCTCTCCTCCCCCTCTCCTCTCCACCCTCCTCCCCTCTCCTCTCCTCCCCTCCCCCTCTCCTCTCCTCCCCCTCTCCTCCATCTGGCCATGTTTTCTTCCCTCAGGTAAAGAGTTACTATGACCTGCATTTTTATCCAAGAATTAGGTCTATACACACACACACACACGCGCACACACACACTATCTCTAATCCTCTCTCTCTTTCCATACATATCTTTCTCCCTCCCTATCACTCTTTTTCTCCCTCACTTTTTCTCTTTCTCTTCCTCCCTACCTCTCTTTTGCTCTCCCTGTTTCTGGCCTTACTTCCCTTCCTATCGCTTTCTCCCTCTCTCTCCTTCCCTACTGTACCTCTCTACCCCCCCCCCCCCCCCTCTCTCCATCTGTGTCTCTCTCTCTCTGTCTCTCGCCTCTATCTCTCTCTGTCTATCTCTCACTCTCTCTATCTCTCTTCTGTCTCTCTCTGTCTGTCTCTCTCTGTCTGTCAATTAAATTAAATTAAATTCAAATGGGGTTTATTGACATGGGAAACATACGTTTACATTGCCAAAGCCAAACAAAACAATCAAACAGAGAAATCAGAAGAAATCAGTACATTACAGAAGGATTCTTTTTTTGTATGCTTGACAGTCTTTATGGTGGTTGTATTCCATTGGACGTCCTTTTCTTTCACAGCAGCTCACAAATCTTGCTGCTGTGTTTGCACATTGTTGTATTTCACCCAGTAGGTATGGGAGTTTTGAGTTATTTTTAGGGCTGTCAGTTTATCGCGTTAATTAGATTAATTAATTACACAGCAAATTATCACGTTATGAAAATGTACTCAAAATTGATTAAAATAAATAAATAAATAAAAATGTAATACTATTTTTTTTGTATCTCATTTCATTCCATAAGAACGTAGAATACACATTTACAGACTTTTTTTAATATGGTCCATTTGCATGTTCTTGGTATCTGATTCTAGGGACATCTATGGATCTCAGGGAATGTATTCCCAGTGTCAGAAATACTGTGGGCTAGATCCACAAAGAATGGATTGCACGGTGCAGGTTGCACCCTTAGTTACAATTCATTATGAATTGAAAATGGGGGACCCTGATGTAAACAAGACGAAAGTCTTTCTCTGGTCTGCATCCCCTTAACAATTGTGTGTATTGTATTGAGCCATACTGTATTGTACCCATTCTGCAATCTGTTAATACATTTTCATTCAATCAATCAATCAATCAATCTGCGTGGTGATTGAATGACATTTTTATTTTGAGTAAATTGTAGGCTAATCTTTGAATGTGAATAACACCATGCTCAAAAATCTAAGCAAATTAATAGATGGAAAGATGATTAAACAGAAGGTTTTGTAGATACAGTACTGAATTCTGCCATCCGGACACATGCAATTTGAAATATGATTATAGAATATAGAATATCAGGCATAAAATGGTTATGCGATTAAAATGCGATTAATTAGATTAATTAATTACAAATCCTGTAATTAATTAGAAGAAAAAAATGAATCGCCTGACAGCACTAGTTATTTTCCATGTTTTCAAAGTCTCTTTGTGTGTTTGCAATTTGTGGGAAGTATATGTCTCTGATGTCTTGGTATAGTGGGCAGGTTGTTAAGAAGTGGAGCTCGGTTTCCACCTCTTCTTGTGAGCAGTGGGTGCACAGTCTGTCTTCTCTTGGGAGCCAGGTCTGCCTATGGCGGCCTTTCTCGATGGCTAGGCTGTGCTCGCTGAGTCTGTACCTAGTCAAGGATCTCCTTAGTTTTGGGTCAGTCACAGTGCTCAGGTATTCTGCCACTGTGTACTCTCTGTTTAGGGCCAAATAGCATTTCAATTTGCTCTGGTTTTGGGTTGATTATTTCCAATGTGTCAAATAGTTTTCTTTTTGTTTTCTTATAATTTGGTTTAGTCCAGTGTGGTTTCTGTCTGGTGGCTCTGCTTGTGTTTGTGAGCAGATTTCCCAGAACCAACTGGCTGAGTGGGCATCTCTCAAGGGTCTCTCTGTAGGTGAGGGCTTTGTTATGGAGTGTGTCTGGGTCACTTTCTTTTAGGTGATTATAGAATTTAAATGCTCTTTTTTGGATTTTGATAATTAGTGGGTATCTTCCTAGTTCTGCTCTGCATGCATTATTTGGTGTTTTCCGCTGGGTGCGGAGAATGGATTAGCAAAATTCTGCATGCAGTCTCAATTTGGTGTTTGTCCCATTTTGTGAAATCTTGGTTTGCAAGTGGGCCCCAGACCTTGCAACCATACAGGGAAATGGGTTCTATGACGGAGTCTAATATTTTTAACAAGATTTAAATTAGAATGTGTAGCTTGATGTTCATTTTGATAGCATAAAAAGCACTTCTTGCTTTGTCTCTCAGGTCATTCACAGCTTGGTTGAAGTTCCCTGTAGCACTGATGTTTAGGCCGAGATAGGTGTAGTTTTTTGTGTGTTCTAGGGCAATTGTGTCTAGGAGGAATTTGTGTTGTTGTAGGCTGGGTCTTTTTTGGAATATCATAACTTGTGTTTACTTATTAACTGTTTAATTTTATAAACTGGTCAACACTGCTCAAAACGGCTTTATTTCCGGCGTTGGGTGTCTGATTAGCATGCGCTGTGATCACAGCGCAGGCGCATCAGGCAGCCAGAGCCGGAAATAAAGCTGTTTGTCTGTCCGAAACCCTTGTGCAACTGTGACTACCTTTGACATTTCTCTGCAATACTAAAGATAAAGATAAAGATAAAATAAAGACAGACTTAATTGTAGGAATTTTACATGGTGGGATAAGGGACTGTGTATTCACTCAGTGCATCACAGTCACGAAAGGGGCTACTGCTACGGATGACGCAACCGCAGGGTGGGAGAGGCCTTCGCCAAGGCGGGGAAGGTGACGACGTGTTGTTCTCATTCATATCCATATCTGTCTGAATATCCCTACTTATACACCTGCATTCATACGTATATTATGCCGTCTCCTCTTCTCCTGGTGCCCTCTGTGTACAGCTGTGTATCGGATCTGTTTGGAGGGGAGACCAGAGCCACCCAGAGCACATGTGAGCCAGGAGGCCCACAGGGTGGGGGCAGACCTGGGGGAGCTTGTTTTAACCTACTGGCAGCGAGAGATGGGTGGGGTTTGCGATATAGGACAACACAATGAGTACCAGAAAATGCAAACGGTTTGAAAGTCAGCTGAACTGACACTGCCTGAACTGTCCTGATGAGACCCCACCCATCTGGAGCGCCAAGCGGCATAAAACAAATGCTAAGAATATCAGCAAATGCTATTTGACCGGCGGTTTTGACAGGAACCATCCCAACCCTATAGTCTTCATTCACAACTGGCGCAAGACTGCCACCTTGTGGCATCTGGCAGTATATCATATAAAACACACTCACTTTAAATAAACAACTCACTGTAGCACCCACTTTATATTTATTGGTAAAGAGATTTGCACTACAACTCATACCTCATTGCACCTTACCCTAAGTTGTACCTCATCCCATTTCTGCAATCCGTATATTGTATTGTAACTCAGTTACTTTTTTTTCTACTCTGCATTGTATATTGTATATTTTGTTTACATACTTTTGACTTTCTATTTTATACTTATCTATTTTTATCTATCACACTCAGGAGCTAAACAGAAAAAAGCATTTTATATAAAAGTATTCTGTATTTTTGTATGACAACTAATAAAGAAACTTGAAATTAAAAGGTAGAATGTCTAGGTATCCCCTTTAAAAAGGTAGAATGTCTAGGTATCCCTTTTAAAACGGTAAAATGTCTAGGTATCCCTTTTTAAAAAGGTAGAATGTCTAGGTATCGCCTTTTTTGTGTGCAAAAGGGACAGTGCATATTAATCAACATTAAAAATGTAAATACGCCAGAAGGCTAGATTTCATTCCACTTTATTACACATGACTTTATTTACATATGGACTTTAATGTTTAGATTTCTTGTCTGGATTTCTTGAGTTAATACATTTTCATTTACATTTAGTCATTTAGCTGACGCTTTTATCCAAAGCAACTTACAAGTTCTGTACGACAAGACAGCAAGAAGGGTACAACTCTATCAGCTGAGTAACAATGTTCATCAAAGTGTTGCGTGTTACAGTGTAGGTTAGTTTATTAGGACAAGTGCATGACAGTAAGGTTAGTCAGGGTTAGATTTTTTATTATTTTTTTATTATTATTAATCATTTCAGATAATGGTTGAAGAAGTGAGTCTTTAGTCGACGGCGAAAGATTGGACGGGATTCGGCTGTCCTAAAACAGCCTCTCCATAAAACAGGGACACGTCCCCAAGGACTTCAAAATTGCGAGGGTGACCCCTCTGCACAAAAAGGGCAGCAAATTAGACCCAGGCAACTACCGCCCTGTTTCTATTCTCACCTCCATCTCGAAAGTCATGGAAAAAATAGTCTACGAACAGGTCGAAAAGTACCTAGCGGAAAAAAATCTAATCTACGAATTCCAATCTGGCTTCAGAACATCCCACTCCACTGACACATGCCTTCTCTATTTGAATGACCACATCAAACAAGAGGTGGACGCAGGCAAATACTGCGGCATGGTCATGCTGGACCTACAAAAGGCCTTTGACACGGTCAATCACTCCATTCTGATTGACAAGCTAAAAGCAATTGGTTTTGATAGTCTATCAGTGAGCTGGATGCAATCCTACCTTGAGGGGAGGGAACAGATGGTGGAGGTAAACGGTACCCTATCCCCCCCCCTCACAGTGAGCTGTGGTGTTCCACAAGGAAGCATACTAGGACCGCTACTGTTCCTAATTTATGCAAATGACATGTCGTCAGCTTGTGACTGCAACTTGTTCCTGTTTGCGGACGACTCAGCCCTGCTGGTCTCTGACAAGAACAAGTTACAGGTTGAAAAAACCCTCAGCTCGGAACTAGGCAGAATCTGCATATGGCTCGCTGATAACAAACTATCATTACACATGGGCAAAACAGAGTCCATTCTCTTCGGTTCAAATAACAAACTCAGCAAGACCGACGGCTTCTCAGTTACAGTGGGTGACAATATTGTCACAAGGAAAGATGAAATTACCTACCTGGGGTCCATCCTAGAGGCTAATCTCTCCTGTGACAAAATGGCATCCAATGTAATAAAAAAAGTCAACCAACGAACTCGATTCTTGTACCGGATCTCCTCTCTGGTAAACAAGAACACCCTGAAGACTCTGGCAGGAGCACTCATTCAGGGGTACTACGACTATGCTTGCACCTCATGGTACCAAAGCACCTCAAAGGCGCTAAAAACAAAATTACAAACATCTCAAAACAAACTGGTCAGACTACTGCTTGACCTTACTCCTAGAACCCACCTCACCCCTGCCCACTTCGACAACCTAGGATGGCTTAGAGTAGACGACAGAGTACAACAACTTGCAATGGGCCTGGTCTACAAGATACACTACACGACCAAGGTACCCATGTACATGTTAAAATACTTCCCAAAGGTCAGTGAATACCACGATCACAACACCAGAGGGAGCTCCACAAATCATGTCAAACCCAGATTCGGCTCAAATAAGGGACTAAACACGTTTCGCAATTATGCCACATCAATGTGGAACGCCCTACCCAAAGCTGTAAAGGAATGTGGATCACTACCCACTTTCAAAACCTCTCTCAAGGGACACCTACGGGAGACTGCAATTCAACACTGGCCCCTGTAAATATCCTAACCCAATCATTCCAACCCCCTCCAATGTACAGTCATTTACCTAGTATGGTTTTGTCAATAGTTCAATGTACAATTGTGTTTGTTTGTACAGTGTCTCCTCCCCCCCCCCCTCAATGTACAGTGTTACTTGTTTATACAGTATGCCCCCCGCCCCCCCCCCCCCCCCAACCACCTCCAATGTAAATTACCCAGTATGGTTGTCAATATCCCAATGTACCCAACCCCCCCCACCCAACCTCCAATGTACAGTTTCTACGTCAAATGTATATACTCCCTTTTCTTGACTCCTTCTGTATCACAAACAGTACTGTATTTGCAAATCTGGTATGTCATAAATGTATAGATGTAGCAGTACTGACTATCTGTATGTCATGTATGTCATATATGTCTATATGAATTGAAAATGGGGGACCCTGATGGAAACAAGACAAACGTCTTTCTCAGGTCTGCATCCCCTTAACAATTGTATGTATTGAGCCGTACTGTATTGTACCCATTCTGCAATCTGTTAAATAAAGTTTTCATTCATTCATTCATTAACTGGGATGGGTAGTTCATTCCACCATTGTGGGGCAAGGACTGAGAATAGGCGGCTTCTCTTTGATGACCCTCCGGGAGCTTGGATAGGAGTAGGTCTGAGGCGGCCAGAAGATGCAGAGCGTAGGGGTCTTGAGGGTGTGTAGTTAGAGACCATTGACCGGAGGTAGGCGGGAGCGGTTCCCTTTGCCGCACGGTATGCTAGGTCGAGGGCCTTGAAGCGGATACGTGCAGCAATGGGGAGCCAGTGTAGGTCCCTAAGAAGTGGGGTGACATGGGCCGACTTCGGTAGGTTTGAGATCAGGCGGGCCGCTGCGTTTTGAATGAGTTGAAGAGGCTTGGTGGCAGTGGCCGGGAGGCCAGCTAGCAGTGCGTTGCAGTAGTCGAGGCGGGAGATGACTGTTGATTGGACGAGGAGTTGGGTGGCTTCTTTTGTCAGGAAGGGGCGTATCCTTCTGACGTTGCTCAGGAGGAATCTGCAGGTTCTGGTTGTCGCTGCGATGTGAGCAGAGAAGTTCAACTGGTCGTCGAGGGCAACACCAAGGTTCTTGGCGGTCGGGGACGCGGTCACAGCTGCATTCTCGACTGTGATGGAGAGGTCGGTCAGGGGGGAGGATTTGGCCGGCAGGTGGAGCAATTCTGTTTTGCTTAGGTTCAGTTTGAGGTGGTTGGTCGTCATCCAGGCGGAGATGTCGGACAGACAGGCCGAGATCCGCTCAGAGACGTGGATATCTGAGGGAGGGAAGGAGAGGAAGAGTTGAGTATCATCGGCATAACAATGATATGAGAAGCCATGAGACGTGATAATGTTACCCAGTGATTTAGTGTAGAGGGAGAAGAGAAGGGGTCCTAGGACCGAGCCCTGGGGGACACCCGTCCGGAGGGGGCGGGTGGCCGACAGAGTCCCTCTCCATGACACTTGGTAGGAGCGGTCGTTGAGGTATGATGTCAGCCATGTCAGCACAGATCCAGCCACTCCCATTCCTGCGAGGGCCGCAAGGAGGATCTGATGGTTGACTGTGTCGAAGGCTGCAGATAGATCTAGGAGAATCAGGACAGAGGAGATACAAACGTCTGGTGCAAATTTCGCTTGAATACGCTCATTGGAAATACATTTACTGAACAAAATGTTGATGTGTTCAATACTTATTTCCCCCATTGTATATAACAACGCTGCTTCAGTTGTCAGGTAGGGACGGATTAATCTAAAGTTACAAAGACCAAACTTCACAGTATGGATTACCTTCTTAGTGTGCTTTTTAAATGATAAGTTGGCAGTCTAAAATGAAACCAAGGTACTTAAAATCAGAAACAACCTTAAGTTTTTCGCCATTGCACAGTACATCCGGCAACTGGGCGTTTGGAATCGTGTTGGTTTTAGAGAAAAACATACAAACGGTCTCGTTTACATTTAGGTGTAGGCATGACTGGGTCAGCCAGACTGATACATCATACATTGCTGCGGATAGCTTGCAGGCAGCCTCTTGGTGCCGTTTTGTGTGGACATAAAGAACCGTATCATCTGCGTACGTTTGAAGACTGGCCGACGGACATGCAGATGGGAGATAATTTATATATAGGCTGAAGAGAAGCGGGCCCAGTATGGATCCCTGAGGAACCCCTGTTTCCACTGTAAGTGCCGGTGATAACGTATCTCCTATGCGAACAACTTGTGTCCTGTTGGCTAGATATGAGGCTATCCAATTGATAGCGGAATTGGAGAAATTGAAGTTAATAATAATGCAGACACCAGCACAGAAACCATGTTGGAGAAAATGTGGACAAGAAGTAGCGAACCACACACACATATTCTGGGGATGTCAGAAAATAAGAAATTATTGGGAAGAGATAGGAGAGATAATAAATGAAATGGTAGGATATGAAATACCCCAGACAGGTCAAGTACTATATCTAGCGAACTTATCACAGAAAGGAATTCAGGGGGAAGACAAATACCCGATTAAGATATATTAGAATTTTCAAATATTCTGTCTTAACACATTGTTTGCCAAAAACGTAGATCTACATGTCTGTCGCTGTATTTCTTTTATTAGCTATTGCCATTCATAATTCAGCGGGGCACCTTGTGCATACTGTTCTGAGTGTCTGAGCTGGCAGACGGTCTTATACCGCCCTCCGGCATTATTGCACCCCTTTAGAAATGAGAAATGGGTTAGTTTATTTTCCCTACCGAGCTGCGGCGTGGGGCGGGTCCTAAACACTCCGGCAAAGCACACGCTTGTAGGGATGGTTTGGACTACTGAACCCGCCCGCCCGTTGAAGTGCAATGCCCAACAACGTCCGACAGGATCGCTGTGGATAACTGGAATGGCAATGAGATTATTGGAGTCTTTTTTTTGCATTACTTCAGAGACCAGGTAAGGACACCATATATGATCTGATATTTATTTCTACAGCTATTGAAGCTATCTGTGTTTTATGTATATGGCCGTTTGCCGTTGGGTTGCAGGAGGGGGGGGGGGGGGGGGGGGGGGGCGGTCTAAATCACATTGGATGCGTGCACGACGAAGGATAATAATGATGATCTATCGTTGATTTCAGGAAGATCCGATAATCAGGCGAAAAATTGCGTGTTTATTGAATTACACAAAAACGCTAATTTCGTGTCTTTTCCCTGGAATTGCTCAGAAGTGGCCGGACTATGTTCATATTCAAAACGGTATAAAACGGAAATGTACGGATGAAAAAAGAATCTGTTTTTTTGCACGTTGACCAGAAGCAGCTCACTGAGACTCGAGGGAGTTATTAGACCCATAGCTATACTATAAAATATAGGTTTAGCTCTACAAACTACAACTATGTTTACATGGGTTTAATGGGCGGCACGGAAGGGGTCACTTCCCGGAAGGGGCGTGGCACTCAATGTGTTAAGAACAGTAGACTATTCGAAAATGATTCGTCAGTCATGCACATCCCTAGTTATAAGGACAGATCATATGGACACATACAAAAAAAATATTACCACGACACCAAACAATCCAGGATGTTTTCTCTTTTTAATCTTCGGGCAGGTTTAATTTCTTATTTTTTTGCATTTCATTTCATATTGTATCGTATTTCAATAAAATAAAAAAAAATCCTGTACAAATCCAATACGACGACAACAAAAAATTACAACATTATTGACATTAAAAGAGAAAACGTACAATGGCATTGACAGGAAGGTAAACATCAAAGGCTCCACGGAGGAAGCTAGAATATTATATTCATACATTCGATGACCTGCTGAATGTATTGGTTCACGTATAAAACAGGGTTCCGGCAGATTCTCGAATGCCTACGTTTAATCAGAATTCTAGGCCTTAACCCTTTCACTACCACACTACCAAAGGGTTAACCCTTTCACTGCGACGATACAGAAGGTTTAACCCTTTCACTACCAAAGGGTTAACCCTTTCACTGCGACGATACAGAAGGTTTAACCCTTTCACTACCAAAGGGTTAACCCTTTCACTGCGACGATACAGAAGGTTTGACCATTTCACTACCAAAGGGTTAACCCTTTCACTGTGACGATACAGAAGGTTTGACCCTTTCACTACCACACTACCAAAGGGTTAACCCTTTCACTGCGACGATACAGAAGGTTTAACCCTTTCACTACCAAAGGGTTAACCCTTTCACTGCGACGATACAGAAGGTTTGACCCTTTCACTACCATACTACCAAAGGGTTAACCCTTTCACTGTGACGATACAGAAGGTTTGACCCTTTCACTACCACACTACCAAAGGGTTAACCCTTTCACTACCACACTACCAAAGGGTTAACCCTTTCACTGCAACGATACAGAAGTTTGAACCCTTTCACTACCAAAGGGTTAACCCTTTCACTGCGACGATACAGAAGGTTTAACCCTTTCACTACCACAAGACAAATGGCTAACCCTTTCACAACCACACTACAGAAGGTTTAACCGTTTCACTACCACAAGACAAATGGCTAACCCTTTCACAACCACACTACAGAAAGGGTTAACCTTCTGTAGTGTGGTAGTGAACGGGTTGAAAAAGTATGCTTTTGATAGGTCTTAAGCGTGTATTGGATTAGGAGGTTCTACGTTGCGACAACCTGTCTGTATCACATTTGAATGTGTTGGGGGAACGTCTAGGCTGCAAACAGTACAGTAATAGCCTGAACCCATAATCAAACTTAAAAAGTCTTAAATTTAACTTGTTGAAACCTGCAGGAACCCTGACAGTCACACACTACCATTCCAACGAGGTGCTTACAGTAGTGTTGTAGATCTGGGATGGGATGTACTGTATAGCGTCAGTCACATTCTACACCACACCCTGGCATAGATATATATATATAACTAGATGGTGCAAGGCGGAGTCTCCAGCGTAGTTCACCAGCGGCCATCTTGATCTCGTCACAGGCAGCACGCCCACTCATAACACGAATGTCTATAGTGAGTGTACTATTTAAATATTGATTGATTGAATAGTTTATTGATTTAGAATGGATAATCACACATATACATTTGATCACAATTATGAACAGGTATACATTTCTCCATTTACCAATAGGTAAATGACCATAGCTTGCTAAATCTTCAAAATGATTCACAAAGGGTTTGGTTTATTACAAACGTTATTAACGTGGCTATGATTCAGGACGCTTGGTCATGTTGAAATTATTTTCATATGAAAGTCCATTATATAAGTATGCAGTATGATAACAGCATCTCTGAAGTTTATAACAAACCGTTTGAAAATCGGTTGAAAATGTAGCAAGCTATGGTTATTTCAATAGTACTACATGCACCATAGACATTCATGTTATGAGTGGGCGTGCTGCCTGTGGCAAGATGGCCACCGTGTGGCAACGTCGGTCTCCATTGGCCAGCAGCGCGGGTGAGTCATCTAGCCTTTATAACATGTCTATGCACCCTGGTGGCAGAAGAATTATTTTCAACATAAGAGCCGTTTGGTGAACGTGAGTCTTTCCAAATCCTTCCACCGAATCAGTCCAGACGTCTGAGGTGATATGACAAATACTGTTCCCTCCACTTGAAAAACTAAACTAAACTTTTTGTTCCAAAGCGAAAGCAGCTATTGGTTGAAAGGTTGCTCAGATTATTATGGGTATCATAGTAGCAGGGGTGTGAAGTACTTGAGTAATTGTACTTCGTTACAATACTTAAGTACCGTTTTTGGGGATTTGTACTTTACTCTAGTATTATTAGGTTTGTATACTTGTACTTTTACTCAATTACATTTCAGAGAGAAAAAAACACTTTTTACTCCTTAACATTTAAATGCAGACCTACAAAGTACAAATCTCACAGGTCCAACAATTTAAATTAGTATATTTGTTTCTCTGGCCGAACTAACGTTAACATTATTAATCCTGCTGCACTTTATTTAAAAACAGCCAATCAAATCCCCATCAATGGAAAATTAACCCGCCCATACCCATGCTGATTGGTCCTTGTGCAAGACTAGAAAGCGGGGATCTTTGAAAAAAAGTTTTAACTTTTACTTTTTAGTAATTAAGTACATTTAAAAGTAGAAACTTTTAAACTTTTACTCAAGTGTGTTTTTAGCCAGATACTCTGACTTTTACTTGAGACGGTACCCATACTTTCACTTAAGTATAATTTCTGTGTACTTTTTACACCCCTGCATAGTAGTTGTCATGGAAATGTCACAAGCAGAAAGTAAGGGCTCAAACATTTCACAACCGATGACCATTAATTACAGGAAGTTACTAAATCGTTCTTTCTACTCGGGAGAGGAAAGTGACAGGAAGGAACATTGTTTTGTAAATTATGAGGAGCTTATTGTGAATGAATGGTGTCGTGTTGTCGGACAGACTGTGAGAAACGGAGAGGAAAGACTTCCAGCACCAGAGTTATCGTGTGACTGACATGCCCTATTGACCTATCTCTCAAACCCCTGCCCTCTTCTCTTGATCCTCCAATCGCAACCGTTGCTTTTCCTGAGGAAAGCAGCGGTCGTGATTGGAGGATCAGGAGAAGAGGGCGGAGCTTGAGAGATAGGTCACTAAAGAAGAAGAAACAACAGGAAGGGAAACCTGCGCCTTCGTTTACAAATGGATGTCAAGTCGTGTGTTCAAAAAGAAAACAAACATTATAAAGTAGGAACATTTCCCCATAATATGACAAATGCTTGGCTTAGATAAGAGGGGAAAAAAACGACTAAAAATGCTAAATGTGGAGATGTCCCTTCGACAGAGTCTATGTGGTGAAGTACAGGAAGTACAGACCATCAGGTTGGATCAGCGCTCACCCTTGTGTTTTCACAGTGCGCCGCAAGAGACACTCAGTCCTCGTCTTCGTCATCGTCTCCGAACGAGAGGAGGCTATTGCTTTTCACCTTCTTTAGAGACTTCTCCTCCCTCTTCTCCTCCTTCTTCTCCTTCTCCTCCTTCTTCTCCTTCTCCTCGCCCTTCTCTTCCTTCTCCTCCCCCTTCTCCTTCTCCTCCCTCTTCTCCTTCTCCTCACCTCCCTCGCTCTTCTTCTTTTTGCTGGAGCTGGCGGTGATGCCCTGGAACTTGTCCGAGGAGGAGCGTTTGGCCGGTTTCTTGAACAGGATCTTGCCGTCAGTCGGAGGTTCATCCCCTGTGGAGAAGATGAGAACAATGTGTCACACAGGAAGGAAGCAGTGAGATGTGTCACACGGTGTTGTGAAGCAGTGAGATGTGTCACACAGGAAGGAAGCAGTGAGATGTGTCACACAGGAAGGAAGCAGTGAGATGTGTCACACAGGAAGGAAGGAGTGAGATGTGTCACACAGGAAGGAAGGAGTGAGATGTGTCACACAGGAAGGAAGCAGTGAGATGTGTCACACAGGAAGGAAGGAGTGAGATGTGTCACACAGGAAGCAGTGAGATGTGTCACACAGGAAGGAGTGAGATGTGTCACAGGAAGGAAGGAGTGAGATGTGTCACACAGGAAGGAGTGAGATGTGTCACACAGGAAGGAAGGAGTGAGATGTGTCACACAGGAAGCAGTGAGATGTGTCACACAGGAAGGAAGGAGTGAGATGTGTCACACAGGAAGGAAGCAGTGAGATGTGTCACACAGGAATGAAGGAGTGAGATGTGTCACACAGGAAGGAAGCAGTGAGATGTGTCACACAGGAAGGAGTGAGATGTGTCACACAGGAAGGAAGCAGTGAGATGTGTCACACAGGAAGGAAGCAGTGAGATGTGTCACAGGAAGGAGGGAGTGAGATGTGTCACACAGGAAGGAAGGAGTGAGATGTGTCACACAGGAAGGAAGGAGTGAGATGTGTCACACAGGAAGGAAGGAGTGAGATGTGTCACACAGGAAGGAGTGAGATGTGTCACACAGGAAGGAAGGAGTGAGATGTGTCACACAGGAAGGAGTGAGATGTGTCACACAGGAAGGAAGGAGTGAGATGTGTCACACAGGAAGGAGTGAGATGTGTCACACAGGAAGGAGTGAGATGTGTCACACAGGAAGGAAGCAGTGAGATGTGTCACACAGGAAGGAAGCAGTGAGATGTGTCACACAGGAAGGAAGGAGTGAGATGTGTCACACAGGAAGGAAGGAGTGCGATGTGTCACACAGGAAGGAAGGAGTGAGATGTGTCACACAGGAAGGAAGCAGTGAGATGTGTCACACAGGAAGGAAGGAGTGAGATGTGTCACACAGGAAGGAAGGAGTGAGATGTGTCACACAGGAAGGAAGCAGTGAGATGTGTCACACAGGAAGGAAGGAGTGAGATGTGTCACACAGGAAGGAAGCAGTGAGATGTGTCACACAGGAAGGAAGGAGTGAGATGTGTCACACAGGAAGGAAGCAGTGAGATGTGTCACACAGGAAGGAGTGAGATGTGTCACACAGGAAGGAGGAGTGAGATGTGTCACACAGGAAGGAGTGAGATGTGTCACACAGGAAGGAAGGAGTGAGATGTGTCACACAGGAAGGAAGGAGTGAGATGTGTCACACAGGAAGGAAGGAGTGAGATGTGTCACACAGGAAGGAAGCAGTGAGATGTGTCACACAGGAAGGAAGGAGTGAGATGTGTCACACAGGAAGGAAGGAGTGAGATGTGTCACACAGGAAGGAAGGAGTGAGATGTGTCACACAGGAAGGAAGGAGTGAGATGTGTCACACAGGAAGGAAGGAGTGAGATGTGTCACACAGGAAGGAAGGAGTGAGATGTGTCACACAGGAAGGAAGGAGTGAGATGTGTCACACAGGAAGGAGTGAGATGTGTCACACAGGAAGGAAGGAGTGAGATGTGTCACACAGGAAGGAAGGAGTGAGATGTGTCACACAGGAAGGAAGCAGTGAGATGTGTCACACAGGAAGGAGTGAGATGTGTCACACAGGAAGGAAGCAGTGATATGTGTCACACAGGAAGGAAGCAGTGAGATGTGTCACACAGGAAGGAGTGAGATGTGTCACACAGGAAGGAAGGAGTGAGATGTGTCACACAGGAAGGAAGAAGTGAGATGTGTCACACAGGAAGGAAGGAGTGAGATGTGTCACACAGGAAGGAAGCAGTGAGATGTGTCACACAGGAAGGAAGCAGTGAGATGTGTCACACAGGAAGGAAGGAGTGAGATGTGTCACACAGGAAGGAAGGAGTGAGATGTGTCACACAGGAAGGAGTGAGATGTGTCACACAGGAAGGAAGGAGTGAGATGTGTCACACAGGAAGGAAGGAGTGAGATGTGTCACACAGGAAGGAAGAAGTGAGATGTGTCACACAGGAAGGAAGGAGTGAGATGTGTCACACAGGAAGGAAGGAGTGAGATGTGTCACACAGGAAGGAAGGAGTGAGATGTGTCACACAGGAAGGAAGCAGTGAGATGTGTCACACAGGAAGGAGTGAGATGTGTCACACAGGAAGGAAGGAGTGAGATGTGTCACACAGGAAGGAAGGAGTGAGATGTGTCACACAGGAAGGAAGCAGTGAGATGTGTCACACAGGAAGGAAGCAGTGAGATGTGTCACACAGGAAGGAAGCAGTGAGATGTGTCACACAGGAAGGAGTGAGATGTGTCACACAGGAAGGAAGGAGTGAGATGTGTCACACAGGAAGGAAGGAGTGAGATGTGTCACACAGGAAGGAAGAAGTGAGATGTGTCACACAGGAAGGAGTGAGATGTGTCACACAGGAAGCAGTGAGATGTGTCACACAGGAAGCAGTGAGATGTGTCACACAGGAAGCAGTGAGATGTGTCACACAGGAAGCAGTGAGATGTGTCACACAGGAAGCAGTGAGATGTGTCACACAGGAAGGAAGCAGTGAGATGTGTCACACAGGAAGGAGTGAGATGTGTCACACAGGAAGGAAGCAGTGAGATGTGTCACACAGGAAGGAAGGAGTGAGATGTGTCACACAGGAAGGAGTGAGATGTGTCACACAGGAAGGAAGGAGTGAGATGTGTCACACAGGAAGGAAGGAGTGAGATGTGTCACACAGGAAGGAAGGAGTGAGATGTGTCACACATGAAGGAAGCAGTGAGATGTGTCACACAGGAAGCAGTGAGATGTGTCACACAGGAAGCAGTGAGATGTGTCACACAGGAAGGAGTGAGATGTGTCACACAGGAAGCAGTGAGATGTGTCACACAGGAAGGAGTGAGATGTGTCACACAGGAAGGAAGCAGTGAGATGTGTCACACAGGAAGGAAGGAGTGAGATGTGTCACAGGAAGGAAGCAGTGAGATGTGTCACACAGGAAGGAAGCAGTGAGATGTGTCACACAGGAAGGAAGGAGTGAGATGTGTCACACAGGAAGGAAGCAGTGAGATGTGTCACACAGGAAGGAAGGAGTGAGATGTGTCACACAGGAAGGAAGGAGTGAGATGTGTCACACAGGAAGCAGTGAGATGTGTCACACAGGAAGGAAGCAGTGAGATGTGTCACACAGGAAGGAAGGAGTGAGATGTGTCACACAGGAAGGAGTGAGATGTGTCACACAGGAAGGAAGGAGTGAGATGTGTCACACAGGAAGGAAGCAGTGAGATGTGTCACACAGGAAGGAAGGAGTGAGATGTGTCACACAGGAAGGAAGCAGTGAGATGTGTCACACAGGAAGGAAGGAGTGAGATGTGTCACACAGGAAGGAAGGAGTGAGATGTGTCACACAGGAAGGAAGCAGTGAGATGTGTCACACAGGAAGGAGTGAGATGTGTCACACAGGAAGGAGTGAGATGTGTCACACAGGAAGGAAGCAGTGAGATGTGTCACACAGGAAGGAAGCAGTGAGATGTGTCACACAGGAAGGAAGGAGTGAGATGTGTCACACAGGAAGGAAGGAGTGAGATGTGTCACACAGGAAGCAGTGAGATGTGTCACACAGGAAGGAAGCAGTGAGATGTGTCACACAGGAAGGAAGGAGTGAGATGTGTCACACAGGAAGGAGTGAGATGTGTCACACAGGAAGGAAGGAGTGAGATGTGTCACACAGGAAGGAAGCAGTGAGATGTGTCACACAGGAAGGAAGGAGTGAGATGTGTCACACAGGAAGGAAGCAGTGAGATGTGTCACACAGGAAGGAAGGAGTGAGATGTGTCACACAGGAAGGAAGGAGTGAGATGTGTCACACAGGAAGGAAGCAGTGAGATGTGTCACACAGGAAGGAGTGAGATGTGTCACACAGGAAGGAGTGAGATGTGTCACACAGGAAGGAAGCAGTGAGATGTGTCACACAGGAAGGAAGGAGTGAGATGTGTCACACAGGAAGGAGTGAGATGTGTCACACAGGAAGGAAGCAGTGAGATGTGTCACACAGGAAGGAAGCAGTGAGATGTGTCACACAGGAAGGAGTGAGATGTGTCACACAGGAAGGAAGGAGTGAGATGTGTCACACAGGAAGGAGTGAGATGTGTCACACAGGAAGGAAGGAGTGAGATGTGTCACACAGGAAGGAAGCAGTGAGATGTGTCACACAGGAAGGAGTGAGATGTGTCACACAGGAAGGAGTGAGATGTGTCACACAGGAAGGATTGAGATGTGTCACACAGGAAGGAGTGAGATGTGTCACACAGGAAGGAGTGAGATGTGTCACACAGGAAGGAAGGAGTGAGATGTGTCACACAGGAAGGAAGGAGTGAGATGTGTCACACAGGAAGGAAGCAGTGAGATGTGTCACACAGGAAGGAAGCAGTGAGATGTGTCACACAGGAAGGAAGGAGTGAGATGTGTCACACAGGAAGGAAGCAGTGAGATGTGTCACACAGGAAGGAAGGAGTGAGATGTGTCACACAGGAAGGAAGCAGTGAGATGTATCACACAGGAAGGAAGCAGTGAGATGTGTCACACAGGAAGGAAGGAGTGAGATGTGTCACACAGGAAGGAAGCAGTGAGATGTGTCAGACAGGAAGGAAGGAGTGAGATGTGTCACACAGGAAGGAAGCAGTGAGATGTGTCACACAGGAAGGAAGGAGTGAGATGTGTCACACAGGAAGGAAGCAGTGAGATGTGTCACACAGGAAGGAGTGAGATGTGTCACACAGGAAGGAAGGAGTGAGATGTGTCACACAGGAAGGAAGCAGTGAGATGTGTCACACAGGAAGGAAGGAGTGAGATGTGTCACACAGGAAGGAGTGAGATGTGTCACACAGGAAGGAAGCAGTGAGATGTGTCACACAGGAAGGAGTGAGATGTGTCACACAGGAAGGAAGCAGTGAGATGTGTCACACAGGAAGCAGTGAGATGTGTCACACAGGAAGCAGTGAGATGTGTCACACAGGAAGGAAGCAGTGAGATGTGTCACACAGGAAGGAAGGAGTGAGATGTGTCACACAGGAAGGAGTGAGATGTGTCACACAGGAAGGAAGGAGTGAGATGTGTCACACAGGAAGGAAGGAGTGAGATGTGTCACACAGGAAGGAGTGAGATGTGTCACACAGGAAGGAAGCAGTGAGATGTGTCACACAGGAAGGAAGGAGTGAGATGTGTCACACAGGAAGGAAGGAGTGAGATGTGTCACACAGGAAGGAAGGAGTGAGATGTGTCACACAGGAAGGAAGGAGTGAGATGTGTCACACAGGAAGGAGTGAGATGTGTCACACAGGAAGGAAGGAGTGAGATGTGTCACACAGGAAGGAAGCAGTGAGATGTGTCACACAGGAAGGAAGGAGTGAGATGTGTCACACAGGAAGGAAGGAGTGAGATGTGTCACACAGGAAGCAGTGAGATGTGTCACACAGGAAGGAAGCAGTGAGATGTGTCACACAGGAAGGAAGCAGTGAGATGTGTCACACAGGAAGGAAGGAGTGAGATGTGTCACACAGGAAGGAAGCAGTGAGATGTGTCACACAGGAAGGAAGGAGTGAGATGTGTCACACAGGAAGGAAGGAGTGAGATGTGTCACACAGGAAGGAAGGAGTGAGATGTGTCACACAGGAAGCAGTGAGATGTGTCACACAGGAAGGAGTGAGATGTGTCACACAGGAAGGAAGGAGTGAGATGTGTCACACAGGAAGGAAGGAGTGAGATGTGTCACACAGGAAGGAAGGAGTGAGATGTGTCACACAGGAAGGAAGGAGTGAGATGTGTCACACAGGAAGGAAGGAGTGAGATGTGTCACACAGGAAGGAAGGAGTGAGATGTGTCACACAGGAAGCAGTGAGATGTGTCACACAGGAAGGAAGGAGTGAGATAGCTTAGCACAAATTAACAGAAGCGGATATGGACCAGCTAGACTAGCTGTTGATAGGCTAGTGGTCATCATCCGTGCCCATTCATTTGTGCTAAGCTAGGCTAGCTTGCAGCCGGATAGCTTTCTACTGAGACCACAGACAAGAACATGGTGTCTATCTTCTTGTCTGAATCTGGAGAACATGGCGTCTATCTTCTTGTCTGAATCTGAAGAACATGGCGTCTATCTTCTTGTCTGAATCTGGAGAACATGGCGTCTATCTTCTTGTCTGAATCTGGAGAACATGGCGTCTATCTTCTTGTCTGAATCTGGAGAACATGGTGTCTATCTTCTTGTCTGAATCTGGAGAACATGGCGTCTATCTTCTTGTCTGAATCTGGAGAACATGGCGTCTATCTTCTTGTCTGAATCTGGAGAACATGGCGTCTATCTTCTTGTCTGAATCTGGAGAACATGGCGTCTATCTTCTTGTCTGAATCTGGAGAACATGGCGTCTATCTTCTTGTCTGAATCTGGAGAACATGGTGTCTATCTTCTTGTCTGAATCTGGAGAAGACGGTAAGCCCATAATGTTAGGGCGTTGCTCTACTGAAAAAGCAGCCCTAATCCCAAGACGTGAGGGGTTTGCTCTTACCTTTCTCCACACCTCCATCTTTCTCTGTTCCTCCATCTTTCTCTCCATCAGTTCCACCTTTCATCTTCTTGACTTGTTCTGCGCTCAGGTCTCCTTTCTTCAGGACCACAACTTGTGGCAACTCGTCCTCGCGGTCGCTGCCACTGTCGTCGTCCAATTCTGGCATCACCTGGCGCTAAAATAAGGAAAGCAGTACGTTCATTTTAGTCACGGAACTATAACCCGGGTCGCCTCTTGGATGTACAGGGGAAATATGACATACAAAGTGGGTGGGGGGGGGGGCTGAGTGAATGAACCATTTCACTACCACACCACCAAATGGTTAACCCTTTCACCGCAACAATACAGTCACTGCCACACGACAAAGGGTGACCGTCTGTAGTGTGGTAGTGAAAGGGTTAACCGTCTGTTAGGCCTGCCGCGATAAGCAATAAATCGATTAATTGCCGCGATAATTAAAATGAATGCAATGATTTTGACGGGCGCGATTAATTGCTATTTGCGCGTTTGTTTTAATGAGGCGGACCCAGTGCCCCTTGTCAGTCACTGTCCGTGTTGGGAGGCGGGCCGCTGGCTTTACTACAGAGCACAGCACAGGAGCTCCGTGGGGCTAACGTGGTGTCTATTCTACTAGCATTAACGTTACTCATACAAACAGAGTAAACACAGTTTTCAATCAATCAATAACAACATTAACGAGACCCTCGTTGTGTCTATTCTGCTAACGCTAACGTTACCTCTCATTGTGTCTATTCTACAAGCGTTAACGTTAGCTAGGCTGTCTGCTAACGTTAACGAGCATTAGGCTAACAAGCTGTAACGTTACCAGTCGCGTCTATTTGCTAACGTTAGCATTAGGTAATAACCGGTTTAAAATGGATGGTGATTACCTCACGTTGTGTCTATTCTACTAGCATTAACGTTACTCATACAAACAATCAATAGCGAGTTATATTGATCACGCTATGTACGATAGCCATGCTAAAACGCTAGCACAACATTAGCACCTAACCTAACAACAAGCCTTAACAAGTCAGCGATCTTTTTGCGAGACTAAACTCTCCGCTCGGTGGCAAATTGTGTTGATGTCGGTTTTGTTTAATCAATAAATGAGGCAGAATACACAGTGACTGTATCCTTTGTTTATTGCACTTGTGCCTGCTGCAAACATAATGATTATGAAATCCTAGAGACGCGTCTCTATTCAGTGGTCTGCAGTGTTTCACAACAATACTTCCGGTCCGGTCGGTGGGCTTCAAAATAAAAGTCTTAAACACCGGAAAAGACGGAGCGGTGGGCTTCAAAATAAAAGTTTTGGGAAATAAATGTATCCAAAAAAAAAATTCTCTAACCGGTCGCAATAATATCGCTTATCGCGATATTTTCGGGGGCAATTAATCGCCCAGCAAAATGTGTTATCGTGGCAGGCCTACCGTCTGTAGTGTGGTAGTGAAAGGGTTAACCTTCTGTAGTGTGGTAGTGAAAGGGTTAACCTTCTGTAGTGTTGTAGTGTGGTAGTGAAAGGGTTAACCGTCTGTTGTGTGGTAGTGAAAGGTTATCCGTCTGTAGTGTGGTAGTGAAAGGGTTAACCTTCTGTAGTGTGGTAGTGAAAGGTTATCCTTCTGTAGTGTGGTAGTGAAAGGTTAACCGTCTGTAGTGTGGTAGTGAAAAGGTTAACTGTCTGTAGTGTGGTAGTGAAAGGTTAACTGTCTGTAGTGTGGTAGTGAAAGGTTATCCTTCTGTAGTGTGGTAGTGAAAGGTTAACCGTCTGTAGTGTGGTAGTGAAAGGGTTAACCGTCTGTAGTGTGGTAGTGAAATGGTTAAGGTATGTTCCTGCACCAGGACACAAAGTGCTTTACAATGGACTGCATAATTTTTTTTCAGAATTGGTGTCTCGATTGGGAATCGAACCCCTGATCCTGACGGCGTTAAAGCAATGCTCAGAGGGCCAAGCTCTGCACCCAGTCAGTGTGCTACACCGGACCATAACAATTATTGTCATTTTCAGTTTTCAGGCCAACCACCTAAAGATAAGGTAAGGTAACACGAATCCTAACTACCATTATTTAGAGACACGGACACATTGATACTCCTATTACTATAATACAATGCTAGACACTGAAAAAAGACATTTATAATGCATGTCACCTTTAAAAGAAACACTGGAAATTACAAAAAGAGGAGACATGTTCAAATTGTTCATGCTGTTGAACAAGGAGATAGAACAGCTAGTGACTCCTCAGATGAAGAGGCGAGGATAAATCTCCTCCTCTGGTCATTATTTGGGTAGAACACACATTCTTCTGCAGATTTTTTTTTTAAATTAATCTAAGCCGGTTAACCCTTTCACTGCCACACGACAGCCGGTTAATTAAAAAAAAGACGTATATATATAATAATGAATATAATATACATAGAGCTGGCCAACTAAGCAACACTTTTCTTACACACGACATGGGTACATTAGTTAACGTTAGCAACGAGGTAGAGGAGCGATGCTAACACGTTAGCTTCGCTACTAACATTAATATCATCAACAAAAGGCGCGCAGCGAATATACCTTGGTGTCAACATTCGGACCTTCCTTGAATCCAACATCACTCTTGAATTTCTTCAGGAAAGATGGTTCTGCCGGTTTCACCCACGACACGTCACTTTTCTTGTTATTCTTGTTCATCGTTGTGCAGCAGATAATAATTCAAAATATTATTATGTTCAAATTCAAAATACCAGCTCTGTGCGACGACGAGACCTCAAAATGTACGTCATCAGTTTGCGACAAGCGACTTCTTCTTCTTCTTCTTTTGATGTCCAAAGCCTTGGCTGCTGCCCCCCACCGGTTAAAAAAGGAATAGCATTTTAGAATAGTAACTGAATTAGGTTTATTATAAGACTTCTGACCATCTTGTTCTGGCGTTTTAGACAGGGTCAATTTTCAGAAAATCATAACCCTGAAGGCATTTCGTGTTTATTTTAGGTACACAACATTTCTAGGGGTATTAAGGGGTGCTGAATCCAAATCTGCTGTATACCAAGCTCAAAAATGTCAAACAACGCCTCAAAATTGAGAAATCCAACATGGCCGCCAGCACCAGGCCCTCTCTCCACAAAAACAGGTGCTAAACCCACATTTCTTATTCTACTGACATGAAACTTTGCACAGAACATCTGCACATATGGAGGAAGAAGGTAGGAATATAGCTGTGGTGCAACCATGAGAGTAACAGGGTGTTTTGACTGTCTAACTGTAATCTTTGTATAGGCGAGGATACAAAAATGACATTTCTTCAGTGTTTGCAGGAATACTGCAGCAATTTGGTAATAACTATACAGTGTGGGACACCAGCATTGGAATCCCCCAAGTCTTAGCTTTCTTCAGGTACCAAGTTTATGCAAGTAGCTCTTATAAATCTGGATATATAAGCATTTTAATGTAAGCATGCTGTTTTAGGCGAATTTTCAAAAAATAAATGGTGGGGCTTAATGAGTTAAGTGTGACTACACAAGGTACAAACCTGAATTAAATGTGCTTTTGTAAGTTTTCTTACATGGGGGATCCAATGCCATATATATTTATATCTCTGCTGTATACCAGGCTCAACATTTTCAAATAAGGCCTCAAAATTGAGAAACCCAACATGGCCGCCAGCGCCAGTCTGAAATCTATTTAAGTGCATATCTTTTTGACTAAACAAGGTAGAAACATGAATGAAATGTGTTTTTATATGTTTGCATACATGAGGAATTTAAAATCATATCCTGATTTTAGATCAGTTGTGAAAATGTTGCTTGAAACTCATATTTATAGCAGAAACGGTGGTCGTTATTGATGCATAACTCATCAACCAAATAAGAAAGAAAAGCAGGATGATCCCAGGCCATGGATTTATTCATCAAACTCTTTTCTCTTGCATTATTTTAATTAACATGCCATTTATGCAAATGATATAGTCCTTAATATTCGTACAGTAGCTTATGTACAGTAATTTATTGTCAGTCATCAATCGTATTCAGGCAGGTGTCGCAGGTGTCTTGCAGTTGCATGATTCATCCAATGCCACTTTTCCTGAATAGAATAGAATAAAATAAAAAGGTTATTTTACCATATCAATATAAGTGAATGTACGTTTGAATACTTGTTACAGTAATCCTTACAGTGACAGCTTATTCACGCAGTGTTCCGGCAGGTGTTGACTTTCTTACAATTGCATGCTTCGATACATGCCATGTGACTCTTCCTGAATAGAATAGAGTAGAAGAGAATTGAAAGATTATAGCCATCTCTCGTACAAGTATATTCGAACACATGATACAATTGTCCTTACAGTGATTTATTCTGTTCCTTCATTCCTTTTTTTCTCTCTGTTATAGGCATATGTTCACAATTCTGTTAACAACAAACAGTCTAGAGTATACAGTCTTGCAGGTGGATATGCTCTACCACATCATAGTTTTACAATCTAATAACATTGATCACTATCAGCTAATCCTTCATACATACCTGCAGCTGCAGCGTTGGCTGAGGCACTCCTTGGTACACCCACATGAAGTGAACTCCCTGCAGGCTTTAGGCATGGGTGGCAGAGAGAGTAGCTGTGGCACTAGCTGTCCTTCCTTGTGTATCCACCCCATTTCATCAACAGGAGGAAGATCAGGGTGTGGCAGGTGAGCTTGGTTCCAGATGCTTGCTTGATAGTGTGAGCGCATGATGTGGAACTTCACTGCATCCGAGGTTGGTGGCAGAGTCTCTTGTGGACGGCCTTTGCAGAATAACTTGACTCTTGCTTTGTTGCACGTATCCACCTCAGGCACACCATAGATCTTGCAGATGAATCTCTCTGTTGATGTCACAAGATCTTCTGTGAAAGGGCCCTTCCCAAGGCCAGCAAGATCAGTGTGATGGTGCTCGAACACCTGCCAGGCTGTTTTCTTTCCATGACCACTGAACTGGGACACACTGTCACATCCGGTGAGGGCATGGAAGGCAAGGATTGTGTCCAGTTGATCATCAGATAGTAGCTTTCTAATGTCATGTACTGGAAAATATTTTGGATCCTTTGATGTCCCAGCTTTCATGTAGAGATGCGTACATCGGATCCTGTCATAGTGAGCCAAGAGTAGAAGCAGCACATCTGTGTCACGCGCTGACACGACGATTGTTTCCATTGGAGCCTGGATGCAGTGTAAAATCAGTCGCATATCAGCTTCCTCATGGTCAGCACTCAGAGAGGAGACTTCAAGATCTGGATCTGTTGACTTGACGGTTGTCGCTTCAGCAAACCCCCCTGATACTACAACTACAGGTTCATCATCCGGGCTGTGTTCTATCAGGTGGTTTGAGAGTAGTTGAGCGAGATCTGATTTGTTGTCTTCAAGGGCCATGAAGCTCGACCAATCGGCAGGAAGTGGAACAGACTTGTTTTTGATTTCACGACGTACTGGTCTGTGGCGCTGTTTGCGTTTCACCCTTGTGCCTGTTTTGATGGATTGGTCATGGTATCTGTCAAAGACGACATCTACCCTCTGGTATTTTGCTCCCATCTTCAACACTGTGTCAGTGAACTTGTTGGCATAGTCTCCAAATGTTGTAGTGTCAGGTGGCTTTCCGAGTGCCATTACCAGAGCTTGGCCATCAATGACCAGGCAGCTGGGTCCCTGAAGGGTAAGATCTGCAGGGATTTTAACTTGTTTCGTCAGTATATTTGCTAACACAGACTTGTTGGTGGAATGTAGACTCCCGTTAGTTGTGGCCAGAGATGGCGGGATGGGCATGAGCTCATGCTGGAGAATATTGTCAAGGTCTACCTTACGACCTGCTCTGTAAGCTGTGATGAGCCTTTGTAGAATCTGCCTGTCCACTTTGATGGTGTTTTGCTTGTTCTTAGAAAGTTGCACAACTTCATACAAAGAGGCAAATGTCTTGGCTTTGTTCTTTCGAATGGGTGATTTCAGGTTCAGGTGCTGGTCACTATCTGGAGGTTCACACAAACGTTTGTCCACAAACATGTTCAGTTGTGCCTGTCCAAGGTGTTCTGCGCCAAGTAGGGATTCTTGAATCTCCGGTGTGACTACGTCCTTGTTGATTATGTTTCTCAGTGTGTCACCCCCATCTTGAAACACTCCGTGCTCTTTCAATGACACACAGAGTCTGCTTTCATCAGTGTCGTCTCTCTCCATTCTACTCTTTGTGCACTCGGTGTGTGTGTACACATCGTCTTCTTCGTCTGTTGTCAGTCTCAGCATTGTTGTTGTTGTCTGAGAAGCTATGACTGTTCTCAGATTATATGACAGTGTCCATCTCCTGAGGGATGTTTCTATTCTGGTGATTCCTACCAAGCCTCCACTCTTTTTTCCTGTAGCATTGAGCCACTCTGTACTTTGATCCGCTGAAACCTGATTGAAGTGTCGATCACTGCGTTTTACAACGAAGTTGCCTCTCTGAAACTCGAGGATTTCTGGTGGGAGAGCAGACATCTCAGCCAGGTACACAGTACCCCACCGGGCGTAGTTGATATGATTGTACCTGAAGAAGAAGGGCAGCATACGTTTGAAAGCATACAGGTGGAGATCCCACAATCCATCACGTTGTGCTCGTGTAAAGTAGAGTAGGATGCTGACCATAGTCATGTAGTCCCACCAGAATGCAGCGTTCGGGTCATCAACTACAAGCAATGCAGCAAACTCCTTCATGGGCTGCTGGAATCTGTCTGTAGAAAGTAAGTCGACCATCTGTGCGATGTCATCAGCAACTGTTGATTGGCAGAGATCTGTGAGCTCAGCTCTCAGGGTGACATCAACTCCATCCAGATATGCATAAAGCCGTGGGAGTAGTAGCTGCCAAAGAGCCTGCAGGGTAAGTTTGTGGGTCCTCATGGCACGTGCATACCCCTTTCCTGCCATGACATGCTGAGCAGCATTTGCTCCCAGAAGATCACACTTGACCCATAGCTCGCTCAGGCCAGAATCAGCCATGTGTTGTCCGATCACACCCAGGAAGTTCATGGAAATGTGAAGGCCTCCGAGGCAAGGGATAAGCACATCCTTGTATTCTTCTACTGACCACTTCAGTTCCAATAACTTCGGATAAAGTGCCTCGTCCACTGTGAGAATGACATGTTGTTGTTCCATTGATTTGGCGACATGGAGCACTCGCTTGACGACTGTGTTCAGTGTATCGAGTTCCGATGCAGGAGCCTGGATGATAGGTAGGTACCCTACTGTAGTTTTCTCTGGGTTGACTGTGCTTGCCTTTTCATTGAACAATGTCCAGGAAGGCATTGGTTTCTGAGATGTCCTGGACATGTGGAAAGCCATATCAGTAGCTTGTGCTTTCTGTGCTACGGGACATTGCTCAGATGACTGTGTGAAACAGTCTGCTGCTATTACACCACTGAATGGGCGCTCTGTGATTCCTCTTTTTGGTGCAGGTATGATATCAGTCATTGCCTGGGGGATGTTGAGGGTTTCTGACTTGGAATGAAGATAAATCCCTTCCAGGAGATCACCTACAGGAGGACCACGTTGCCAGGCAGCCACTTGAGTGGCATGGAATGTCCCTTTTCCATCCAGAGTGTACTCGTTGATGTCGACATTGTCTGTTGAGAAATGAACAAAGCGCCCCCTTACTAGATTTAGTGGAACAACAGCACCGTCATCATCCATGGTCTCCAAGGTCTTCTTAGCCAATGCAGTATCAAGTTTGAGTACATCACGGTAACTCATAACATGACCTGCCTGGTGAAACATGTTTACCAACTCCTTCGAACATGTGGCTTGATGAAGGGTACTGGCCAGTTCTATGTGCTTCGGAGTGAGGAACTTGTCTCCACTGGCTGTGTACATAAGATCCTGTGCAATGCTGCGGACTCTAAACTGTCGTTTGGCTGTGTTCTTATCATCATCAATATTGTCATCCTCCAGAAGGTGCTGACCACCTAGTAACAAGTTGAGGAACATGTAAAGGCTGTTGGGTATGCTGTCTATTGCTCTGTTTTCACTGATGTCTATCCCTTCTTGTTTGGGATGAGAGAGCATGTCCCTTCGGATCTGCAATGCTACATGCACCATGTTTAGGAACATATCTTGATCCTCATGTTGGAATGTAGGAATGACTCTCTCAATGTCTGCAGAGTCGTTTTTCACCATTGCTGATACTGGAATATGCCGGTATTTGGATGGAACCAAGACAGTACGAGGTTCATTTCGGGGCTGATCATGCAGTACAACAAAGTCGTATATGCCCTCAAGATGATCAGCTATTTGTTCCTTGAATGTGTTCCTTCTGCTCAGAAATCTAGATGGTATATCCAGTTGAGCCTCATTAGCGAGTGTATAGTACCGGTCCCACACATGTACAAGATCCAGAATATCCTCTTGCTTTGCTGATTGTTCAAGTTCTTGGCAAAGCCACTCCAATGGCATGTCTGTGCTCGTTAGTGACATTTCTTCCAGGCGTTTGGTCCTACGTTCGAACTTGGTCTTGCAAGTCTGGTGATAGCTCCCTTCTGCAGCAGTAAGATCATTTACACAAGCTAGTCGCACTATTAAGAATGAGTCATACTTTGCTGCTTGTAGTATTCTGCTACTGACTCTCAAATCTTGTATGTCATGTAGTGCTTCTTTACGAACTTCTTGGCAAAAGATACATTGCTTCCAATCCATTGGAGGGATTTTGCTGCGTAGCCTAACATTTTGCATAGTTGCTGTGGATGCACAATTTTGAGAATTTTCTTCGATCCAGCCTTCAACCTTTCAATTTTACCTTTATCCATGTATGGCGCTCGGCAATCCCTATGCCATAAGAAATGGTGAGGCAAGTCTCCTTGAAATATCTCTGTAAGTCGACTAGTTGCATCTCGAAAATTGTCATTATGTAATTTTGACCGGAGTTCTCTGATAGTGTTTGCTGACTGGAGGCCATCCTTACTAACTTCCATGAGCTTTTGCTTTTTGTCTTTCTGACAGATGATGCACAACTGCAGCTCCATTGACACTACACTTTCTGTCGCTTCAGCCATGGTTTCAGTCACCAATTGACTAATTCAAACCTATAAGAAGATTTGAACAATCTTAGGATAAGAATGCAAACTGTAAGACATATGTATTGATTTAGCTTGCTCATTAAGACAGAAACGTTAGCCTGTCGTAGTCTGGCCTCTAAGGCTGAGCCCGAATGTTCGAACGTCCGAACATATTAAAAAAAAGAAAAAAAAAGAAAATGTTTTTTTCCTTTATTTTTTTTATTTATTATTATTAAAAACGAAGGTTCAAACATTTGTTTGAAAAACCCTGACGAAGTTCGAATCCCAAAAACAGGGTTCGGGGACAGCCTTACTGGCCTTGTGAGATCACAGTAACATTAGCTAGTGACTAGCTAATCCCAGCTAAAAACTTGCTGACTAATGTTAGCAGCTAACAGGTAAAGCCAGCCAGCCTCAGCCTCTTCTGTGAGAAGTGTAAGGCTAGGCTTCTTTCTGAGATCTAAATATGATAAAAAGCTACAATTATTTACACATCAGACACTACAATCACTTAACAACATAAAATGTCAAATTATCACATCAAAACAATAGCCATGACTTTACCTAGGTAACAGCTGTTATCTGTCCCATAGCAGAGAGGGACATGTGGATGGAGAAGGGGGCAGGGGTTGATAGTGGGGATGCAAAGGTTCCATCACAGCACATCTGCCAAATTATTTGGGAAATAATAACAATAGCTGAGAAATTATTCATAGTTACAATTATTTTTTCACTATCTATATCATAATGAGATATAAATCTGAATATGGCATCGGATCCCCCATGTAAGAAAACTTACAAAAGCACATTTAATTCAGGTTTGTACCTTGTGTAGTCACACTTAACTCATTAAGCCCCACCATTTATTTTTTGAAAATTCGCCTAAAACAGCATGCTTACATTAAAATGCTTATATATCCAGATTTATAAGAGCTACTTGCATAAACTTGGTACCTGAAGAAAGCTAAGACTTGGGGGATTCCAATGCTGGTGTCCCACACTGTATAGTTATTACCAAATTGCTGCAGTATTCCTGCAAACACTGAAGAAATGTCATTTTTGTATCCTCGCCTATACAAAGATTACAGTTAGACAGTCAAAAACACCCTGTTACTCTCATGGTTGCACCACAGCTATATTCCTACCTTCTTCCTCCATAGGTGCAGATGTTCTGTGCAAAGTTTCATGTCAGTAGAATAAGAAATGTGGGTTTAGCACCTGTTTTTGTGGAGAGAGGGCCTGGTGCTGGCGGCCATGTTGGATTTCTCAATTTTCAGGCCTTGTTTGAAATTTTTGAGCTTGGTATACAGCAGATTTGGATTCAGCACCCCTTAATACCCCTAGAAATGTTGTGTACCTAAAATAAACACGAAATGCCTTCAGCACTTTATACAAGCACATTTTCTGAAATTCTGCCTAGTCTATTTACCCTCCTCTAATTAATAATAATAATAATAATAATAATAATAATAATAATAATAATAATAATAATAATAATAATAATAATAATAATAATAATAATAATAATAATAATCATCATCATCATCATCATCATCATCATCATAAGGGAGTCAACAAGGTTTTAATTGCCAGCTTAATTTCCCCCACAAATAACTTATTCCCAACCCTCCCAAACGACAAGGGACTTTATTGGACAACATTTCAGAAGGGAATTATTGATTGATTGATTGATTGATTGATTGATTAATTGATTGATGAAAAATGTATTAACAGATTGCAGAATGGGTACAGTACAGTACGGCTCAATACACACAATTGTTAAGGGGATGCAGACCAGAGAAAGACTTTCGTCTTGTTTACATCAGCGTCCCCCATTTTCAATTCATCATAACACAATTTTTGTATTTGTATTTATTGGTTTAAAATACAGAGACCGTGCATATTAAGGAACATTTGACTGTAAATATGCCAGTTTAGCCAGGTTGGCTAATTTAAGTCTCTGGGGCAGGTGACATGAGCACTACAATAATTAAGACATAGTACAATAATAACACAGTAGGAATCAGTATACTGTAGGTTACAATACACTAAAATACATACAAATAAATACATTAAAATACATTACAATACATCACAACCCCTCAGTTAAAATGGTCGCACACTTGACCATCTCTCAACCATGATTTTAAGTTAGTTTTAAATTAAATGTAGCTTTGATACTCCCTGAGCCGTGTTGGCAGACTGTTCCAGGTGTGGGCTGCTCTCACGGAAAAGGCTGCCTGACTAAAAGCAGACCTCCTGTTTGGGACTACACAGTCCCCTCTGACTACAGACCTGGTATATCTGTCAGCAGATGCTTTCTGTTTTATGAAAGTACAGAGGGGGGGGAGGAGCCAAGCCATGTAGGATTTTATAGGTAAGGCAGGCATCTTTGAATTTGACGAGATTGTCCCAGCTCAGTAGGTTCTGGTTTGCTATGCTATGACAATGGTGGTGGCTGTTTGTTTTCCTGTCCAGAACTTTCACAGCCTGATGGTAAACTACCTGTACAGATCATAGTGTTGTACAGGAGGCTTGTGTCCACTAGTCAGACAGTATGTTAAATGTGACATAATAATGGCATTAAAATACAGTGCTGCTGCTTTTGTTGACAAAGAGTTTCTGATGTGACCGAAGTTTGATAAGTGAAACTTTGTTGTTTACTACTGATTTGATTTGTTTTTTTAAATGTAAGATTGGAGTCCATTTTTATCCCAAGGTATCTATATTCGGACACAACTGTCAACCTTTCTCCTCTGACATAAACATCAGGTGAGACAGTATTCATCAGCCTCTTTGTAAAAAACATGCAAACAGTTTTTTTGGTGTTTAAATGAGCTAGTCAACCATTCAGTGACCGATGTCATTACCGCTGTTAACTTGTTTGCAGCTTGCTGCTTGGTTTCTGCATGGACATAAATGACCGTATCATCTGCATACATCTGGATGTCAGACTTATTGCATACAGCTGGAAGATCATTAATGTATAAACTAAACAACAGCGGTCCCAATATAGATCCTTGGGGGACACCAAAACCACAGCTAAGGGCAGAGGATAGCTCACCATTTGCCCTTACTCTCCCTGAGTTCTACCTTCAAGATAAGACTTCATGTATGTGATGGTATTAGGGGAGAAGTTGTACCGAGAAAGCTTGGTGAGCAGGACACCATGATCCACAGTGTCAAAGGCTTTCTTTAGATCTAGAAATGCGGCTGCAACAACTCCCCCCTTATCAAGCTTATTTAATATTCTCCAGGAGGAAGCAGATTGCAGTCTCAGTTGAATGTTTTGCCCTAAAACCAAACTGCATGGGGTGCAATCCAACGGAGCTGGTGCTAAGGTGACTTGTTAGTTGTTCTGCTATTTGTTTCTCTGCTATTTTGGAAATAACAGGTAGTTAGCTACCTCAGAGGATTTACCTGCTTTGTAGATGGGGCTTATTATAGCCTCATTCCATGCTCCTGGAAAAACGCCTTCACTATAGGATCTATTTATGATAGTTGATATTGGTCCAGATAAGCATTCATTACATGTTTTTAGTAGCATAGTGTTTAGACCATACACATCCTTGGCTTTGGAGTTCCTCAAGGAATTCATAATTGTTGTCACTTTTGTTAGTGATTTCACACAGCTCAAAGATTTTGATCCACTGGAGACATAGTCAGATTAGTAGGGGAGCTGTTGCAGAGTCTGCACCGACTCTACAAAATAGGAATGACATACAGATAGACAGTACTGCTACATCTATACATTTATGACATACCAGATCTACAAATACAGTACTGTTTGTGATACAAAAGAGTCTAAAAAAGAGAGTATATACATTTGAGGGGGAAGAAACTGTACATTGGAGGGGGTGGGGAAACTGTACATTGGAGGTGGTTGGGTGGGGGGGACTGTACATTGGAGGGGGTTGGGTATTTTTATTTTATTTACAGGGGCCAGTTTCGGATTGCAGTCTCCCGTAGGTGCTCTTTTAGAGAGGTTTTGAAGGTGGGTAGTGATTCACATTCCTTTACGGCTGTGGGTAGGGCGTTCCACATTGATGTGGCATAATTGCGAAACGTGTTTAGTCCCTTGTTTGAGCGGAATCTGGGTTTAACATGATTTATGGAGCTCCCTCTGGTGTTGTGGTATTCACTGACCTTTGGGAAGTATTTTGACGTGTACATGGGTACCTTGGTCGTGTAGTGTATCTTGTAGACCAGGCCCATTGCAAGTTGCTGTACTCTTGTCGTCTACTCTAAGCCGTCCTAGGTTATCAAAGTGGGCAGGGGTGAGGTGGGTTCTAGGAGTAAGGTCAAGCAGTAGTCTGACCAGTTTGTTTTGTGATGTTTGTAATTTAGTTTTTAGCGCCTTTGAGGTGCTTTGGTACCATGAGGTGCAAGCATAGTCGTAGTACCCTTGAATGAGTGCTCCTGCTAGAGTCTTCAGGGTATTCTTGTTTACCAGAGGAGATCCGGTACAAAAATCTATTTCGTTGGTTGACTTTTTTGATTACATTGGATGCCATTTTGTCACAGGAAAGATTTGCCTATAGGATGGAACCCAGGTATGTAATTTCATCTTTCCTTGTGACAATATTGTCACCCACTGTAACTGAGAAGCCGTCGGTCTTGCTGAGTTTGTTATTTGATCCGAAGAGAATGGACTCTGTTTTACCCAGGTGTAATGAGTTTGTTATCGGCAAGCCAGGTGCAGATTCTGCCGAGTTCTGAGCCGACAGTTTTTTCAACCTGTAACTTGTTCTTGTCAGAGACCATCAGGGCTATTTTGGCCGAGTGAATTCTCTAGAATCAGAATCAGGTGTATTATCAAGTATATTTGCACAGTACAAGACAGTTGTATACAATTACGGTATGTATCTGAAACTCTTATCTTTGAAAGAATTTAACTGAACGCTTTAATGAATGCTGACTATGATGCAGGCTCTGCTCTGGTATCGCTAATACAAATACAAATACTACAAAGTAGTCAAAATGCATGTACAAAAAAATACCCCAAATATACAGTAGTTCGCAAAACAAGGTTTTATTGACTGTGTGTTGCCTCCGTTTATGGCATTTCATTCATAATGACACTGTGACGATGGACAGATTAGTTGTGTGAAGCTATAGAATAAAGATGGTCCTCCTTCCTTCTGTGCCACCCGACCTATCTCAAAGACTGCCCTCTTCCCTTGATCCTCCGAGGGCGGAGCTTGAGATACAGGTAAAATCCATCACGTCCTTCTTTCGTCTCTTCTTTTCCATCCTGGGACCATTATTCACAAAGCTGCTCCGAGTGGGAGGACTGATCCAGAGTCAGTTTCAGTCTGTTTAGTTTGAATACAACCTCGTTCCCAGTTTTATCTCCTCCATGAGATAAAGCCTGGTAAAGAACTATGGCCGAAAGTGTGTATGGGGTAGAATTTCCGGTGTATGTACTTCCCCTGGAAGCTGCTTCCGAACGGACCAAACTTTTCCCGAATCCTGTCGGCAAAACAAGCTAGAACGTCCCGGTCATGTAGTCAATTCTTCAGGCAAAGCCGTTGCAGTGGCTTAAACGAGGAACTATTGTGCAGCTCACACGTTTCTATAATTGTTTTGTCGAAACCGGAAAGCCTGTAGCAGCCTGTACTTCCGTTTACACACTTTAGGAGGCATATCTTTACCAGCCTAGTTTGAATACGGTCATGATAAGTGTTCCAGGTCACTGATCCAGAGTCAGTTTCAGTCTGTTTAGTTTGAATAAGGTCATGATGATAAGTATTCCTGGTCACTGATCCCAGATCAGCACTGCTCTTACTCTGGGGAGTAAATATGGGCCCTGTTACTACATGTGGATAAACCAAAGCAACATTACAACTACTCTTAATGGTATATGATGCAATAGTATTGTGACATGTTGTCAGATCAACACACATGCTACAACTTCAGTATAGTCCAGTTCCAGACATTTATAGAGTACACACAAACACACACTGGACAATAGTAATAACTGACACTCGTACATTCTGAGAAACTCACATGCTATGTGAGAAAATACATCTCTATAATATGATGAATATCAGATCAGATGTGGATATTATGGCCCGAATGACCCTTTGTTCATTTCAAACAAGGACTATTATGGTTATTTTCAACCCAGACCGCGTGTCTCCATCAAGCATACAAGTAAGAGTGTCCTTGATCGCCCTAATGTTGTATTATGCATGCCTTTTTTGTCCTCCCGCCAGGCCGTCATTGTAAATACGATTATTTCTTAATTGACCTGCCTGGATAGGTTAAATTAATACAATTTAAAATCCTCTGGCATCATACTGATCGGGGGTTGGACAAAAAGTATCCAACAATGCAAAGCATCTATTCCACAAATACAAAGCATATTTTGCTGTGTGAGCAAGCATTAATATTTGCTACAAAGAATTAGAGCGAATGTCAACTATAAAACGTTACAGCTTACACTGGTTGGTGTTAATCAAAGCTGGTCTCTCTCTGGTACTAGTAGGTACCTAGTAGGGGTGTAACGGTACACGTATCTGTACCGAACCGTTTCAGTACTGGACCTTCGGTTCAGTATGCGCTGTGTACAGAACAAATACAACAGTACGTTAACCACTAACGGAACGCACATGCAGAACTTTTTTTTTGCGTGCAGAATTTTATTCAAAACTCCAAGTTCACGCGCAGCGGACTAAGCGGCTGTCTACCACCGCAGAGACAGTGGGATCGAATCCAGCTGCGGTACCTCCGGCTTGGTCGGCCATCCATACTGACACAATTGGCAGTGTCAGCGGGTAGGGAAGCCGGTGGGTGGGTCCGGGTCGTTGTAAACAGCGACTCCTACAGTTCGGTCGGGGCGCCTGCACAGCGAGGGAAGGATCTGGAGGGAGGTAGTGTGACCTTCCACACCCAGTGAGAGTCCGCGCTGCCAGGTGAAAAGAAGCGGCGGGCTGGCTACACATGTGTCGGAGGAAGCATGTGATAGTCTCCCCCCTCCCAGACCGACGGTAGGGGGTAGAGTGTGCAACGACCAGGAAGGGGATTGGGAATAGGCATAACGACTAACATTGAGAGGGGAGAAAAACGGAAAAAGAAGGGGGGGACCGAACCGTGGTTTTTGTGTACCGTTACACCCCTAGTAACTAGAGTTAGCTGCAACATTTGGTCGCTGACATTAACTCCATTTTCTTTTAGCAGGCAATGTTTGCATTAATGTTAGCCAACAGTCAAAGAGGACATGTTAAAGACGCTTTGCATTGTGGAGGAGATTGGGAGGACTGAGTGACATCACTAATGGTGGCAGCCATACTTAAAAGGTGCTGTAAATTGTATTATTTTGTTATAATAAGTGTTAAATAGCTCTACATTCCAACAGCCATCACTGATATAGAGTGTCTGGTCAGTAACATGGGTCTCCCAGTCCCTCCACTCTGCAGTAAACAGACATCACATCACTGATAAAGAATGTTGGAGATGCACTGAATATGTAAATTCTAAACCTAACTCTACCACAATGAAATACTCATCATCACAGGTGTGCGCAAATATAATAATTTCCATCCCTGATCAGGATACTTCCAGCAGCTCGTTTGTCCCCATGAAGTCAAATCAATACAATCCGTCTCTCATCTTCCTCTCTCAGGGTCGCTGGTCATTGTCGTCGTGTCGCTCGCCTCCCAGGACGGCCTCCTCCGCTCTCTTGTGTTTCTGGAGGGTGGCCTGCAGCCGCCAGTATCTGAGATACAGCCACATCAGGCTGCCGTTCTTCCTCCCGTCCGCGTTCATCAGATCCGCGCAGTGCTTATCGCGCTTAAAGATGTCCTTCAGGTCCGACTCCAGGTCCACGATGGGTCCTTCTTCTCTGACCGCCCGGAGGAGCATGTTTGTCTCCAGCTGCAGCCTCCGGTGTCGAGGCAGCAGCACGGAGCAGTAGGCGCCCTGCCGCTCCACCAGCTGAGCCTCCAGAGCCTCCAGGGCGGCCCGCGTCGCCCGCTGCCGCACCCCGTCCTCCTCCTCCCGCTGCAGGGCCTGGCGCAGGACGAGCCCCGCCGCGCCGGACTCCACCAGCTGCCGCTTCTCCTGCTCCAGGGCCTGGCGCTCCTGACGAGGGAGAGGGAGGAGTTTATTTATTCATCCTTTGTGAGGCTGGCCGAGACAATATGCCATTTTGGAAGAATCGATAAATCGGGTCAAAATTATCGATAAATATTAGGGATGTCTGATATTATCGGCCTACCGATAATTTACCGATTTTTTACATAAAACCAGACACACAATACATAAACAGTAGAAATCCACAATAAATCACAGGACTATTATTGACATAATAATAACAATAATGACAGTCCAGTACTTAAATCAAAATAAATGTAGATTAAAATATTTACCCATAATAAATGCAATACAATACATATGCTCTTGCTCGTTCTCCCCCCCCCCCCCCCCCTCAGGACCCCCTCTTGGACAATCCATCCATTATTCCGTTTGACACCAGGAATTACAAATTCATATGCTAACCTTTATCCTCTCCACCACCTCTAACCAGATTGCTATGCTGGCTTCATTAACACCTAAAAATCTTGCGGTAGATATCTCTAGATAAATCACATCGAGATAGGTAAGAACCCATACCTTCCGGCACATTTTATCCGGTTGAATCCAGCGTGATGCTATCAGCTTTTTAGCAGCCGTAAGACCGGACAAAATTAGTCTCTTTACCTGTATAGAGGCTGCTAACTGAGAAACATCATTCAACAACAATACAGAAGGCAGTACAGGTATGGTCAGAAATAAAAATTCTGATAATTGCGTGGTTACTTCTTCCCAGAATATCTTAACCGGAGGGCATTCCCAATACATATGCATAAATGTACCAATATCACCGTTTAAACATAAGGAGCATCGAGAGTCTTGTTTAAGCCCCATTATGTACAAACGTCTAGGAGTTAAGTAAGTCCTATGAATAAAATTAAGATGAATCTGTTGATGATCCGGGTTGCGTGATGAAAGCCATACGTTTGCCCAAACTTCATCCCAATCAAAATCTAATGTAATGTTAATTACCTGAAATTATTCAGTTTTTTGGGGGGGGAAACCCTGCATACCGTAAATCCTCAAATATAAGACGGGTCTTCTATTTACCTCAGCTGCAAAGAGCACCAGGCCTTTTTTAGAGAGAGGCTTATATAAGAGGCAGGCCTTAATTTCTAAAAATGACACTCATGGACATAATCCCTTCATTTTCAGACTTTTATTGCATTATTATTATTATTTTTTAATACGTACATTGTCTGTCTACATTTATTTAGACTAGCATTGGTATTTAAATATTGAGTGCAGTTGAGTAATTGTGGGATTAACGTAATTCACACACTGAAGTTGGAACTGTCTATACTAGGTTGTGGGGTCCGGGGGCGCGAATATTAAAGGCAACCAACTTGTGTTCGGCTTTTCTCCGATTGGCCGCGCCCCCCCGCCCCCACGCGCAGGCAAGCGCAGTCGTCCCACGTCCCAAATGAAATCCAAGGAGCGCGCGCGAGCGGCAGCGCGGGCAACCAACTTGTGGCTGCTGTTCCAACGCACTTGTGTTGGGCTGCGGTAGCAGTGGAGCGCTATGAAATGCGCTGAACTAGAAAGCGTAACGTTATTATGTTTTCGCGTTTTTAACAACCAACTACCAGATTCACTCGTGTATAAACAAAGCCCATACAGTTATGAAATGCGCTGAACTAGAGCGCGTAACGTTATTATGTTTCGCGTTCCATTGATTAACGCCATTACCTGCTGTGCTGTAGGAAGCAGAGGTACAGTAAGTTACAGTAGGTGTAGGTTACATGTTTAATCAAAGCCCATACAATTTTTTAGATGAATGATTGTGGATATAATATAGAAAACACATCATTATGATATTGTCAGAGGGAGAGGCATGACTTCGCGACAGCCATATTAGACACTCACTGTACATCAGTGTGGAACTGTAACGTTATATGTTATTTCGCCCGTGGAGGCTGCTGAGCCTGAAGCGGCAGCGGGGCGACGCGGTGGTTTATCCCCGGCTTTCGTGCGCCACCGCCGGCTTGATACAGCTTCAGCAGCAGCAGCGGCGGTGCTCTGTTGTAGGAAGCCCTTCAATGACAGCGGCTCTCATATTTTGCGAATGCATAAACTATATCTTAAATTATGGCTATGTGTCTAATATGGCTGTCGCTTATCAATGACTTCGCGACAGCCATATTAGACACATCGCCATAATTTAAGATATAGTTTATGCATTCGCAAATATGAGAGCTCTGTCATTGAAGTGGGTGGTGGCAGCATTACTAACAGTAGCGATTTTTATTGTTTTGTCATGATCAAACATAATCCCAACATAGATAGGAGGTGTACTGTATGTCAAATGTCGGTCATGTGGTGGAAGAGTTTAGTACAGTCACACAACAGAACACCGCTGTAGTACAGTCACACAACAGAACACCGCTGGTTCGACCAGCGCTTCTGCCGCGCCGCAAGGGCGTGTGCTAGTGGATTGATTGGCCGTGTGGCCAATCAGAGAAACGCTGAACGAAAAGCTGAACACAAGTTGGTTGCCTTTAATATTCACGCGGTCCGGGGACGGTTTAACGTGTGGTACTTTCTCGACTTCCTCAGTTGAATCGAGTTGTTTACATGCAGTAGCTTTAGCTACTAACGTTATCATAGCATCATGGTCTGTAATGTGTCAACTGGACAACGCCAGCCTCGTCTGCCAAGATAGCGAACGTTAACGTTTGCAAACGAAGTCAACGTCATCCAGCTGACACCACAGATCTAGATATTATGACAACGTTAGCTAGCGGCTAGCGCTAAAGCTAACCAGAGGGAAACGTGAATGTACGGTAGTCAGTGTAGCGGGAGGCAGCACTTGATTTCCATTGGCAAGAGTTTATCTCATTCTATATCACGGCACGAAATTTTTTAAAAATACTTTTTTTTGCGACCTTATATTAGAGACCGGCCTGTGTTTGTCTAGATGCATCAACACCCTTTATCGGAGGTCCCTCCTCTATTTGAGGATTTATGGTATATCGGTATCGGTATCGGAAATTAAGAGTTGGACAATATCGGTATATCGGTAAAAAAGCCAATATCGAACATCCCTAATAAATATCGATATTTTTATTAGTATTAAAAAAAAATGAATTATTTTTTATTTAACAAATTTATGTTTATTTTGCAGCAATTCTTTGTCATTGCCGCCATCTTTAGTGTTACAGATTTTCCCCATTCAAAACTACCACAGTGATCCTTCTCATGTTATAGTCGGTGGTCTCTGGATGTGATGGAGGAGTGCACTGCATATTGAATGCACAGTGCAGAGTTGCAATTCAACTGAATTTACATGAAATGGGGATGTTTTTAACTAAAACATGCCACAAGACCTAGTATTTTAGTGTATAGTATAAAGAAATGTTTCTTTCTACGCATGCAAAAAAAACGACAAGTGACGCCACTTATCGATTTCCTGCAGTTATGGATAATTATCGGTAAATCGATAAGTGGTCTCAGCCTTAACACATTAACTGCCACGCTTATATCCATCGATGTTTGATCTCTGCCAGCACTGTAAGTCTATGGAGATGTTCACCTTCTTTGCAGGGCTATAACTTTTTAAATTGTATTGCTAAATTGACATTACTATGGCCCATTCAACATCGATTATCTATCGTTCAGGATGTAGGAACGTTTTACTTTTTCATTCACACATTCATACGAAAATACCGTCTAGAGTATAAATATGTTTTTATCATTTTCTGCAGTATTTCCTAGAACGTGAGATATAGACATAAATGCATATATTCGATTATCAAATGCCGTTTGATACCGATGCACGCTATAATAAAAATTTCAACTGTACATGGTCCTAAACGTTATGACTGATCATGCGCGGGTGAACGGAGGGGGGGGGGGGGGGTCGTTTATAATTCCGTGATTGACGTTAAATGATTTATGTAGTATGGGTGATATATTGATCAGAGCAGTTTGTATCAATAATGATAAACACTCACGCTGAAACTCACGGCATCCTCCTCTTAGCGTTGGGCGATGATACTGGAGCAAACAGATCCCAGTTATGTGATGGGGATCGAGGCGATCTATTTCCGGTTTGTATAATACGAATACACGCCCAAATCATGTTGTTTATTATGGCAACGATCCATATCCACGGTGTGTGTATTGAGTCCCGCGACGATATACGAGTGGCCGGACAGAATAGGGAGACGCACCGGGATCACAAGAGATCCACTTCCGGTTGCAACTCGCCGATCAGCCACCAGGTGGCAGTATTGAAGCGTTGCAGAGTTGTGCTGGCTCAGACAGCATCAGACCAGCCTCCGTGATGGAAATATGAATACCATGGCAAAAATATGAAATATGTAAGGGATAATGTATAGCTACGAGGTCATTGTCGCAAAATAATTGACCGACACGTAGTTTAAAATACCGAGCCGCTTCGGCGAGGTGTTTTAAACGTCAGTGAAGGTCAATTATTTTGCGACAATGACAGAGTAAAGCTATACATTATCCCGCTTATTACATGGCTAACTTACTAACAATATACCTAATTCATTTGACAAATCGCAGTTGTTCTGTGGCTCTGTCAGCCCAAATAAAGTGATTATTATTATCGCGGGCAGCCTCTGTTCTGGCTCCACTGTAATCTACACAAGCGGCTCGGTATTTTAAACTCCGTGTCGGTCAATTATTTTGCGACAATGACCGAGTATAGCTATACATTATCCCGCTTATTACAAGGCTAACTTACTAACAATATACCTAATTCATTTTACATCGACTCGCAACACTGGTTCTGGCTGCGTTCTGGCTCCGCTCGTCGCTCCGCCCCCTGTCATCGCCGGCAGCAGAACACCGGCAGTGTCTAATTGCACTGAAACAGTGTGTGTCAGTGGGCTTGATTGCGAACAGCTGCGCACAGCAGTCATTATTGAAAAAATGGGGGGGCTATTGACCAATCACAAGCAAGCATTTCGGCGAATGTGAAAACGCCATGTAATAAAATCAGAATAACGTTGTACGCCGTGATCTGGCAGAATTCGCATGAACTTGAAACACGTCGTAAGCCGTTTCCGGCGGAGAAAGGGAAAATCTAAGGGCTGGCGATTCTTGCTAAAAAATTTGAATGACGATTTTTCTCCTTTACCTGCTGCAGCTGCTTGCGTTCCACCATCAGCTGCTGGCTCTGGGACACCAGGGCCTGTTTGTAACCTTTGACCCTCTGCCTCTCCTTCTCCAGCTCCAGCTCCAGCCGCGCCGCCGCCCGCCGCCCCTCCGTCAGCGTCTGCCGGTACCGGATCTCCATCTCACCGCTCACCGCGGACACGTCTTGGTTGTACTGCGTCTTGATGGCCCAGATCTCCCTCTGAGACTCCCGAGTCCAGATCCAGCCTTGGAGGAGGAGGAAGAATGGAATTAGCCAGGGATGCACCGAAATTTCGGCCACCGAAAGTTTTCGGCCGAAAATGGCAAAAAATTGCCTTTCGGCTTTTGGCCGAAAGAGTTTTTTCACCGAAAATATATCACCGAAACAGAAACAACCTGTAACCTAACGCGTGTTGTTGTGATGATGTCGCGCTGTCGGGAGTCGCGCTGTTTCTATGTAAACTCTGCGCGCAACGCGTCCAATAAATGCGTCTTTAACATGCTTTTATATCCTTATTTACTATATGCCCGTTGCGGTTAATCACTGAGTGATCTAATATGCATATTATTCAGAGCGAGAGGGGGGGGGGGATTGTGTTTCTCACATTGACGCTGTCTGTCTGTCGCGCGTCTACTGTGCCAAAGTCAAGTCTGGGGACTAGAAAGGTGCGCTCAGTAGAGCACAGATGTCCGCTGTGGCAGCCAGAGAAAAGATGGAATTCATGTACTGTATGCATTCAGAAGTGCTGAATAAATGTTTTATGGACCCATAAGTGATTATTTATTATTTAAGTTAAGTTTAGCCATAATCATATATTTTTCCATAATCATAATGTTCCACAACATTGGTAAAAAAATATCTATTCCTAGAATTAGGGCTAAAGGTCACAGGGTCACGACGTCACAGGGTCCCGGGGAGGGCTGTAGTTCCAAGCTTCGTTCATAACGTTGACGTTCGAATTCTAAATCAACATTTGAATTTTTTTTGTATGTGTCTATTCATTCTGTTTAAAACCAATGGGGTTTTTCTTCACAGTTGCGGATAAAGATTAGGCTACACTAATATTATAGTATTATAGTATATGACTCATCATAAAAACTTAAATAAAACATTGATCATAAAGGATGTAGCCCATCTGCATCCGCTCGGCGCTCCATCAAGAGGTCACCATCACTTCCGTACCAACCATCACTTTCGTACCAAAGGCTACACTAATATTATAGTATTATACTATAAGACGTAATCACTTTTGTACCAACCGTGCCCTTATTGGATTATTTATGTTGACGAAACTGATTAGTTATATTCATTTAAGGTGAGACACCCCAGGTGAATAGGCAAAATAAATATTTGAATAGATATCACTATGAAACTTTCCCAGTTTGTTATGTATATAAACTAAGAAAAAATATATTGCAAGTTTTCTGAATCGTATGTTTATATATGCAAATGAGGCACTTCCCCATTAAATATGTGCACATTTATGGATGCAATAAGGCTAAATGAAGTAAAATAAACAACTAAATGTGTGTTATTGACGTTTTATTGTCACTAGTTTCATAGAAGACATGTTTAGGAAGCAAAATATAACAAAATCAACAAAAAAAAGTATATTTGCCTATTCACCTGGGGTGTCTCGTCTTAATTTTTTTTTAAAGACTAATTTAATCAGATTAATCAGTATATTCAAATTGAGGATTTCTTTTTCTTTTCTTCATGATTACATCATAAAATACGACAGACATTCAAAGAAGAGAAAACTTCAATAAAGTTTCGAATGTAAAAAAGAATTACATTCGGTACAGCCCTACTTTAATCCCGGTACAGCCCTACTTTAATCCCGGTACAGCCCTACTTTAATCCCGAGGGAAATTGTGCACTACAAATCGCTCACAGTAAACAATAAACATTTAGGTAGACAAAAACAAAAGTCACGAATAAGAATAAAAATAAGCCTAAGAATAAAATACAGTCCGTGATATTTCCTATGTTATGTATATACATTCTAATATAAAATATACAGTAAAAATATACAGTAAGTGTACGGTAAATCGGTAATTAAAGTGTAATATTGTACAATGTTGGTTTAAAAGTAAGAGTCCAAGAAGATGGTACTGTCACCCTGTGCTCAGTGATACAGTGAAGCACAGTGATGCATTATAAAGTCTGATCATGTCGGAATGAAGGACTTCAAAGAGAGAGAGAGGAAGAGACAGAAATGAGGAGCATTCAGTGAAAAGTAAAACAAAAAAAAAGCATACTTTTTAGCCTAATCTGTATAATACCAACAATAGCAATTATAAAATGATTGTCATGACATGACATCAAACTCACGGAAGGCAGCCAGTCCCAACATAGGGACCAACAGGGCATAATTCCACTGGCTCCCACTCCCGCCACTCGCTGCAGGACCCGCCCCCCCTGCTCTGGCATCTGGCTGAATATTCCATCTGGGAGGGTCATTCAGGTTGTTCATGGGGGCTACAGGTTCATACATGCACACATACACACTCACTACATCGGCACACAGACACAGATATACACACTCACTACACAGGCAGACAGACACAGATATACACACAAAACAGACAAGAAACACAAGAGTTAAGAATAGCATCACAAAGGGCTACAGGTGTGAGACTTACTGTATTTTAAGTTACTATGGTACACTACACTATAATGCACACGCTCACCACACACTTAATATTATTGCACTCGCAAGGACCTTCTTGTTGACCTTACATTTACTCCCTAACCCTAAGACTGATCAGATTCAGATAAGCAACCATCACAGTAAGTAGGAACTACCTACTGACCTTTGGTTAGAAGAAGTCTGTGGCTTTGTCTTACAAGACTAAATGGACATGGCCACCTCATTGTGACCTTGGGTTTTTTATTCTTATGTCTCAGACAAAATGTTCTATTCCTGCTATCTTGAAATTACCAATTTGAAACAACTTTACACAAAACAGGTAATCAGTTGCAATACTGGTGACAGGATTTCAGCTTCATTGACTTGACGACCCGCATGTCAGCTAGTTACTGACAAACTAAGGGGGACTAACGTTAGGGGATGCATGATGACTATGTGCACAGCGTATATTCTCTCCCCACTGTATGTATATTTCTCTCCCACCCGCCTACCCCCTCCTAATGTAGAGTCTCCTACCCCTCATATGTATATGTTAGGATCTATGGGTAACAGTACTGTATATTTGCATGTAGTAGTAGTAGTAGTAGTAGTAGTAGTAGTAGTAGTAGTAGTAGTAGTTTATTCAGTCATCTCACACAATACAATATACACCATCATTTAACAATATTTGATTTTACAGTGACTGAAAAGGTACAGACTGAAGCATAATGCTTATACATGCCTGTCCTATATTCTTAACAAAATTAAGACTCCAAAACAATATTCTAAAAGAAAATAGCAATTTTATTATTCACCCTTGTAGTTTTCAAAAATTACTTTACAAACCATTTTCTTAAAAACCAAAACAAAAGCGAATGACTCATTCTTAACTGTATATCAGCATTGTTCCACAAGTTAACCCCAATAATAGAAATACACCTCCTTTTAATCCCTTTTTGAACAGTAAATTTACAAATATCTCTCAAATCATATTTTCTTTCATGTATTGAAAAAAACCTTTGCACCCCGTCTGGGAGTAACTTTATATGTCACAAATGTAACAGTACTATATACCTGTATATGTCATGTATGTCCGTCCCTATGTCATGATGTCATGTAGTGTGTATGACTGTCATAATAAATGTCACTATGAATTGATGTAAACAAGACAAAAGTCTTTCTCTGGTCTGCTTCCCCTTAACAATTGTATGTATTGAGCTGTACTGTATTGTACCCATTCTGCAATCTGTTAAAAAAGTTTTCAATCAATCAATCAAACCACACACACACACAAGCGAAGCTAGCAAGCTAGCCAACATGAACGTTAGCTTCGCAGACTAGTAAGTTAGCCAAATACCTAAATAACACGTTAAAGCATCGCAGTCAATAGTCTCTTAACAATATGGTGGTAACTCTCACCTTGAATTAAACGTCTAGGTCACTAACAACAACAACAACAACAACAACATAAGACTGAGGTCACTAGACTCCATTTGTCTGATACTTCTTCTTCTTCTTCTTCTTCTTCTTCTCTTCTTCTTCTTCTTCTTCTTCTTCTTTTGAGTTAATAGCGGGTCGCGACCACAGAAAGGCGCATACCGCCACCTACTGTACAGCCCGGCAACTGGAGCGGATAAGGCAAGCGCCGAGTAGGGTAAATCTGCAGTGCCGTAGCCCCATACATAGTGTAAGAGCCAAACCTTGAAAAGTCATATTTTGAATATATTTGTATTTTATATATTTAGTTATTGCATAGAAAACGAGCAGTAGTTTAATTTGTAATGCTGTGGTATGTTATAAGCCATATTAAGCATATATAAGCCAAATAACTCGAAAAAACTACATGATTTGGACGTATATACTATTATACAACCTGGAAATGGATCGGGCATTTCTCCATCCCATAATAGAAAAAATTCTGTTCCACGCTCATCTGCCAGCGGCGCGAGGAAGCCACGGTAAGATTCAGCGTTATATTCTAACGTGTTCCATATAAACTGCTATGATGAACATATGACCCACTCTGGATGAATCATCTAACGCTGCCCACGGAATTATAAACGATCCCCCGCCCATCCGGTCATCATCAGATGATATGTAGTAACTCCTAGAAGCACATCCAGTTGACATTTTTTATCTCGCACAGATTCCTACCAAACTGTATTTGATCATCAATATAATGCATTTAGGGCTATAAATCACGTTCTGAAGAAAGCTGCAGAAAACGATAAAAACATACTTATACTTTAGACCATATTTTAGTATGAATATGTGAATGAAAAAGTTTAACGTTGCTACACCCTGAACAATACATATAGGACATTGAATGGGCCATAATAATGGCAATTTAGCAATAGAATTTAAAAAGTTATAGCCCTGCAAAGAAGGGGAACTTCTCCATAGACAAATAGAGATGGCGAGGGATGGTAAATTATGAATTTAACCCATGGCGATCAAAGTGTTAAGCAATCGAAAAAATTATATACATAATGTTTCAGTCTTCTCATAAAAAAAAATTAGATTTTGGGGTATTTTCCTGCCTTTGGTCCGTTTTGCATTCACATCTCAAATGAACGGCAGCAGGGTTCACTTGCAAGAGTGAATGAGCTTTCACACCACCCCAAACCAACCGGACTATCCGAGGAAATGAACCAGGGTTGGATTAAAGCTTATTATAGTTTATCACAGTATCATGAGCATGTCTTTGTCAGTGGACACTATCTGTACTATTTAAAAGCACAGTGTAGGACACACTCAAAGGTTATCGCACCTCAGAGATGGCAGTGGACATGTATGACAGGACAAAGGCCATATGTAATGGCCTTGGGATTGAGGAACATACTACCAGCCAAAGGAGGAAGCAGAAAAGGATGGACGAGTATGTAGTTGAGTCATCTTGTGGCACAAGCTCAGACCTCATGGAGATCAGTTGAGACAGAGACTGTTCTATCCAGTCCTTGACAGAATGCTGCAAGAGCTTGAGAGCAGGTTCTCATGAGTTGGAGAAAAACGTATGAGAGGCATACAGGCATGTTATCCAGCGTCAGACCAGTTTCTCTCAGTGGAATTGCTGCAACCCCTCGCCACACATTACAATATCCATATATATATATATAATATACAACTACTGCCAGAGGAGATCACAGTTGCAAAGTGTTTCCTGGCCAGGACAGGCAGAGATGCAGTCCCTACTATCCAAAGTGTCTTTTCCCTCCTGGATGATAATAATAATAATAATGCATTTTATTTATAATGCGCCTTTCAAGACACTAAAAAAAAAGTCCACAAATCGGTGAATGAAAAAATTATATAGGATCAAATGAAAACTACTACTTGCTAAAAATTTATGTTTAAAAGTACTAAAAACCAAAGAAAAATACCAAACACTAACAAACATTCAGCACAGACAATGGGGATGCTGCCATAAAAAAAACACCTCTGGAGTTTGGATCAAGTCTCTGTCTTTCAAGTGTATAGCTGCCAACCGGCTTCTGGTGTGGTTTGTGATGTCAAGGCGCTTAGTGGTTAGAGATACCATGTTTCGTCACCAGGTGGCAGCGACACGCTTTGGCAAACATTTGAGAGTCTGATTTGGCCCTATTGCAAGGTCGATTACATCACTTGGTCATAGTTCAGATAGGGGTACTAAGTGATGTATGCTTTGGTTGGAATTTCATTTTATTTAGGGTTTAGAGTGAATAGGCTAAGTGATTTTGGAGTACTGGCCTTGCTATCAAGAGGTACTATATTAGGGATATTGTGCCCCCCCCCCCCTCTCCCCTTTTCTCCCTCCTTCCCCCCCCTCTCTCCCTCCTTCCTCCCCCCTTCCTTCTCTCCCTGTCCCTCTCTCTCTCTCTCTCTCTCTCTCTCTCTCTCTCTCTCTCTCTCTCTCTCTCTCTCTCTCTCTCTCTCTCTCTCTCTCTCTCTCTCTCTCTCTCTCTCGCTCTCTCTATCTCCAGTATAAAGTGTTGTTCTATCTGCTAGTCCTGCCCTCGTGAGAATCTAGGAAGAACAATGCTGCATTCTCGTTACCTTGAGGCTTTAAACAGAACACCTGTCCCGTAATTCTACAAGAGAACAGTGTGTGAGTCCAGACCGGTAGTGAAAGTCTGACAAGTACTTCTGAGAAGTGGTATGAGTATAATGTGCACTTTGGATACAACCTGCATTTCCTAAGGCCTTGCTATGAATAGATGGTCTTTTTAGAATTGGAATTGGACAGATGTCCCTTTGGGCATTTTGTTTTTTTGTTAAAATGCAGAAATATGACCTCTTCCATTGTAATTATGAAAATGATTCAGGCCAACACTCAGCATCATAATTCACCCATCGCCTTTAAATATATGAGGCCAAAAGCAGTATAAATTCATCTTGGAAGAGTTATTACCTGATTTTACTCAAGGCATGTAATGTTTAAAAAAAATATTAAATTTAAAGGACGATAGCATCCTCAAATTATTATATATATAATATTATTTGTATTCAATGTTTTAACACATACAGACAAAATAGACCGAATCAGTACCCCCCCCCCCCCCCACACACACACACACAAACTCCCCACTAGACATCAGACATGCACAACAACAACAACAACAATGACAACCAGAACAACAAGGACAGGAAAAGGCATTTCATATAAAAGTATTCTGTATTTTTGTATGACAACTAATAAAGAAACTTGAAACAACAACAGAGAGGAGAGGGAGGAGAGAGAGAGAGAGACAGAGAAAGGAGAGAGAGAGGAACACTGGAGATCTATAAACACTCTCTCTTCTCTCTCATTTCTCTGTCTCTCTCTATCCCTATATCTCTCTCTCTCTCTCTCTCTCTTCTCATCCCTCTTTCTCTCTTTCTCTCTCTCTCTCTCTCTCTCTCTCTCTCTCTCTCTCTCTCTCTCTCTCTCTCTCTCTCTCTCTCTCTCTCTCTCTCTCTCTCTCTCTCTCTCCTCTCTCTCTCTCTCTCTCCTCTCTCTCTCTCTCTCTCTCTCTCTCTCTCTCTCTCTCTCTCTCTCTCTCTCTCTCTCTCTCTCTCTCTCTCTCTCTCTCTCTCTCTCTCTCTCTCTCTCTCTATTCAGCACACAAACATGCACATGCAAATACACAAGAAGCACAAATGCCTGTCAACACCCAAGTGTGCATGCACACACACACACACACACACACACACACACACACACACACACACCACACACACACACACACACACACACACACACACACACACACACACACACACACACACACACACACACTGTACACACACACTGTACACACACACACACACATACTGTACACACACACTGTACACACACACACACACACACACACACACACACACACACACACACACACACACACACACACACATACATACTGTACATGCACACATACTAGCGCACACACACACAATGCAATTAGAGTGAAGCGAAGCACACGGAAACAGCAGCTCTAATTTGTTTTCCACATGCCCATTCCTTTGAGGGAGAGGGGGAGATGGAGAGATACAGAGAGACAGAGACAGAGACAGAGAAAGGAGAGAGACAGAGAAAGGAGTGAGAGAGAGAGAGAGGTAGAGTGAGAGACAGAGAGACAGAGAAAGGAGAGAGAGAGGGGGGAGACAGAGAGAGAGACAGAGAGACAGAGAAGGATTGATTGATTGATTGATTGATTGAAAAGTTTATTAACAGATTGCAGAATGGGTACAGTACAGTACAGCTCAATACATACAATTGTTAAGGGGATGCAGACCAGAGAAAGACTTTCGTCTTGTTTACATCAGGGTCCCCCATTTTCAGGAGAGAGACAGAGAGAGAGAGAGAGAGAGAGAGAGAGAGAGAGAGAGAGAGAGAGAGAGAGAGAGAGAGACAGATAAAGGAGAGAGAGAGAGGGAGACAGATAGAGAGACAGATAAAGGAGAGAGAGGGAGACAGATAGAGAGAGACAGAGAGAGACAGAGAAATGAGAGCTAGGGAGACATATAGAGAGATAGACAGATAAAGGAGAGAGCGAGGGAGGAAGGGAGAGAGAGAGGGGGGGGAGGGGAGGATGAGGGGTGCCACTTCCAGAGCATTCTCTTCATAATGTTGTCTTTCCTTTGAAGTGCTGTGGCTAAATGAGTTTTCAAACCTTGCTGGGGTTCAGGACCAGAGAGAGAAAGAACCACCACTGAGGCTGATAGACACCACTTACCTTCAATCATCTGTGTTCCGCAAACTCACTCACACAGACAGACAGGCCGACGCAACACACATAATACACACGTCTTTTCTCCTGGAGAGAGAATTGTGACTCTCATTACCGAACCGCTGTGAGCGGCCCTATCTAAAAATAATGCAGAGGCGAGGCTGCCCTTCATGTACATAGAATAATACAATATACCGTATGTAAATGATGTACATTTACATACGGTATGTAATGTTGATGTAGCAATAAAAACAAGTAATACTATTGAATGCAGATATAAACAGGAATTCTTGGACAAGTATAAGTTAGAGGAGCTTGAAAATAACATGAACTAGTATTTTTGTAATTATTTATTTATCTTTTGCTGTAGTTGATGGGTATATTATTTGTTGATATTGATAGATAATTTATTACATATTCATATGATATTGTAAGGAAGAGGCAGGACCAGATAAGCTTTGCTTCTTTCTGTCCCTTCTCGAACAAAACCATTTTGTCTTGAGCTATTTTGATTATTGCTTCCATGTCTACGAAGATATGTTTAATTTAATTTAATTTGTATTTTATTTTATTTTCGTTTTTCTTTTTCTTTATTATTATACTTTTTTTTTGTTATTACACATTTTGCGTGTTTATTGTTGAAAATGTTTGAGATAAATAAAGATCAAATCAAATCAAATCAAATGCTATGGGGGAAATGATAATGGAGAATGTAAATGCTTCATTAGACCCACAGCGACAGCTCTTGTTTTGCCAGGCGACTGATGGAATTCGGGAGACGACGAGATCACAGGGCAGAGAAACCGAGAGCAGAATACTGATGTTAAAACGTCGGGTTCTGTTGTTTTACATATCCGTACAAACTTAGACGAAGAAACAGACCAATAGACAGACAAGCACAACTTAACATGAAAGACGTGCTGCTTGCTTTTCATTAAACCAGTCCTTCTTGGTCTCAGTGTGCTGCAAAATCCCAAGCTTTTACAGTAATCAAGTGTGTGTGTGTGTGCATGCCTGCATGTGTGTGCGTGTGTGTGTGTGTGTGTGTGTGTGTGTGTGTGTGTGTGCGTGTGCGTGCGTGCGTGCGCTAAGGCTGCCTCGCTATGCCGTTTATTTATTTATATCTATATATCCACTATGGTTGGATGGTGTATTGTACTTGTGCTGTATAATAACAATACATTTGAATCTAATCTCATTTTGAGATCAGTCGCAAATCGCTTCCTGTTGAATGGATCAGATGCCGAACCTCTGCTCTGCTATTTTGCACACGCCTCATTCGCCTTATAAGGAGCGTGTCCGACTGTCCGGGCGTGTCTGTATGCAAATGAATTGAGCGCGAACACGCATTTCAGTTTAAGAAGGAGTGGGATTCATCATTCAACACACCTGGGTAAGAACCGATTTGGACGTTAAGAACGAGTTGATGAATGCGCGGTGGCTTTTCTTATTTTTCTCTTAACAGACGGTTAAGAAAAAATATAAGAAAAATAATAAGAGAGTATTGGTAAATGAGGCCCAATGTTACTGTCAATGGTTATAACTGGAAACATGTTTTGCTAAGCATGTTAGGCCTGGCATATTTAGACTAGTTTTTCCGGCAAGTGAACATGACCTGTCTGATGGGAAAGTGCTTTTTAGATTCATAGAAATGTATTGTCATCATACAGCAAAAATACAGTACAACAAAAATAAGTTTGGCATCCAACCAGAGTGCAAATGTAACAGTAAAGTGCAATAGTAATGTACAATGTACAGGTGTTTCAACTGGGTAAACCATATATGAATTAGTACTACTGAGTAATAGTGCTGTCAGATGTCTGTACAGAGTTGTAATATTAATATGTACAATGATACATGTATAAAGACACTATCGTAGTAAGTCATACTGGCCAGCAGCATAACTAGTAAGAGTAGGTAAGGGATATGTACAGATATAGTATCTACAGATATGTAAAAAGTATTGCAGGTATGGACAGACACATATGGATAGATATATACGGTATATACAGCACTATTGTACATGCTATCATACAGAGTTATATGCAGGTGTATAAGTAGGTATCTAGAAGGATTATATGCAGGTATATTCAGAGAGATATGGATATTGCCTAATGCCTCTTCTGCCAGGCCACAATGTCAGATTCAACATCCACTGAACAACTACTAGAGGACTTCTGAGCACCTGCAAAGCACCACTATCATTTACAAGAGTAATGTCCTGCTCTTATTCCCTCCTGATAAACAAGCCCCCCCCCACCCCCCCCCTAGATACGTGACCTATTACATGAGGTTTCTGTACAATGGGCCTAAATATTCAGCATGTAACAAATACAATATAGTCTGTATGGTTCTCTCCTCAATATTACCTCAAGGTGATATACGAGCAGGGGTATAAAAAGTACCCAGAAATTATACTTAAGTGAAAGTATGGGTATACCTTCTCAAAATCTGACTCAAGTAAAAGTATCTGGCTAAAAACACACTTGAGTAAAAGTAAAAAAGTCCTACTTTTAAATGTACTAAAAAGTTAAAGTAAATTTTTTTTTGAAAGGGATAGACCTGTCTCAAACTCATTCCATCGTGGGCCAAGTTTTCATTTGAACTATACATTGCACCAGGTGAGTTAGTTGAAGAGGTGAGCCAATTAGTGAAATCATTAGCTGGTGTTTAGGCAAGGCTGGAATGAAACCAAGCATACACTCTGCCCACAATGGAATGTGTTCTGCGATAGACAATGCTGAAATGAAAGAACAGAGGACACTTTTTTTGCATTAAAATTATTTAATGCACTTCTCCATTGAAGTTAAACTATATGGACGGCATTCACATCACAGCATGAATAATATCACAATATTAAAAACAGAATGGTGTATCCTGAATAATATCACAATATTAACCACAGCATACTGGATTATCCTGAATAATATCACAATATTAAAAGCAGAATACTGGAGTACCCTGAATAATATCACAATATTAAAGACAGAATACTGGAGTACCCTGAATAATATCACAATATTAACCACAGCATAATGCGGATCTGGCTGTCTATTTTTCTGATAGCAGGTGCTTAATCAAAGATCCCCGCTTTCTAGTGTTGCACAAGGACCAATCAGCATGGGTATGGGCAGGTTCATTTTCCATTGATGGGGATTTGATTGGCTGTTTACCTGCGGTCGCAGGATTAATAACGTTAACGTTAGTTTGGCCAGATAAACAATTAAAATATACTCATTAAAATCGTTGGACCTGTGAGAATTGTACTTTGTACTTTGCATTTTAAATGTAAGGAGTAAAAAGTATGTATTTTTTCTCTGAAATGTAATGGAGTAAAAGTACAAAGTATACAAACCTAATAATACTCGAGTAAAGTACAAATCCCCCAAAACAGTACTTAAGTATTGTAACGAAGTACAATTACTGAAGTACTTTACACCCCTGTATACGAGCAAGCACAGGCACGTGCACACATAGAGCCCAAGGGGTGCTTGAGCACCTGCCTTTTTGAGCCTCATAAAAAAGTGCCCTTTTTTACCGTTACGCATATAGACTGCCCTTCCGACTGAATAATGTCAGGATAGAATCAAAATATTAGGTAAAGAGAGAGAGATGCCCCATATTCCATTGCAGTTTGCACGGCCTCCTCAGCGTGCCTCTCCGCGGACCTATATATTTTATGCATAGTGTGGGTGGTGATGATGATGATGATGATAGAAACCGCTGTGGCGCATACAGTTGAATGCTGGTATTACACTCATTGAGGGACACGAAGAAGTCAAGTCCGATGGGATTTGGGAATCTCAAATATAAATCGGGATTGGAATAAAAAATGCATTTATATTAAACAATACAGAATATACAGCACTTCTTGGGGTCTGTAGGGTAAGCACTTATTCCCTCCCCCCTGAACATTTATGGAGATGTATGGGCCTTTTAAGTCAGTGATAAAAGTGTCTTTCAAGGATAAGTGAGCTCCTGCACTGATTATTATAGTTCAATATTCAATATTTGATCACCAAAACTCCCCAAAAAACATAAAAAGGGGGCCCCCCAGCCCGAAAAGGGCCCTTAAAAATCGGGCTTGCACGCTACGCACGCTCGGTTAAAACACACACAGGTATAGTGCCCTTTTCAGCCTTTGAGCACCTGCCCCTCTAAAGTCCTGTGCACGTCTCTGAGCAAGCATGCCTGTGACCCGACAAGCAGAGGCTTAGAATGTCGACACAGTAGTAGACAAAGAGGTTGTCTTCTTGTGTCACTATCACCACTCGTGTGTGTGTGTGTGTGTGTGTGTGTGTGTGTGTGTGTGTGTGTGTGTGTGTGTGTGTGTGTGTGTGTGTGTGACAGGTCTGCTCTGAGGGGTAATTCCACTGATAGAGAGAAGACAGAGGCCAGAGAGGGAAATTCCACTGCAGCTGACCCCCCCCCCCCCCCCCCCACCCCCACACACACACACACACACACACACACACACACACACACACACACACACACACACACACACACACACACACACACACACACACACACACACACACACACACACACACACACACACACACACACACACACACACACACATAGCAGGTCTCTGAGGCATGCTTTGTTTTTCCGAGTCTGAGTCATTTCTGCTTGGAAACAAACCACAGAGAAATAAACAGGCAAACTGGATAGCAACTGCCCCCACGTCTGTTTACTCTCTCTCACACACACACACTCACACACACACACACTCACACTCACACACACACACACACACACACACACACACACACACACACACACACACACACACACACACACACACACACACACACACACACACACACACACACACACACACACACACACACACACACACACACACACACACACACACACACACACACACACACACACACTCATAATCAAGGGAGTGTGTGAGAATGAGCTGTCATACACACACACAGGCAGCAGAGAGTGCAAGTGAGCAGGATCTCACACTCAGACAGACTCACAGACAAACACTCCTGTGAAACCAGAGCCATTCTCAGGACAAGGACTCTCTGTTTAAAGGCCTGATCAGCATGACACAGCTTGTTAGGTGCTAATTGAATTGCATTTAGTCTCAGAAGGCCACAACAAATAGATCCAGAATTACCTTCCATTGGCTTTCACACCACCATATTCTATTCAGAAATTACACACATAATTGCGAAACGTGTTTAGTCCCTTGTTTGAGCCGAATCTGGGTTTCACATGATTTGTGGAACCCCCTCTGTGTCATAATCATGGCGAGAGCCTTCTTCACTCCTCCTCCTCCTCCCCCACATTCACCACGGAAGCCCCACACCTTCTTCACTCCTCCTCATCCTCCCCCACATTCACCACGGAAGCCTCACACCCATATATGGGCAGCACCCCTTCCCCTGATTCACACGCTGCCAAGTTCTTCACTCAACACGGCTGTACCTCATCTCCTGATCAGCAAGACAGTACATCTACCTGTGTTCATCTAGCTACCTAGGTACAATGACTCAACCTAAAGCCTTGCTAACCTGCTTGTGTTATTTATTCCTTGCTCTAACCTTGTTTCTCTCTGTGCCCAGGACCTCCGCTCCAGTGCACCCCCCTGCCTGGACATCTCGTGCTCCTGTTTCCACGACACAGACCTGTGTCTTCTGCCCACAGCTGCACTGGGAGTGCACCTGTCCTCACCCCCCAAGAGACATTCCCAATACCTGTCTGTTGCACATTTACTCTGTCTGCTTGGGGAATACCATTAAAACACCCTAAAACGCTCCATTCTCTCTTCTCCTGTGTTCAGCTATTGGGCTCTGCCTAACCCATTCTCACACTCTGGTGTTGTGGTCGTGGAATTCACTGACCTTTGGGAAGTATTTCGACATGTACATGGGTACCTTAGTGGTGTAGTGTATCTTGTAGACCAGGCCCATTGCAAGTTGCTGTACTCTGTCGTCTACTCTAAGCCATCCTAGGTAGTAAAAGTGGGCAGGGGTGAGGTGGGTTTTAGGAGTAAGGTCGAGCAGTATTCTGACCAGTTTGTTTTGTGATGTTTGTAATCTTGTTTTTAACACCTTTGAGGTGCTTTGGTACCATGAGGTGCAAGCATAGTCGTAGTACCCTTGAATGAGTGCTCCTGCCAGAGTCTTCAAGGTATTCTTGTTTACCAGAGATGAGATCCGGTACAAGAATCTTGTTCGTTGGTTGACTTTTTTGATTACATTGGATGCCATTTTGTCACAGGAAATATTTGCCTCTAGGATGGAACCCAGGTATGTAATTTAATCTTTCCTTGTGACAATATTGTCACCCACTGTAACTGAGTTTGTTATTTGATCCGAAGAGAATGGACTCTGTTTTACCCAGGTGTAATGATAGTTTGTTATCAGCGAGCCAGGTGCAGATTCTAATAGATTTCTTATTGATTCTGACATTAAAATATATAAAGGACTATTAGCAGGTCTCTGACTAAATGCACCTTTTTTTCTGTGGTCGATTAGTACTTTATTTACATGCTGTTCAACCAACAGTGAATCACTCATGATGATGACGATGATTGAGGTAGAGTAGAGTAGGATCAGGTGGAGGCTGATTGGCTTGTATGTATCAGCCTTGAGATCAATAGGTATGATTGGCTTGTATGCAGCAGCTTGTATGTATCAGCCCTGAGATCAATAGTTATGATTGGCTTGTATGCAGCAGCTTGTATGTATCAGCCCTGATATCAATAGTTATGATTGGCTTGTATGCAGCAGCTTGTATGTATCAGCCCTGAGATCAATAGTTATGATTGGCTTGTATGTATCAACCCTGAGATCAATAGTTATGATTGGCTTGTATGTATCAACCCTGAGATCAATAGTTAAACAGCTCAGAAAATTTGCTCACATTCCTGATGGAGATAACAAAAGGCTTTTGGTGTTTTAGTCTGTAATGTAGTGGTGGTGGTGGTGTGTGTGTGTGTGTGTGTGTGTGTGTGTGTGTGTGTGTGCGCATGTGTGTGTGTGTGTGTGCGTGTGTGTGTGTGTGTGTGTGTGTGTGTGTGTGTGTGTGTGTGCGTGCGTGCGTGCATGTTTGTATGTGTGTGTGTGTGTGTTGTGTGTTGTGTGTGTGTGTGTGTGTGTGTGTGTGTGTGTGTGTGTGTGTGTGCGTGCGTGCGTGTGTGTGTGTGCGTGCGTGCGTGTGTGTGTGTGCGCGCATGTAGCTTTACATTACCAGGATGAATATTTTCTTGATATTATTTTTATTCAGTGTTTTAACAGGTAAACAAAGCAGGACAGACAAAATCAAGACACTACAGCGACAAAAACATATATATATATACCCTCCCCCCTCTCAAAAGAAATAAATAAAAAATAAATAAAAAAACAAGACAACCAGTCACTCCTTCGTGTCTCTTACCAGTGTTAGACATAGACATATCAAATCAGATATTGAGAATATATATCTATAATAGACATTCAGTCCACATAGTCCAGTTATAGTCTTTGTACAGAATACCATCAGGTCATCAAGAGTCCCTTTAGTTGATGCCTATAGAGGAATGAGCCGAGGGAAGAAACATCACACAACAATCACATAGCAAAAACAAAACACAGAAAAATAGTGCTCTATGAGTTCACATTGTTTTAGATATCTACAGTATATGTCATGGACTACAAACTTAACACCCCTCCCAGCACTGTCACTCTCCTCTTTTGAATATCATGCAGTATCTGTCTCTAATCCTTTCAATCTCACCATTGTTACACTCTACCGCCCTCCAGGTCCGCTCGATCACTTCACAGATGAGCTGGACATGCTTCTAAGCTCCTTACCGGAAGATGGTACCCCTCTCCTTCTATTGGGCGACTTCAACCTCCCTGACTCATCTCAGTCAGTCATAGTAGTCTCCCTCCTACAATCATTTGACCTGACTCCCACTGCCATGCCTCCTACCCACAAAGCAGGCAACTCCTTGGATCTCATATTTTCCCGTAACTCCAGCATCATTAACACCACGGTAACTCCCCTACATGTATCTGACCATTCCTTCATATCCTTCTCACTAACTCTCATGCTTAACCGAAAGGTCTTCACCCCAACTCAAACCGTCTCACTCAGACGCAACCTGCCCTCCCTATCCCCCTCCACCCTCTCCTCTGACATACTATCCACTCTACCTTTGAGTGACACCTTCTCTGCTCTCTCCACAGAGATGGCAACCTCCACCCTCCTCTCAGCCCTTGCAACCTCCTTCGACAAGCTCTGTCCCCTCGTTGAGAAACCTGCCCGCCGTTCCCCACCCAGTCCATGGCTGACAGATCCAGTGAGAGAACAAAGACAGGTCCTGAGAGCAGCTGAAAGGAAGTATAGAAAGTCACGCCTCACTGCTGACATCGACACATATCACAACCTCTTGTTAACATTCTCCAAAACCATTACTAATGCCAAAGCTTCTTTCTTTCACCATAGGATCGAGGCCTCTGCCAAGAATCTTCGCAAACTGCATGCTACCATGTCCTCCCTCCTCACTCCCCCCCCACCCCCCTCTCCCTCATCTTTCTCTGCCGAAGACTTTGCGATCTTCTTTGAGGAAAAAGTGGAGAACATCCGCAGCTCCTTCTCCCAACCCCCACCCATTCCAAATGCTGAATCGAGAACCTCATCCTTCACTCTGTCATCTTTCTCTCCCATTACAGAAGCCGAGACCCTGACACTGGTAACGTCGAACCGTCCGACTACATGCCAGCTGGACCGGCTACCTTCCCCACTCCTCCAGACCATAGCACCAGACATCCTCCCATTCCTAACTGCAACCATCAACTCCTCACTCAACTCGGGGGTGGTCCCCACCTCCCTAAAACAAGCCAGAGTCACGCCCCTCATAAAAAAACCATCCCTGAACCCTACCGTCATAGGCAACTACCGTCCTGTCTCTCTTCTCTCCTTCCTTTCTAAAACACTTGAACGTGCTGTATCCAACCAACTTACTGCTTATCTCTTACAGAATGACCTCCTAGACCCTAATCAGTCAGGCTTCAGGACTGGTCACTCCACAGAGACAGCCCTCATTGCGGTCACAGAGGCACTTCACTTAGCAAAAGCGAAAGGCCTCTCCTCTGTCCTGATTCTCCTAGATCTATCTGCAGCCTTCGACACAGTCAACCACCAGATCCTCCTCGCGGCCCTCGCAGGAATGGGAGTGGCTGGCTCTGCGCTGACATGGTTGTCATCATACCTCAATGACCGCTCCTACCAAGTGTCATGGAGAGGGACCCTGTCGGCCACCCGCCCCCTGCGGACGGGTGTCCCCCAGGGCTCGGTTTTAGGACCCCTTCTCTTCTCCCTCTACACTAAATCACTGGGTAACATTATCACGTCTCATGGCTTCTCCTACCACTGTTATGCCGACGATACTCAACTCTTCCTCTCCTTCCCTCCCTCAGATATCCACGTCTCTGAGCGGATCTCGGCCTGTCTGTCCGACATCTCCGCCTGGATGACGACCAACCACCTCAAACTGAACCTAAGCAAAACAGAATTGCTCCACCTGCCGGCCAAATCCTCCCCCCTGACCGACCTTTCCATCACAGTCGAGAATGCAGCTGTGACCGCGTCCCCGACCGCCAAGAACCTTGGTGTTGTCCTCGACGACCAGTTGAACTTCTCTGCTCACATCGCAGCGACAACCAGAACCTGCCGATTCCTCCTGAGCAACGTCAGAAGGATACGCCCCTTCCTGACAAAAGAAGCCACCCAACTCCTCGTCCAATCAACAGTCATCTCCCGCCTCGACTACTGCAACGCACTGCTCGCTGGCCTCCCGGCCACTGCCACTAAGCCTCTTCAACTCATTCAGAACGCAGCGGCCCGCCTGATCTCAAACCTACCGAAGTCGGCCCATGTCACCCCACTTCTTAGGGACCTGCACTGGCTCCCCATTGCTGCACGAATCCGCTTCAAGGCCCTCGACCTAGCATACCGTGCGGCAAAGGGAACTGCTCCCGCCTACCTCCGGTCAATGGTCTCTAACTACACACCCTCAAGACCCCTACGCTCTGCATCTTCTGGCCGCCTCAGACCTACTCCTATCCAAGCTCCGGGAGGGTCATCAAAGAGAAGTCGCCTATTCTCAGTCCTTGCCCCACAATGGTGGAATGAACTACCCACCCCAGTTAGGACAGCCGAAACACGTCCAATCTTTCGCCGTCGACTAAAGACGCACTTCTTCAACCATTATCTGAATAAAAAAAAAAAAAAAAAAAAAAAAAAAATCTAACCCTAACTAACCATACTGTCATGCACTTGTCCTAATAAACGAACCTACACTGTAGCACTCAACACTTTGATGAACATTGTTACTCAGCTGATAGAGTTGTGCTCTTCCTGATGGCTTGTCGTACAGAACTTGTAAGTCGCTTTGGATAAAAGCGTCAGCTAAATGACTAAATGTAAATGTAAATGTATGTAGTCGTTTATTAGTTTTAAGATAGATAGTCAAGAAAAGGTTGCCAAATGTCTTTAAATGTGCTGGGTTGCCCTGCGTTCTCATAGCGTATTCTCTCCATGTGTAGCATGTTAATGAGTTCTGTCAACCAGGTTTGAAAAAGTGGTACTGTTTCTTTGTTCCACAGCATTAAAATGCATTTCTTTGCAATTACCATGCCATACTGTATAGTCTGTATCTCAGAGTAATTGAGTGTTGTCATATTATGTGACCAGCCAAAGACAGCCACTATTGGGTCTTGGGGAAAGTCATGGGTGTAGATGTTTGAGTAGCATTGGAACACCTCACTCCAGAACCTATGGAGCTTCGGGCAAAACCAGAAGAGGTGACCCAGTGAGCCCTCAGCTGATTGACATCTGGTACAGAGTGGTGAGACTGGATACTGCAGAGGCCCTCATCCCAGGTGTCTTTTGGAATGTCTACCTGGATATCTCTCTCCCAGGACCTCCTCAACCATTGTGTAGATGTAGTTGGAATATAGTGTTCTGTAAATGAGTCTACAAACTTGGATATCAGGATGAATATTTTTATATTGAATTCATTTTTTTCCCATCTTTTAACGACAAATATTTTATTTGATTTAATCTCCACCATTGTCCATTGAAATACATATTCAGTATCAAGTTATGAGTTATGTGCTGCCGACCGTAGCTCCAATGTCATCATCCAGTTTGCTGATGACACGACCACGACCTTGTCACAGACAGCGATGAGACGGCCCACAGAGAGGAGGGGGAGACACGGCCCACAGAGAGGAGGGGGAGACACTAAACTAGCTGGTGCCGGGACAACAACCTCTCTCTCTCTCTCTCTCGACGTCAGTACAATGAAGAGATGATTAAAGGAGACAGCAGGGGGGCGGACCTCCCCGTCTACATTGCTGAGGCCCAGGTTGAAAGGGTCAGCAGGTTCGAGTTCCTCGGTGTGCACATCACTACTTCCAAGAATCAAGAGGTTTGTTTGTCACATACATACCAGGGCATACAGTGAAATGTGGGAGTCGTTTCTGGGGAGACTGAGGAAGTCATCCTCCAGGTCACGTGCACAGGGAGAGCTTCATGGCCTGTTATAGGAACTGTTCTGCCCACAGCATCATGGCTGTGTAATGGGAAATATCTAAGGATTAAACGATGAGCCGTTTACAAATCATTCTGAGTCATTATTAATAATAGGAAAGTTTATTAACAATAATAAGAAAGTTTATTTCACCGTGGCCACGTATGAAAGGACAGTCAACAGCCAGAGACAGTATATGTTAACCTACTAGCGTCTGGCCGAAGACTGACCCCGAGCCTTGGTCAGACATACAATTAAATATGACATGACGTAGAAGAAAACAAAATGGCTGGTTAGAGAAATTAATAATACGACTATGTTATGGCTATAGCCTGGAAGGAAAACAGCTCCGTCTAACAGTTCCCATAACCTTGGGTTATGGCTCTGAAGAAACACAATCCCGTGACCTATAGTCTGGGCCTTTATAATAGAATACTCATTGTAACTGTCTATGTGGCTTATGGCCTATATGACAGAACATACAGCAGATATGATGACGAAGGCAAACAAAATGGTTTCTCAGTAACTGGGATCAACAGCAACTTTGTTATGACTGGTAGAATGTCAGCGTGATCTTAAAGAGACATACACACATTAACCAGTCAACTTGATCATACTGAAAGGCAGGCTGTATAATATGATATCTAATCACAGATATAAGAACATGATAATATATTCCACGACAGTTCCCTCCTCTTGATAATATTAATCACAATCATTATCACTTCATAAAGACAACAAAAATATTATCATTAAAAAATAACACAGATTATAATAACTCAGCAAAAACTATTTTTATTATCACTAGAGGGAGAACGAAATCCACACATCAATGAATGATGACGGACGACAGGTAAACAGGTGGTCTCCAGAAAAACCCCTGTCTGGATGGTCGGGATTCCACAACACAGTGTCCAGGCTCTGGGCGCTCAAGGCCATACTACTCCCACCACCAAGCTGAAAAAAAATAGAAATCACAAAAAAAACAGGAGAGTATCTCGCCAAAAAGATAATTTCCCCTTATACAAAACAAAAACATTCTCACAAAATTCTTAGCGAAAACAGAATAACAGCAAGAACACGTGACTGCATTCCCTCAGAGGCCGGGAGATAGCCAAAACAAAACAAAACTACAATTTGCAAACTCTTCACAAAGAATGAAACATAACTGGTTACCATTGCAATGTACAGCATATTCAAAAACATCCCCAACTGAATCAAGTTCATTACATCATTACCTAATATCTCTTAGGACGATACTGTAATATCTGTATGTATTGTGGTTCAAACTTGCCTCATTTATTATCAGTGACGAATCCCGGAACGGTCTCTCCTCCTTCCCCCGGCCGATGGTCCAAGCACCCTCCCCTGCAGTCCATGTATGCCGTGGCTCGGTCCCGATGATCCTGTCCGTGGAGTCAGCTGTCGGTCGATGGTCTTAGCGCCCCAACGTTCACTAGCCGATAGGCCCTCTGCCCCCCCAGTTCTGGAGCGGATTGGGACAGCTTACTTTCTCAGAAACCAGCTGTAGTCGGTTCCCCCACTCAGGCCCTTGGCTGTGGCCCTCATGAAACAGGCCTGCTAGAAACTGTCACAGTGTCTATGCTGTAGCTCTGGTTCAGTAGATTAGCTGGGCCAGCTTGTCTCCCCGTAATCAGCTGTAGTCGGTTCCCCCGTCAGGTTCTTGGTTGTGGCCCTCATGAAACAGGCCTGGAAACCGTCTCACAGATCTTTGTCTCGGCTGATGGTCACGGAGAACTGTCCAGTGTCACAGCTGTAGCTCTGCAGAGCAGAACCCCGGTACAGTAGAATAGCTGGAACTGCACTCAACAGCGGTCCTCTGCGCGTCCTCTTCTTGGGCAGAGACGGGGTGCCTGGACCGCACAGGAGACTGAAGAGAGACACGCTCAGCGAGAGACTTCACCAAAGGAAAAAGAGAGAAAAAGAAATAACAATAAAAATCAAAGCAATACATAGCTCAAAAATAACTGAAAACAACCACGTGCACTCCTGTGACAGACGAATAAGATTAAAGAGAGAGAAAAAAAAGGAAAAAAAAAAACTGTGGTTCCCGAGTCTTGGTTTTGATCAGAGGACTCTTCACTGGGGGTCGCATTAATTAACCTGATTGTTTGTGAGTGTCATACTCATATTTGGAACTGTTGCATGAACTAAAAACAATCTCCTAATGTATTCTGAAGCTGGACGAAGGTCATTCAATTACACTGTCACTCAGGTTTAGAGGGTCGGGGGTGACACGTTGTAGTTCTCACATCCTTACCAGAGGACAGGTCTAAAATGCCATACTTTTTTTCTTTTTTAAAACAGATATTTACAAACACAATACCTAACCAAACCTTTAGTAATAGACAACCTAAACACATGCCTGATAACTGAATAATAATAATAATAATGATGTTACTGAACTGAACAGAACTCCCTGCCTTCCCAGTCTACGCCACTAGATGGTAATAGAGCCCTGAACGGTATAAGGCCAGGTCACACTGTTGTGGGAACTGCTCTGCTTTCCCTAAGAGTTAGTCATAATAAGTCATTTCAGCCCTCTCTCCGGGTAATTTTCCAGTCCCTTCCATGTCATAACATCTAATGCCTGAAGCTGCTCTTCAACACACTCTCTGACCGCCAGCGATATATTAGACCAGTATTCTTCCCATACTTAAGTACTGTTTTGGGGGATTGTACTTTGTACTTGTGCTGTATAATGACAATACATTTGAATCCAATCTAATATATAAACAGGAACATATGCAGGAATATCTGTAGATATAGATAAATATATACATGCAATACACAGCACCACTGTACATGGCCATCACACAGTATTCTATGGGTAATGATTTCTTCAAATTTCTTTGTTGACAAAATCCCGTCTCCTCGGTCTGCACCCCCTTAACAATCGTGTGTATTGAGCCCTACTGCACTGTACCCACTCTGCAACCTGTCAACAAAGCTTCCAATCCATTAAAGGTCATGAATGGTGACCTACATACGTCATTGTACAGGAAGTTAACGCATAAAAAAACTGTTTTACATGCGGAGAGCTTCCATCCCTCTACTTTGATCAATAATGTTCCCTACGGCCAATTTAAAAGAGTACGTAATGTCAATTTAGCAATACAGGCTGTTTTTAGAGAAAAGAGCGGAGAAATGTATGATCGCTTTAGAGAACGTGACTATACACATAATACTCTTAAAACAGCTATATCTGAAGCCGCTACTGTAGAACGCGACTCCCACTTAAAAAGAAAGACACTATTAATTTACCAGGGACAATTAATGTCCCTACCCTCCCAGCAAATAAACCAGTACCACAAGTGGAAAATAGGAAGGACAGCAGTATTTTGCACTAACAAATTACGGACAAATTGCTTGTGTTATGTCAACTGAGCTTTACAAAACTGTCATGGGAGGTGACTACTCTATTTCCTGTATTGGCCCTTTGATAATATGTGGTGAGAGAGTCTATAGAGAAAAGGTCTATAGTGAAAGAGTGATAGACAGGTAATAAGAGTGATAGACAGGTAATTTGCCAATGAGAGATATCGGTGTTTTTTTCAATGTATATTTGGTTTATAACTGATATATAGAGACAAGCTTTAAGAGGGTAATACCATTATCATCATTACCATTATCATCAGGGTTTGCACGTGTGTCTGTCTCTAGTCAAACTAGACAGAAAGCCATGGGCTCCGAGACATTGGCAGGGTGGTAACATAAACAAGCTGATACCGGCACAGAGCGAGGGACATGGTGACATCCTTAATGAAACAGTAGAAACTACGTTTTAATGTGTGAAAGGTTATCAGCACGTCACATGACAACCAGAAGGGGCCTGCCGTTGCTATGGCGACACAGAGGAAATAGGCGACAGTGCAGAGAGGCATAGTGTTTGTTTTGAAGACCGTGTTAGCAGGGCAGAATGTTTACATTCCTAGCTGGAACATCATTCGATGTAAACAAACGCTCTTCTGAGAAAGAGTAGACAGTGGTTTATGACGAGCGAGTGCTTGACAAGTGATAATCTAAAAGCAGTAAAATATTGTAGACATCATTATCAACATCAGAATATTTTGCACACATATGTTGTGGGAGATTTATAATATAATATGAGCAAATAACTTTCTGAGTAACTCTTCAGAGTATTCGCGGAGGAAAACGCCGTCTTGACCTTTATTTTGAAGGCCACCGCTCCGTCTTTTCCGGTGTTCTAGACTTTTATTTTTTAAGCCCACCCACCGGACCGGAAGTATTGTTGTGTGATTATCCTATGCGCGAACAACTTGTCTCGCGCGGTTCTGTGTTTGATAAAACAAATGTCGATATTGTTGGTGAACAACTAACTCTAGGTTCATTTTAATGTTAGCTACTAACATTAGATGCAGCTACTACAGGCAATCAACGATGAGGAGGAAGCGTCAAACAGTAGCCCTGTGGTGTGTAGGCACGACTCGAAACTACCCGTTTATAATAAATTGATTCATGTTTAACCTGTCCCCGTGTCAGTCCTTTGATCAGTGCCCACCCGTTTATTGTAAACAATGATGCATGCAATTGTGTTAACGTTATTCTGTGTCGTAGCCACGCTATACGTTGTATTCATTTTGTTAGCTATTTAGCTAATGTTGTTATCACTGAACGAACACCACCGAACGTTACTGATCTCTAATCCTCATTGAGCAGCCCAATTTCTCCGGCAGTAGCAAGTAAAACAACATACGTTACACTACCCATAACGCTACTCGGTTAAAAGGAAACACCACTATTGAGAAATGTAGTTAAGCTATATGTGGAACCAGGGGTACGTTACCATACTTATTGTATGATAGTGTAGTGGGTGCTATGGACATAATTCACCATTAGATTGTTTTGATGTATTGATGGGGCACTGTCACTTTAATGAGGTTGGTTTTGGGGGTTGGGCTTAGAGAAGACGCGCTGGTGGAATGTCATTCATAAAATGTTTTGGTGACGAGGAGCTGTCAGAGTTTAGCACGGCATAGATCTGACAGCTGTCACTTGTGCTAAGAAGATAATAAATGACACACTACTTAGGTGTTGTCGCAAGATAGAAATTGTGCGTCTCTCCTTTCCGACGATTTCTACAGTGGTGACCCTGTTATACGTTTTGAAGACGCTTCCGTGGCAACATGTCTACGAACGCAGTTTCACTGAAATTACCTGAGTTCTGGGAGTCGTCAGCCTCGGCATGGTTTGCGCAAACGGAGGCACAGTTCGAGCTGCGTGAGATTACCTCGGATACCACAAGATATTATTATGTGGTGTCAGCCCTGGGAAGTTCGACAGCCAGCAGAGTGGTGAGCCTCCTAAAGAACCCTCCGACTCGAGATAAATATCTCACGATCAAGTCTCATCTGTTAAAGACATTCGAACTTTCCGATACCGAGCGGGCCAGCCGGTTGTTTTCTTTGCAAGGGCTCGGTGATAGCAAGCCATCGGAGCTCATGGATAGGATGCTGGATTTATTGGGAGAGCACAAGCCTGATTTCCTTTTCATACAACTTTTCCTGCGTCAGCTGCCTTCTCCGGTTCGGGCCCCTCTGGCCAACACCACTATAGACGATTGCCGCGCTCTGGCCGAGGAGGCTGATACGTTTTTTTTGGCTGGTCAACAGCACTGTGCAGCGGCAGTTTTCCCAACCCAAGCCTTTGTTTCACCGCTGGGAGACTGGAACTTCACCGCCGCAGCGACAGCCCCTCGCCAGCAGCGTGACGCGAACGCGGGGCTGTGTTATTATCATGCACGGTTTGGACCTAAAGCCAAGCAGTGCCGACCGCCGTGCAGCTTCAGTGGGCCGGGAAATGCCCGGGCCGGCGCTCGTTAGTGGCCATGAGCGTCGGTCAGGCTGGCAGGCTACTGTTTGTCCAGGACACCATCTCCGGGCGGCGTTTCATGTGCGACACGGGCGCGCAGAGGAGCGTCTTGCCGGCTTCTAGAGTGGACATCCTATCCGGCGGACACGGACCCCCCATGGAGGCCGCCAACGGCACCCCCATCCGCACATACGGCACCAGGTATGTCGAAATGTGTTTTAGTGGCCAACGGTTTGGCTGGGACTTTATTACAGCTAATGTAGCCGTCCCTCTTCTAGGCGCTGATTTTTTGTGTGATTATGGACTGTTAGTGGATGTTAAAAATTGCCGCTTAATTGATGCCATTACGTTCTGCTCTTATGCTGGTGCGCTTGGGGGTGCAGACTCCATCAGACTCTCTAGCATGCTCTCCGCCGCAGATGAGTTTCAACACCTTCTCGCCGAGTTCCCGGGCCTCACGCGGCCCACGTTCTCATCATCTACAGCCAAGCATGGAGTGGAACATCATATCGCCACGACCGGCCCTCCAGTCTATGCCCGGGCTCGGCGCCTCGACCCGGTCAAGCTCAGCATTGCCAAGGCAGAGTTCGAGAACATGGAACGCCTCGGCATTGTCCGCCGCTCCGACAGCCCATGGGCCTCCCCCCTCCACATTGTCCCCAAGCCGGGAGGCGGGTGGCGCCCGTGTGGGGATTACCGCCGGCTCAACGATGCTACGACGCTGGACCGGTACCCAGTCCCGCACATTCAGGACTTTTCTGCCCGCCTTTCAGGGAAATTAATGTTTTCCAAGGTGGACCTTGTGCGTGGGTATCATCAGGTGCCCGTCCAACCGCTGGATGTCCCCAAAACAGCAGTCATAACTCCATTTGGACTATTTGAGTTTCTGCGCATGCCATTCGGCCTCAAAAACGCTGCACAGACGTTCCAGCGCCTTATGGACTCTGTGCTACGAGACTTGGATTTTATTTTTGTATACTTGGATGATATCCTCATAGCCAGCGCCTCTAAGGCTGAGCATATGTCCCACCTCAGGATGCTTTTTGAGCGGCTAAATGAGCATGGACTGATAATCAACCCGGCCAAATGCCAGTTTGGGCGGTCGACCATTGACTTCCTGGGGCACAGAGTCACTAAAGAGGGAGCGGTCCCTCTTCCCATGAAGGTGGAAGCGGTGATGAATTTTCCCCGGCCGCCCACGGTTAGGTCACTGCAGGAGTTTCTCGGAATGATCAACTTTTATCACCGCTTTATTCCCCAGGCGGCTCGGATTATGCGGCCGTTGTATGAGGCCCTTAGGGGTAAAGCGCCAAAACATGCGGTCGACTGGTCTGCAGAGAGAGACAAAGCTTTTCTGGATGCCAAGGCTGCCCTAGCCAACGCCACCATGCTGGCACATCCTTCCTTTAAGGCCCCAATCTCCATCACCACCGACGCCTCAGATTTTGCCGTGGGCGCAGTGTTTGAACAGTGGGTAGGCGGGGCTTGCCAGCCGCTCGCTTTTTTCAGCCGCCAGTTAAGCCCCAGCGAGCGGAGGTATAGCACCTTCGATCGGGAGCTCCTCGGCCTCTACCTTGCCATCCGCCATTTTCGTTTCCTGCTGGAGGCCCGCCAGTTCACGGCCTTCGTGGATCACAAGCCGCTGACGTTCGCCATGGCCAAGGTGTCTGAGCCATGGTCCGCCCGTCAACAGCGACAGCTCTCATATGTCTCAGAGTTCACTACTGACATTCAACATGTGGCAGGTAAAGCAAACCTTGTCGCAGACTGCCTCTCCCGGGCTGTAGTGGGCGCCATCCACTTGGGGCTGGATTACACCGGTATGGCGGCGGACCAGGCTACCGACCCTGAAGTGCAAGATTTCAGGTCAGCCACCTCAAGCCTGCGGTTAGAGGATGTGGTTTTTGACAGCGCTGGCACCACACTCCTGTGTGATGTCTCTATGGGACAGGCCCGCCCCATCGTTCCCACAGGATGGAGGCGGCGTGTTTATGACGCTGTTCACAGCCTCTCCCACCCGGGAAAGAAACCTACGCAGAGGCTAGTGTCCGCCAAGTTTGTCTGGCCTGGGCTTAGAAAAGATGTAAGAGACTGGGCTGACTCCTGTTTGGAGTGCCAGCGCGCTAAAGTGTACCGTCACACCAAGGCCCCCCTGCAGCACTTCCCTGTACCTGAAAGGAGGTTCGACCACGTGAACGTTGACCTAGTGGGCCCCCTGCCCCCCTCACACGGCTTCAGTTACCTCTTTACTATGGTAGACAGGACTACCCGTTGGCCAGAGGCAGTTCCACTGTCAGGCACGACGTCCGCCGAGGTGGCCAGAGCCTTTATTGGAACCTGGGTCGCCCGGTTTGGCACTCCAGCCGACCTCTCTTCAGACCGGGGCCCACAGTTCACGTCCGAGCTCTGGAACACGGTCGCCAAGAGCCTGGGCGTGAAGCTACACCGGACTACGTCATACCACCCGCAGGCCAATGGGTTATGCGAGCGCTTTCACCGCTCAATGAAAGCAGCACTTCGGGCCAGCCTTACTGACAGCGGCTGGGTCGACCGGCTCCCGTGGGTCATGCTTGGTCTCAGGACGGCCCCCAAGGAAGACCTTCAGACCTCCTCGGCTGAGCTGGTTTACGGTCAGCCTCTGCGGGTGCCAGGGGATTTCATCCCTAACATTACTGCCCCCTGGTGTGCAGCCCAGCAGCGGACAGCACTTCTGGAGAAGGCTAAGGTATTCACGCCGGTCCCCACCTCACAGCACGGCCTTCCCCGGTCGCACGTCCCTACAAGTCTGCAGTCAGCGGAATATGTTTTCATCCGTCACGATGCCCACCGGGACCCCTTGAAACCTCCATACGACGGTCCGTTCCGTGTCCAGGAGGCTGGAGACAAGTACTTTGTGGTGGACATGGGCGGGAAGCTGGAACACATTTCCATAGACCGCCTTAAACCGGCTCATGTGGACTTGGGCAAACCTGTTGGACTGGCCCAGCCCCCACGGCGGGGACGACCCCCTACCTTGCCCAGTCTTCCGAGTAAGGCCCACGAGACCCCCTCGCCACCTATCCTGTGCCCGAGTGGCCGTAGGGCCCTTAAGGTTTTCCCTACAGCGGTGCCGGCCGCTACAGGGGTCAGGCGGAGCCGTTATGGCAGGGTTCTCCGCCCTCCTGTTCATTGACTTCTTTTGTTATGATGAATTCTGGGGGGACGTATGTAGTGGGTGCTATGGACATAATTCACCATTAGATTGTTTTGATGTATTGATGGGGCACTGTCACTTTAATGAGGTTGGTTTTGGGGGTTGGGCTTAGAGAAGACGCGCTGGTGGAATGTCATTCATAAAATGTTTTGGTGACGAGGAGCTGTCAGAGTTTAGCACGGCATAGATCTGACAGCTGTCACTTGTGCTAAGAAGATAATAAATGACACACTACTTAGGTGTGAATGAATGAATGAATGAATGAATGAATGAATGAAAACTTTATTTAACAGATTGCAGAATGGGTACAATACAGTACGGCTCAATACATACAATTGTTAAGGGGATGCAGACCTGAGAAAGACGTTTGTCTTGTTTCCATCAGGGTCCCCCATTTTCAATTCATATAGACATTTATGACATACACAACATACATGACATTTATGGCATAGGGACATATAGGTATTTAGTACTGATACATTTGTGACATAACGGTATTCAAATATACAGTACTGTTACCCCTAGATCCTGACAGTGTATATACATATGATGGGGAGGGGACTGTACATTAGGAGGGGGTGGGTGGGTGGGAGGGAAATATACATACGGCGGGGAGGGAATATATACATGCGGTGGTGAGGAGACTGTCTATTAGGAGGTGGTGGGGGTTTTGGGCATTTACGGTGGCCAGTTTCGAATTGCAGCCTCCCGTAGGTGCTCTTTAAGAGCGGTTTTGAATGTGGGCAGGGATTCACATTCCTTTACAGCTTTGGGTAGGGCGTTCCACATTGTTGTGGCATAATTGCGAAACGTGTTTAGTCCCTTGTTTGAGCCGAATCTGGGTTTAACATGATTTGTTGAGCTTCCTCTGGTGTAGTGGTTGTGGTATTCACTGACCTTTGGGAAGTATTTTGACATGTACATGGGCACCCCGGTCGTATAGTGTATCTTGTAGACCAGGCCCATTGCAAGTTGCTGTACTCTGTCGTCTACTCTAAGCCATCCTAGGTTGGCAAAGTGGGCAGGGGTGAGGTGGGTTCTGGGGTTCAGGTCAAGTAGTAGTCTGACCAGTTTGTTTTGTGATGTTTGTAATTTTGTTTTAAGCGCCTTTGAGGTGCTTTGGTACCATGAGGTGCACGCATAGTCATAGTACCCTTGAATGAGTGCTCCTGCCAGAGTCTTCAGGGTATTCTTGTTTACCAGAGAGGAGATCCGGTACAAGAATCTAGTTCGTTGGTTGACTTTTTTTATTACATTGGATGCCATTTTGTCACAGGAAAGATTTGCCTCTAGGATGGAACCCAGGTAGGTAATTTCGTCTTTCCTTGTGACAATATTGTCACCCACTGTAACTGAGAATCCGTCGGTCTTGCTGAGTTTGTTATTTGAACCGAAGAGAATGGACTCTGTTTTGCCCATGTGTAATGATAGTTTGTTATCAGCGAGCCATATGCAGATTTTGCCTAGTTCCGTGCTGAGGGTTTTTTCAACCTGCAATTTGTTCTTGTCAGAGACCAGCAGGGCTGAGTCGTCCGCAAACAGGAACAAGTTGCAGTCACAGGCTGACGACATGTCATTTGCATAAATTAGGAAGAGTAGCGGTCCTAGTATGCTTCCTTGTGGAACACCACAGCTCACTGTGAGGGGGGGGGGATAGAGTACCGTTTACCTCTACCATCTGTTCTCTCCCCTCCAGGTAGGATTGCATCCAGCTCACTGATAAGCTATCAAAACCAATTGCTTTTAGCTTGTCCATTAGAATGGAGTGATTGACAGTGTCGAAGGCCTTTTGTAGGTCCAGCATGACCATGCCGCAGTATTTGCCCGCGTCCACCTCTTGTTTGATGTGGTCGTTCAAATAGAGGAGGTGTTGTCGCAAGATAGAAATTGTGCGTCTCTCCTTTCCGACGATTTCTACAATAGCGCACATAATTCCAGTAGGTCCCTTTAGACCTAGTGTCGCCTCTCTACCCCCCATATATATATATATAACACATATTCATATATATATATACATATAACAACCCCTGCGTTTATAAAAAATAACGTCACCTAGCCGGTCTCAACTAGGAACATGCATTTGCAAACTACTTTCAATTATCAGATCATTGATTAAGAAAGATTTGTTTTCTCTTTTTTTTATATGTCTGTTTATTGGGTTTTTTCCAGTGCAACCAACATTTACAAATTATATGTACTTGAAAAAGTTCTATTTGAAACACAAAAACAAAATACAAAGAACAGCGGACATCAAGACAAAGTAACATGTAGAAGAAAAAAAAATAATAAAAAAAAACAGTTTCAGAGAGAGATTATAGTGATGGTAATAGGAAATATATAAAGGAGAAAAAAAAGAAATATATATATATATATAATAATAATAATCATAATAAAGTAAAAATAAAGTAAATAATAATAATTGAAAAATAAAAAGTAAGTTAGTTTTATTTTTTAAATAAGGCGATACCTTTGAAAAAGTGAGTACAGCAATTCATAGGTCAACCAACTCTGGTGTTGATTTGGTGCATCATAGGAGAAATTTTGAAGGGGAGGGATGGGTGAGTAGTGTACCAAGGGTATTGTGTGAGTGAGTATCAGTCTGGAACTATGGGAAGGTGGGTCCTCTCAACATAGGAAAAGAAGGGAGCCCACATAGAAAAGAACTTGTCTGTAGATCCTCGGAGTGTGTGTCGGATTTTTTCTAGTTTAATACAGTTAAGAATAGATTTAATCCAAAGGGCATGGGAGGGGGGTGAGGAGGATTTCCACTGAAGTAGGATTAACCGTCTTGCTAACAGAGTAACAAAGGCCAAGACCTCTTTGTTATTATTTGTCAGTTGTAGTAAGGGTGAGGTAACACCAAATAGCGCAGTCAAAGGATCTGGTTCCACCTGAGTACTGCATATTTCAGAGAGTGTATTGAATATGTTTTCCCAAAGGTCTGCTAGGGATGGACAGCTCCAAAACATGTGCACATGGTTTGCTGGGGACCGATTACATCGTGGACAGTTAGGTTTCACACTTTTGTAGATTCTGGATAGTCTCATTGGAGTCCAGTGAGCTCGGTGGATGATTTTGCATTGGATGAGACCATGTCGAGCACAGATGGAAGAGGTGTGTACCTTTTTGAGTGCTTTTTCCCACATGTCATTAGATATCGCATCCCCCAATTCCTCCTCCCATGAGGACTTAATAATATTTAAGGAGGTGGGCTGTAATGAGCATAGCTGCCTATAAATTCTCGACAGGGAGCCCTTTAGAGTGGGAAGAGGGGTAAAAAAAATGTCAAGTTGTGTTTCACCAGGAAGGATGGGGAACTGGGTATCTAAGCTGCGGACATAGCTCCGGATCTGTAAAAACCTAAAAAAATTACTTCTGGGGAGACCGTACTTAACCGATAATTGTTCAAACGTAGCAAAGGTATTGTCGATATAGAGATCTTTAAATGTTCTAATACCGAGACTAGTCCAGGTTGAGAAAGCGCCATCAATCATAGATGGGGGGAAGGCCGGGTTTGAGGCCACCGGGGCAGCAAAAGATGTTGCGTGAAAGCCAAAGTGGCGTCTAGATTGGTTCCAAATTTTCATTGTTGATTTGACACATACATTTTTTGTAAAGGAGATATAAGGGCCTAAACTAGTGGCGTGAGCGAGAGAGGTCAGTGATGCCGGTGCGGACGAGGCTGCCTCCATCTCCAGCCAAACTGGAGGTGAGGACATCCCACTACACCGTAGCCAAAACTGAACGGTCCTAAAGTTGGCAGCCCAGTAGTAGAACCTAAGATCCGGTAGTCCGAGGCCTCCATCTGATTTGGGCCTCTGTAAGAGCTGCTTTCTTATCCTGGGAGGCTTCTTATCCCATATATAAGACAAAATCAGGCCATCAATTTTCTTAAAAAATGCATTGGGGAGAAAAATAGGTAGGCATTGAAAGAGATACAAAAATCTTGGGAGGGTGTTCATTTTAACAGAGTTAATTCTTGCGGCTAGAGAGAGGTGTAGTATAGACCAGCGTTCAAAATCATCCTTAGTACGAGTTAGGAGGGGGGCAAAGTTGGCCTGAAAGAGTTTGTTGAATTTGTCTGTAACATGTACCCCAAGATAGGTGAAGCCATCATGGGCAATTTTAAATGGCAGATTGTGTAGAGGAGAATTTTTTGCGGCTATATTAAGTGGCATCAGTTCGCTCTTGTTAAGGTTCAGTTTATAGCCTGACAGGCTACCAAAGGATTCGATATTGATAAGGGCAGCGGGGACAGAAACAGAAAGATCAGATGTATACAATAATAAATCGTCCGCATACAACGATACCTTATGTTCATGGCCGTATCTAACTATACCTTTGATGAGAGGGTTAAGGCGGAGTGCTATTGCAAGAGGTTCTATGGCAAGGGCAAATAATAAAGGACTTAAAGGGCAACCTTGACGTGTTGAGCGCTGTAGGGGAAACCAACTGGATTGTGTGTCATTAGTCCTGACTGAGGCTTGAGGGGATGCATACAAAAGTCGTATCCAAGTTGTAACTGAGGGGTACAATTCCCTGACTGTATTAATCAAGTATGGTATCATTAAACCACTACCGTCTTATGTACATTATACTGGCCATACCGTACACTAGTATATCTGATGAGAACACTTCCCCACAATGAATCGGTTCTACACAAAGTTGTCTTTAAGTATTTATTAGCAGCAAGAATACATAATATACTTTAATCGAATGCACTTGTAAGGCAAAGGAATGTGCGTAGGCAAATCAATAATGAATGTCCATTCTCTGGTTACGCATGAGATAATAATACAACTTGAATATTAGGAATTATATCTATGGGATACTGGTAGGGGGGTTCCACCGGTTGTAAGCCAGCAGGGGGAGGCAATGCTCTAATGCAAAGTCTGGGTCAGCGGAGACTCAATAGGCTCCTGGAGGCGGTATATTACTCCCTGCTCGGCAGACGAAAGACAGCGACTGTAATCCCAGTATGCGTGCAGCACAGGTGGAAGCCGGTCAGCCTCTCCAATAGAGACGGGCTCGAATGATGTCCCTCACGGGCAGGTCTCACAGCAGTGGGTGTAGACGATTCTTCTCCGCTCTAACAGCCTGGTCCAAAGCAATAATAATAATCCAGTCGGAAAGGGGGTCTGCATTCACCGGTGTAGATCCTCCGGTGCGCGGTGGTTCACATTAACTAAGTTGAACTGGACGTTATTCAACCAAGCGCTGATACTTTACTATCCTATTCGCACGCGGCTATAAGTGCTCTATTTAGACGCACAATTGCTCCCTTCACTTGGTCTTTGACTCGTGATGAAGGCTAAGGAGCGAACGATACGTTGAACAAACGTATTAGGATAAACAAGACTCTATCTTGGGGCAATACGAGCCCTACTTCACCGCACGTTGCATAGTGGGTGAGGCTTCACTTGTTACTAAGACTGAACTGAACGGACTGCGGACTGAACTACTTCTGTATTCACCTGCGCCATATTTATATGTTGGGGGAACAAACTAGTACCAGCCTTATTCCTGTCTCGTAGTCCTGGGCAAAACCGGGCATGTTGAGACAAGCCTTGACGGTAGCTTTGAACTCGACTCTGGGGGTAAGACACTGGCGCTGGTGGCACGCCATCCAATAAGAGAACGAAATATTATGGTCTGTAGTAGGTTAAAGGGATATTCCGTGTATATGTACAAAGAATACACAAGGGATATCAAACGATATACAAATATTATGCAATATATATCAATCAATAAATACATATATTCGGTTTAATCTGACCCTTTGTAACAGCCGCCTCCTAATTAGTCCCACCTAATTAGCTAAGCAGAGACAGATTAACCGCACTGTCCACTACTCAATGTCCGTTATGAGGGGTAGGGCAGTTCACAAAGTCAGGGGTCATGGTCGTCATTAAGCGAGTCGGGGAGCCTTGGCGACTCTATCAGCCTCGCCACGGGTCGGTTGTATGTCCGCCCTTGGCCGAGCACTTCTGCCACTCTGACCTTTCCGTCGGCACCAGTGGTCACTTTGCTTACGCGGCCGGCCGGCCACGCAGCTCGGGGTAGTGACTGGTCTATGGTCATGACGACTGGACGGGATGAAGGGGGGCTTAGGAGGAAGCGGGCCTGAGACTGCTTTGATCTGTGCTTGGCTGTGCCTCCTCCTCCTCCGTCTGTTTCTCTTGTTTGCTCTGTACCCCGTCTGAGGAGGGGCCGGTCCCGGCCGCCCCGTCAAGGAGTCGCTTGGGGTGCTGGGTTCGAGGTCAGCTACGTCTGAAGCGCAGCTGAGGGGGGTGGAGTTCCGAACTCCCTCTGGTGCCCACGGTTCTCTCACGGGCCTCTCGCTTAATGTCAATAGCCTCTGCTGTACGAGGGAGTGGCCGGTGTCGCTCGCCTTTGTGTGTAGGCAGCGTGTAGACGTGGGTTGACTGTCAAGTCCGTAGAGGGGGCCCTGGAGCGTCCATCCCAGTCGGGTCTGAACCGTGACTGGGCATCCTTTGGGTCCGATGTGGGCCGCCTCAATTGGGAGAATGAGGTCCGCGTGGTCGGAGCCGATGAGCAGGGTCGGTGTGGCGCCGTCGATAAGCGGTATAGGTAGTTGACGTAGGTGCACATACTTGGCCATCAGCTGTGGGATGGGGTAGGTGTACTGAGACAGGCCTATGTCGTGGCTGGTGAAGACGTTGGTTATACTATACTGCTTCTCGGGCTGGTCCACCGCTGCTATCTTGAAGGAGACCCTTTCACCTTTTATGGTCTTCTGGTCCCTTCTGATGGTGCGTATGGTCATGGTATCTTTGACACCCCGCAGGCCCAACTGGGCTGCTGCGGAAGCGAGGAGGAGAGTCTTTTCAGACCCATCGTCCAGGACGGCGTAAGTGTCCAGGACCTTGTCCTCGTAGCTCAGGAGCACTCTGACCACTTTGAGGAGCACTCGGGGGGTCCCGCTATGCTGGTCAATGTGGAGCACTCCTGTTGGTCGGTTGCCTTGGATCTTCTGGTGGGCTCCGCACCGTGCTGCGCGGTAAGCGGCGCCCGCCTGGGCTGCCCCTGCACGGTAAGCGGCGCCCGCCTGGGCCGCCTCACGCCACTGGTCAACTTGGACGGGGTTCAGTGTCTTATATTCGGCGCACTGTGCCAGCCAGTGTCTGCCGTCGCAGTAGGTACAGTAGGGAGCGGTCTGGTGGCTCTTCGGTACTGGTGCCACCGCCTCGGCATGGTACATTACCGCGACGGGCCCACTCTGTTGTCCTGGCTGACGCCTGTTGATGTCATGCAGGACCTCCAAGTGGGTGCCACCGCACCTGCTGCACTTCTTCTTCAAGCGGCATTCAGCTGCTAGGTGGCTGCACGCGCAGCGGAAGCAGCGGCGGTGGTCCTTGATCCACTGACTCACCTCGTCCGTGGTCAGCTTCCCGAAAGTGTCGCATTGGTACAGCCGATGTTCTCCCTCACAGTACTGGCACTCAATCTTCCACTGGTCCTCTTTCGTCGAGGGGGTGTTGTGGTTCTTGCTGCTCGGTACTGATTCTGATTGGTGCATGACGGTCACCAATCTGCGGCCATCGTTTGCTCTCCTAGGTCCCTCTCTGGAGCTTGGTGTGCTCCGCATGAACGTATCCAACCGTAGGCTGTTGACTTCTCTCGCCAGGAAGTCGGCTAGGTCTAGGAGGGATGGCTCGGGACCGTTAGGATCACGGTGGTCTCTTTGCCGCCTGAAGCGCTCTTGTCGGGCGGGCGGAAGCTTCTCTAAAATCCTCTCGACATTAGAGTTTGCGTACAGTTCGTGCATACCCTTTTCTCTTTGCGCCCCCAGCATCCCTACCAGGGATTGTACCTTGATAGACAGGTCATCTAGTGAGCGATTGTCTGTGGCTGGGGGTAGGCGGTCAATATGCCTTATCTCTTGTATTACGTAGTCCCATATGCGTCCATATCTTTGGTCGAGTGCTGCTAGAGCCGCGGTGTATGGGGTAGTAGAGGTGGCATAGGCCAGCGCTATATTGTGCGCTCAGGGCACCTTGAGGTGCTTCAGTAGGATAGCATATTTGTACGGTTCATCAACTACATCGGACATCATTGTCTCTAAGCACATTCGTAGCTCTGTGTACTGTGCTCTGTTCTCGTGTGTGAAGTCCGGGAACGTCGGTGTGCCAAGGTACGATGCCATGGATGACTGGCACATCGGTGAGCATTGGGGGAGAGGCCTCCTGGGCGAGTCTCCCCGTGCGTGTCGTCTTGGGCTGGTACTTGGTGGGTACCGAAGGTCGGGTACCCAGGTGCTGTTCCTCGGGGCTGGCGGTGCGTCAAACTCACCCGTGAGTTGAGTCGGGGGTTTGTAGCCTAGTGCCTCGGGGCTGACTTCTGGGCTGTACTGGACCTCCTGGTCCAGAGTACGTTGCTGCTGGTCGGGGCTGTACTGGGCCTCCTGGTCCAGAGTACGTTGCTGCTGGTCGGCTTGACATTCCTCCTCTTCCTCTTCCTCTTCCTCTGCTAGGACCTGGAGTCTTCTGTTCAGTCTCTCGGCGTGGTCCGGTTCTTCCCGGTTGCTGGGTCTCGTATGGACCGGCCGGGGAGGGGGTTCGGAGACGTGGACAGGATCCTCCTGTTGGCGGGGTCCCGGGTCGCTTGGTCGGGTAGGGGAATGCGTCCTAGACCCTTGTCGTGACGATCTCCGGGAGCTCCGTGCGGAGAGAGGGGGTGTCGCCATGGCAACCAATTTGTCCATCAGCTGCGCCTGCAGCCGGTCGCGCTCTGCCTCGCGCTGGGCATGGGCTGCGTCGCGCGCTGCTTCGCGCTGGGCATTGGCGGCGTCGCGCTGCGCATTGGCGCTGGCCTGGGCAGCGTCGCGCTGTGCGTTGGCGGCGTCGCGCTGGGCATTGGCGCTGGCATGGGCGGCGTGGAGCTGTGCATTTGCGACGTCGCGCTGTGCATTGGCGGCGGCGTGCTGTGCATCGGCGCGGCTTCTTTCAATGTTCTCTTCCGTCTGAAGGCGTCTGGTCTCCAGTCTTATGCGGTCGTCTTCACTCCTTTGTTGCGCCTGGAAGCGCTCTCGCTCGGCTGCAGAATGTTCGCGCTCGCGCGTCTGTTGCGCTTGAAGTCGATCGCGTTCGGTGGAGGCTGCCAGGGTGGCGATGAGTGCCTGCGCCAGCATCTTGTCCGCCTCGCTGGGGGAAGACGCCGGTCGAGGCGATCGGCTCCCGGCAGTGCTCGTTGGAGATCTGTTCTCCGGGCGCGCCCCGAGGTCCGTCTCCTGGGCGCGCTTCTCTTCTGGTAGTGGGTCGGGTTCCGTCCCTGGAGCGCTTTCTTTATCCTGGAGCTCTCCGGGGACTGTCCCGTTGGCGTTGTCTGGGGGTAAAGTCATGTCATGTCCCTCCTGGTCCCCCCCGTGAGCTTGGTCAGTTACATTAGAACCCACTAGGGTCTCTACTGGCGGGGTAGCCTGGTCGGTAGGGTTTGGCATACTTTTACTATCCGCTTTAGTTATTTTATCCGCATTTAACTTCCCTTTAAAGCTAGGTATTGGACTGACAGTGTATGCCTCTAGATAGGGAGGTGGCTGCCGTCTGCGCTGCGGGGGTTCTAGCTCGGGAGAACCGTTTGTGGAGTGTTCATCATCGGCCATGTTAATATTAATATTATATTAATATTACGCTAATTCTTATCCGGGGCTCGAAGGACCAATTGTAACTGAGGGGTACAATTCCCTGACTGTATTAATCAAGTATGGTATCATTAAACCACTACCGTCTTATGTACATTATACTGGCCATACCGTACACTAGTATATCTGATGAGAACACTTCCCCACAATGAATCGGTTCTACACAAAGTTGTCTTTAAGTATTTATTAGCAGCAAGAATACATAATATACTTTAATCGAATGCACTTGTAAGGCAAAGGAATGTGCGTAGGCAAATCAATAATGAATGTCCATTCTCTGGTTACGCATGAGATAATAATACAACTTGAATATTAGGAATTATATCTATGGGATACTGGTAGGGGGGTTCCACCGGTTGTAAGCCAGCAGGGGGAGGCAATGCTCTAATGCAAAGTCTGGGTCAGCGGAGACTCAATAGGCTCCTGGAGGCGGTATATTACTCCCTGCTCGGCAGACGAAAGACAGCGACTGTAATCCCAGTATGCGTGCAGCACAGGTGGAAGCCGGTCAGCCTCTCCAATAGAGACGGGCTCGAATGATGTCCCTCACGGGCAGGTCTCACAGCAGTGGGTGTAGACGATTCTTCTCCGCTCTAACAGCCTGGTCCAAAGCAATAATAATAATCCAGTCGGAAAGGGGGTCTGCATTCACCGGTGTAGATCCTCCGGTGCGCGGTGGTTCACATTAACTAAGTTGAACTGGACGTTATTCAACCAAGCGCTGATACTTTACTATCCTATTCGCACGTGGCTATAAGTGCTCTATTTAGACGCACAATTGCTCCCTTCACTTGGTCTTTGACTCGTGATGAAGGCTAAGGAGCGAACGATACGTTGAACAAACGTATTAGGATAAACAAGACTCTATCTTGGGGCAATACGAGCCCTACTTCACCGCACGTTGCATAGTGGGTGAGGCTTCACTTGTTACTAAGACTGAACTGAACGGACTGCGGACTGAACTACTTCTGTATTCACCTGCGCCATATTTATATGTTGGGGGAACAAACTAGTACCAGCCTTATTCCTGTCTCGTAGTCCTGGGCAAAACCGGGCATGTTGAGACAAGCCTTGACGGTAGCTTTGAACTCGACTCTGGGGGTAAGACACTGGCGCTGGTGGCACGCCATCCAATAAGAGAACGAAATATTATGGTCTGTAGTAGGTTAAAGGGATATTCCGTGTATATGTACAAAGAATACACAAGGGATATCAAATGATATACAAATATTATGCAATATATATCAATCAATAAATACATATATTCGGTTTAATCTGACCCTTTGTAACACAAGTAGTGAATTTACCGCCAAAGCCGAATTTATTTAGGGTGTAGAAAAGGTATTTCCATTCCACCATGTCGAATGCCTTCTCTGCGTCTAGGGATATGACAGCCTCAGAGGTATTGGTCATAGAGGGGTTATGTATGATGTTAACTAAACGTCTGAGATTAAAAAATGAGTGTCTATTTTTTATAAATCCTGTTTGATCAGGTGAAATAATTGACGGAAGGACTGATTCTAAACGTATTGCTAGGAGCTTGGCTAAGATTTTATAGTCTACATTTAGTAGGCTGATTGGACGATATGAAGCACATTCCAGAGGGTCCTTGTTTTTTTTAAGTATTAGAGAGATCGTGGCTAAGGTAAGAGTCTGTGGGAGATTGCCATTTACAAATGCTTCATTGTACATTTCGTTTAGGATAGGGGCTATCTTAGGAAGAAACTTCTTGTAGAACTCGGCTGAGTAGCCGTCCGGTCCTGGACTTTTCCCGGATTGAAGAGATTTTACGGCCATAGATAGTTCTTCAGTAGTAAGTGGCTGTTCTAATTTTCCTACCAGGTCTTGGCTAATTAAAGGAATATCGAGGGTGTGGAAGAAGTCATCTAATTCTGAGATATCGGGATCGTTTTCAGATGTATATAAAGATTGGTAGAAACGCTTAAATTCGTTATTGATCTCTTTGGGGTCTAAGGATATCCCAGACGATGTGCGGACTTTAGGAATCTGGTGTGAAGACGAGACCTGGCGCAGCTTGTGAGCTAGTAATTTATTGGCTTTATCTCCTTGTTCGTAATAAGTGCTTCTAGATTTAATAAGCAGTTCAGTAACCTGATCCGTCAGTAGTGTATCATGTTCTGCTTGCAAAGCTAGACGCTCCTTATAAGCATCTGGAGATGGTGATACAGCATATATATTGTCTAATTGAGCGATACTGCGCTTCAGTATAGATAGTCTGGTATTTTTCTGTTTCCTCTCATATGCAGCATATGAAATTATTTCGCCTCTGAGATAGGCTTTCAAAGTTTCCCAGAGAGTCGATGCAGAGATGTTTGGGGTTCTATTTGTACTTAAGAAAAAATCTATTTGGTTTGACACAAAGTTTACAAAGTCATCTTTACTGAGCAGGTGGGTGTTCAGGCGCCAGGGTCGTCGTAGATTGGTGGCAGCCTGAAAGACTACTACTAGGGTAACAGGGGCATGATCAGAGATAATTATTGGATTATACAAGCATGAAGATATGGAATGAAGAAGTCTGTCGTCTACAAGGAAGTAGTCTATACGTGTAAAGGTGTGGTGGACTGGTGAGAAGAAGGAGTATACTTTACCAGATGGGTTAGATAATCTCCAAGGGTCAGAAACCGCATAATCAGACATAAAGGTCCGGACTACCCTAGCTGAGGTTGTCAAGGTGGTAGGTTTAGTGGAGGAACGGTCCAAATGTGGGTCCAGCCAGCAGTTAAAGTCACCTCCTACTATCAACATGTGGGAAGACATATCAGGGAGAGTGGAAAAAACTGATTTAAAAAAAATCCCCATTGTCCCAGTTAGGAGCATAGATATTGACAAGGAGTACATTTGTGTTAAATAACCTACCGCTGACAATTACATATCTGCCATTGCGGTCTGCAATCACATTGGAACATATAAAAGGTACCGATCTGTGAATTAGAATAGCCACCCCCCTGGCCTTACTCTGAAATGAGGAGTGAAACACTTGACCCACCCATCTGCTTCTAAGACTGGAATGTTGTGAGGTTTTAAGATGGGTCTCCTGCAGAAAAATAATATGAGCCTTTAATTGGTGAAGGTGGTGGAGAACCTTACTACGTTTAACTGGGTTATTAATGCCTCTGCAATTCCAAGTAATAAGATTAAGACCATTTCCTCCTATCGAGCTGGCTACACCTGGCTGGGTCATGTCTTGGGAAAGAGAAGATGTGTAAAGAGCAGGGTACCATGTAGACCAGAGATTTTGGTTGACCTTGAATGTGTAAAATCAAAGAACAAAAACGAGTAATACAGTACAGAAAACACAAAAACTAGAACCAAAAACACATAATACAGTACAGAAAACACAAACATACAAAACAAGAACAAATAATACAGTACAAAACACACAAGGAACACAGAAAACACCCCTTCCCTTGCCGAAGCATCTGTGAGATGCAAGCAAAACCCTAAATACCAAAATAGCCTAGAGAAAAACGTGGTAACTAACCTTTACTCTATGCTACCTGAGATGTGTGACCATTGGTACAAGATAAATCAAACGTGAACATCAAACATAAATCAGGTGTGGACAACTAAACATTGGCACTACAGTGCAAGTGGCTTATGTCCACAGAGAATAGTAAACTACTAATGATAAACTTTTTAGAGAGCTGTATTCTTACTAGGGCTGGGCAATTAATCTGAAAAAAAAAAAAAAAAAAAAAAAAATAATAACCGCGATCTCGATTCATAGACCTATGCAATCTCAGTTTAAGTCAAGCACTTTCATATATATTTAAGTTTAAGTCAAGCACTTTCATATATGTTGTGTTGTCTGAAGAAGTGCAATAAATTATTTTATTGAGAAAATAAGAATCGTATGAGAAAATCGTGAACTCAATTCTTAGAGAAAATAATCATGATTCACATTTTAGCAAGAGTCGCCCAGTCCTAATTCTTACTGTGGATAAGACAGAGGGTAGGTTGCATCATGTACCGGTCTGTATTGAGTGTCTCATTACAGTAGGGAATCAGTTGTAGGATACAGTCCAGTATTAGAAGACTGTGCTAAAAAAGTGCAACCAACCCAACATTGTCCTTGTAGGTGGTTTATATCCGCACGAGATAGTAGGCCCGGTGTGTCTTATCTCCAAATAACACATTTAATTTCAAGTTATCACTCTTCCAACAGGATCGAATATGCATTGTCACTGTAATAATGCAGGACATTGGAGAACTATACGGTTTGCAATGGCACTGATTGAATGGAGTGAATAGTTGAAATTAAGTCAAATTAGATTTTCTGGAGCATTCAGCCAAAAAAAGGAGAGCTATACGGTTTGCAATGGTACTGATTGAATAGAGTGAATAGTTGAAATTAAGTCAAATTATATTTCCTGGAGCATTCAGCCAAAAAGACAATACCACCTCAATTTAAACTCCAGCTTCGCTCGTGGCTCATTACTACCAGTTTAGAGTAGCCAAGCAACAACAATAAGATTTCCGGTCCGGAAAAACAGATTAGGACGTTTAGCCTTCAAAATAAATGTGTGAAAATGTATATAAAAATAAAAAATAAAAAAACACATATATTTCACATGATTCAGTTTTTTTTTAAATTTAACAATCCGTTGTTGAAGGCTGTGCTAAAAAAAATGTGCTACCAACCAAACATTGTCCTTGTAGGTGGTTTATATCCGTACGAGATAGTAGGCTACTGATGATAAACACTTATAAGGCAAGTGTATAAGCTTCAAGGGCAGAAGCTCAACCACGCACCCACAGTCCATGTCCAGCTATACACGTCAATATGGTGATCTGGACCAACACTAGAGTAGGGGTGGGACGATACATCGATCCAGATCGATATATCGATGTAATTATCAACAATCGAATCGGATCGATGCGATGTAATAAGATCGATTCATATCGATACTCTTATTTTGAAAATCCTGTGGCGAGTCTCATATCCGCCCAAGAACAACAGCAGTAGCTCCGTGTGTGTAGATGTTACAGCATAGCATTCTCCCTTTCTGTGTGTGTGTGTGTGCGCGCGTCTTTGGAAAGACCAGATGAGGTCAGAGGAGTTTGATGTTTAAATGTTATTTAAACATAAACAATATAAGGTAATACATAATAAATGTAGGCCTATACATGATCATGCAACATCAACAAATTGTTGTAGGAACGGTTTGGGAGAGGGAGGTTGTGAGTTTTGAGTTCCAAAAAATGTAGCTTAAAGTTTAAAGCTCAATATATAAAAACGTGGCACTTTACAGTGAACAGGAGGTCTATTTCTATTAAAAACAATAGATCGTTTTTCCTTTAAATGTCTGGAAGAGCTCAAAAATACAAATGTCAAATGATATTTTCATTACCTTTTTTTTGTTGATCTAAATGTTACTGATTGTGTTAAATGGGCATATGATATCATCTCATATCGATCGCAGGCACCGGAATCTAATCGTATCGTATTGTATCGTGAGAGACTTTGTGATATCGGCAAATATCGTATCGTTGTCCAAAGAATCGATATCGTATCGTATCATGATGAAACTGGTGATTCCCACCCCTACACTAGAGTAGCTTGATATGGACATTAGAGAGCTCTTAGTGCCCCGGTGTGTCTTATCTCCAAATAACAAATTTAATTTCAAGCTGTCAGTCTTCCAACAGGGTTGAATATACACTGTCACTTGTAATGCAGGACATTGGAGAGCTATGTGGTTTGCAATGGCACTGATTGAATGGAGTGAGTAGTTGAAATTAAGTCAAATTAGATTTTCTGGAACATTCAGCCAAAAAGACAATACAACCTCAATTTAAACTCCAGTTTCTCTCGTGGCTCATTACTACCAGTTTAGGGTAGGCAAGCAACAACAATAAGATTTCCGGTCCGGAAGGACAGATTAGGACGTTTAGCCTTCAAAATAAATGTATAAAAATATATATAAAAAAAACCAAAAACATACATTTCACATGATTCCGTTTTTTTTTTTTTTGTTGCTTATTTAACAATCAGTCGTTGACAAAAGAGATCAACTAGTTAACTGCCAGTGCCAGAGTATTATTTGATGTCATACAATGTTGGAAAATAAAACGTAGAAAGACCTAAGTGATGTTATGTTTACTGTAGGTGAAAACAGATAATATGTTACATCATGTACCTATCTTCGTTGAGGATCACGTTACAGCAACAGTCAATTGTGTAGTTTACGCCCCGACCAAGGTAAGAGAGAGAGAAAAAGTGAGAAAGCGACAAAATAACAGCTCGCTAGTGTTGTTCCTGCTAGGTTAACTGCATCAGCCATAGAGCTAACGCATCAAGTTTATTTTGTACTTTCTCAATCGACTCTTTTAGCTCGTCTTTGAATGACAGCATCTCCGATCTGAGAGAGTTTGAAAGGGAGTCGATTTTAGCATATCGGTCTTAAGAGAGCCCATCATGGCTTGTAGTAGTCCAGCAGTTAGGATCCCGGTTTCGTCACCGGCCTCCGGGGCGTCTGGTGTTGGGCCTCCTTTTCGTAGATTTGTTTTCTCAATGATGTAACATTTCAGAAGGGCCATTGTCAGTGATTTGTTTACATGGCCGGCCTTAATACATTTCTGTACCTGTATTTCTATCGATCAGCCCTTTGCTGTGTGCAGACCTCAATGTGCCCCTCCATGACACTCTGTTATAAATCTGATAGGGTTTTTTCAGTGGAAATATCTAATGACAAATTGCATTTCAACTAGAATTGTTTTCTACCCTTCTCATAGCATGCATGCATGTAAGCATGTGTGAGTGTGCGCTATACTCTGCCTGCCATCATCCTGTCCTCTGGTCGATGCCTCCCTGCCGTGCGTCCAGTCAATGCGCTGAGGGCCGGTCCCGCCTTGCAACTCCGCTCGCCATTGTGGTTTCTTCCTCTCAAACACCTCCTTATAGGTACAATCTTTATGCCAATGACCGGCCCGCCGCATATAAAACAAAAACCAGCAGCTTTGCGCTGCCTCTTTCCCGGGACCTTCCTCGGGTTGCCCTGCCCAAGCTGTGAGACCGTTTTCACCAGGGCTAACTGTGACTGTCTGACCGCTGTTATCAATGACAGGTGTGAACGCTGCGTCAGCTCTTGAGCATACAACCTCAGCATCTCTAATTGTCTGGCCAATTCATCTGCTGTTATTGATCCAGCCTCATGTGTGGCCGCTGCGGCGGGTGGCATATGAGGCCTGTCTCCTCGCACCGGAGTTGATGGTCGTCGGCGAGACCGCTGACGCGGCGGGACAGCTGGTGACGCACACGGAAAGGCACCGAGCCCGAAGTCCAGCCCCGGGCACACCGTGGGAGAAGAGAAAGAGAACAGAGTGTTAGCTTCTCCCGTCACAACCCCACAGGCCGCCCCCTGCTCCTCTAAACTGTCCACATTCTCCATTCTCTAACACGCTTCTTTTTTCCCTTAACAGACAAAAACAACACAAAAATAAAATATGTGGCCCCCAAAAAATTAGGTTCCTTTAAGCACTCGGAGATAAAAAGCTCTGTGAAAACAGCGTATCAACAACGCCCTATCCTATTTCTTTTCAGAAAAACTGCAGTTTTTGACCAGATAGGTGATAGAAACTAATCACACAACACACCACCTGCCTCCCTCTTGGTATTCTCCACGCACGGACCCTCTTCCCGCCTCCTTGTGAAATAATAACCCAAAAAAAAACAATCAGTGCTTAAAAGATAACCCACGCTAAATAGTGGGACCCATCGCATGAACTCCTGTAATTCCTAACATACTTCACAGTACACTTTGCACACGCCTACCCCTATCGGATACAAATGTAATTCTCGCTAATTACCAGAACGCACCCCTTAAATCCAAGTAATTAGAGGAACACAAGAGGGTTACACACAGAAAAAAAACTATGTTCTAATGTTAGACACCCACTTGACCCAGAACCCCAAAAATAACTTCAATACCCCATAGGTTTACCTGTCATAGACAGGCGTCCCCCTTCTCCCGTATTATCTCGGAGGCTTTGAGGCAGGAGATATTAATTCTCCCCTGGACTGCTCGTCGGCAATCACCACTCGGTCATACGCTATCTGGTCAACCGTCCATTCTCTAATCGTAACCTAACTACTTTATAGATACAAAACAAAACCGCTTTAAACAGAATGGCAACAGCTCACCGAATATTCCCCACGCGTTCCCAAGGTTCAAGCCGGAAATGACAGCAAAACGGACGGCGCAGGTGGTTCTCTCCCCCCTTCCAATGCGCGGAGGAGTTTGAGATAAGGAAGCGCTTCCCCTGAAACTCAAGATTCAACCTGTCCGCAGAGCCCGCTTCGCGGCCAACTCGACCCCCATCGCTTTAAAATCTAATAAACTAGTTAAAACAAAAAATATCCCATCATTTCTCTCGTCGCCATCTGTAATGGGAAATATCTAAGGATTAAACGATGAGCCGTTTACAAATCATTCTGAGTCATTATTAATAATAGGAAAGTTTATTAACAATAATAAGAACGTTTATTTCACCGTGGCCACGTTGAAAGGACAGTCAACAGCCAGAGACAGTATATGTTAACCTACTAGCGTCTGGCCGAAGACTGACCCCGAGCCTTGGTCAGACATACAATTAAATACATGACATGACGTAGAAGAAAACAAAATGGCTGGTTAGAGAAATTAATAATACGACTATGTTATGGCTATAGCCTGGAAGGAAAACAGCTCCGTCTAACAGTTCCCATAACCTTGGGTTATGGCTCTGAAGAAACACAATCCCGTGACCTATAGTCTGGGCCTTTATAATAGAATACTCATTGTAACTGTCTATGTGGCTTATGGCCTATATGACAGAACATACAGCAGATATGATGACGAAGGCAAACAAAATGGTTTCTCAGTAACTGGGATCAACAGCAACTTTGTTATGACTGGTAGAATGTCAGCGTGATCTTAAAGTGCGCACAGAACTGATTTATACACACACACACACACGCACGCACACACACACGCACACACACACACACACACACACACACAAGCGCATATACGCAAGTGCAATCTTTCTATCATACAAGCTCTTCTTGCTCTCTATTTGTGTGAATGTGCGCGTGGAAAGCTGGCGCGCAGCACAGACGCTTGATTCAATATCATAAGCAGCAGGTAGACCCCATCACGAATTCCGAGCCACATTAGTATTCACCTCCACTGCCTGTGTCACACAGAATGAAGGGGGAGATGCATTCAGATAGCCAACACCCAGACACTTAGTCTACCTGCGCTTTTTGTTATGTAAAACGGTGGCCGGGTACTTGAGTCACAACGAATGGATACAGCGCATTTTTGTGTGCGCGTACACGCGAGTACACATCCGTGCGCGATCGCGCGTACTTCTGCCTCAGTGATCTGGTAACACGGCGTGTAACCGGGTGTGACCACGACTGCAACACTGCTTATGGCCAAGAGGAAAGGCCACTTTAAATTAGTATAACAACAGGAGCAGTGTATTGCACTACTAAAGCTACCTAGCATGTCCTATATGCTCTGTAAATACTATGTACAGATACCGAGATGTCACACCATGTTACCTGTTACCTGTTTATTGCACAATGTTGTTTTTTTATTGGATTCTATTATATGTTGTACCACTGTATTTTTATTGGATTCTATTATATGTTGTACCACTGTATTGCACATCGTTGCGGGCAAGACCACCCGCATTTCATTGTATACTTGTATGCCGTGACAATTAAAACTCTTGACTTGACTTGACTTTCCAGTCTGATCCCTTAGAGCGCTGCACCGCCACTGGCTGACTGAAGCGCGGGGTACTTGAAAAATACTAACCACTTGACGAGAGGCAGAAGCAAGAATCAAATTATCAAGAATCAACGAACAAAGAACTATAGGGCATATGGAAAACAAGACAGGACACAAAATACAAATCACCGGAGAAAACAATAATACAAAGACTACGACTAAACAGAAAAGCAGAGCAAGTAAACAAGCTAGACTAGAACAGGTTACATGAAAAGAGGGGAGGAGAGAGGGGAGGAGAGAGAGCAGACAGAACAGGCAGGAGAGGCAGTCCATGACAATTAAAGCTCAGACAAATATGTTATGGCCTCATTACGTCAGAGACACATTCACTGTTTACATTTCTTTCAGTTGTTTTCATCTTGAGCAGGGGAGAAAGGGAGAGAGACATTCCATGACCAGGCAGGAGAGACAGTCCATGGCCAGGCAGGAGAGACAGTCCATGGCCAGGCAGGAGAGACAGTCCATGACCAGGCAGGAGAGACAGTCCATGGCCAGGCAGGAGAGACAGTCCATGGCCAGGCAGGAGAGACAGTCCATGGCCAGGCAGGAGAGACAGTCCATGGCCAGGCAGGAGAATGTGACAATTCAAGCTCAATAGACAAAAAACACTTTCTAAAGTTCGCAAAATGGTTTTCTAAACAATGTTATATGCATCTCACATCCGTTCAGAAAGAACATGTTGTAGTGATTGTACGAACGTTATACCCCCCGAACGTTATACCTGGTGGCACTTCCTACCACCGGCATTCTTTCTATCCAGTAACGTTACTGTAGCATGTTGTTTACCAATGCATATTAAATACGCTTCGTTCAGCTTTGATCCTCCGACTCCCATCTCTCTGCGCTACAATGTACAAGATTTTACACAGACACGGTGGGATAGATATAAAAACTGTGTTGAGCGGTGGCTTAACCTACCAGGCCAGAATCATACCATTGCGGCGACATACAAACATTGTTTAGAGATCGATTTTGCCAATGTTCCTGGAGATGCATGGTTTTCACGCAACTTGCATTTTATCAACAAAAAGCTCCTGGATACAGCTGAGAAACGGGCCACAGCGTGTTCTGCAGCTCAAGATGTGGATACACTATTTTATGCTGTGCTGAAACAGTTTAGCTGTCAGATACTGTATGCCATCTAGTTTTATTGTTTACAGTGATGTTTATGTAGCTCCTCTGCTAGTTCATAGTGATGTTAAAGTATGTTAGCTTTCAGAACCAATGCTTGTGTTACCCTCACCTATTCCTCACCCACACACACTAGGTCCTAGTGACTAGGACAATAGAGCTACACTGCCCTGTCAAGGCTAACCGCAGTAACTTGATAAAAGTCAACATTTTGTTATGAGTGAAATTGACCTTGTCAATAAAACTTAACCTAGCCATTTTGAAAATGAAATTTAATACCTGAATATATTGGAATGATGATGATCCAAATAAAATGGCTAGGTTAAGTTATGAAAGCTGGAGGGAAAACAACATTGTATTTGAAGTTACTGCACTTTGCCTGTACATTACCTGTATAATTATTTAAGGAAATCGTGCAGCAGAGTGCAGTATCTGCTTTTTTGGGGTTAATTAAAATAACTACGTCATATTTTTGTATGCCTAAAGATTACTTCATTAATACATGTTAAATCTGGGTACTATCATCTATCTACCTATAACACATTTTGGATGGCAAGTCAAAAAACTTTAAAGCAATTTTTCTCAGTTTCACTGTTTGGAAGTTACTGCGGTCTGCCTTGACAGGGCAGTACAGTAGCATGCACCCCTGGGGGAGGGGGGGGGGCTAACTAGATGGCATACAGTATCTGAAGAAAACTAGAATGCTTGCTATAATGTAAACGAAAACACAGCTAAACTGTCTCTCAGCACAGCATCAAATAGTCTATTTTTCATATTCAGCCCAGGACCAGGCTAAAAACTAAAGGGGAGCAAGCTTTTGCGGTGACATCCCCAAGGCTCTAGAACGCCCTCCCCCTAAACATGAAAACCGCTCCGACTGAACTCTTTTTAAAAGGCAGCTAAAATGTTTAATTATTGTAAAGTGTAATTATTAATAGTAGCTATATCATGTGAACCAGACTGGCATTGATTATGGTTCTGCTCACAGGATGTAAGTTTACACAACAATAACAAATTATGTTAGAATGGCTACTGTGAAAAAGGCATATTGTAATATAACTGTAGCACACCGAAATAACTGGAATACTGTTACTGAAACAAATAATGGTATTTTTTATTGTTATTGTACTTTATACTGAACTAATAATGTTGAAGGCTTGAACACTGCTTTGTTGCTGAAGCCTATGATAATGTTTTATTTGTTTGTTTCTATTTTTATTTTGTTGTAATATTGTAGACAATTGTACTGTAAAATACTGTCACTGTGCACCAGTACTTTATATTACTTTATTATTATTTAAACTAAAGATTTTGAAGACTTGTCTTTGTCTCTTTTGCCCTGGGTTGAATGTGCCCCTTTGACAAAACCCTTGGCCCCAGCCAGGCCCCCCCAGTAACATAGGTCTAGAGCCACTGGGAGACAGCCAGCAGAATTCTGAGAAGGCTCAGACAAACATGTTATGGCCTCATAAATTATGTTATGGCATAAGTTATGGCCTGTCTAAAAATGTTCAGTTGTTTTCGTCTTCGTCAGTACAGTAACATAGGTCTAGAGCCACTGGGAGACAGCCAGCCGAATTCGGAGAAAGCTCAGACAAACAGGTTATTAAACATAAAGTAATCTTTTCAGTTGTTTTCATCTTCGTCAGTTATTATCGACACAATAATTAAACGTTTCTACCGTACTACATTTGTGTGCCGTACGACATCCGTTTGTGCCTCCTTTCGAAACCCATTTAGTGACAAATGATGGTCTTTACATGTTTACTAGTTGTATTATGTTTACAGTAGTGTTAACTTGAGCCAAGTTATGATGAATGAATGGAATGTCTTGTGTAATGCAGCACTTGCACACATTTTTGAACATCATAATCGGGGAGGAGCTGAGTGGAGAGAGAGATTACAGTACTGTACTTAAGGATGACGGTTAAATGAGGTTTATGAGAACATGGCTCTCTACGAGTTACTGCGTGTGCCTATTCTGATGCTTATCCTCCTGCTCAAAGGTAAAAATGATCTTGTTGTTTCTTCACAACAAATTATTTATTAGAATAAATGTAAATACAATTTACATGTACATTTAGTCATCTAGCTGACACTTTTATCCAACCCTAACCCTAACCCTAACCAAGTCAGCAGGAAGGTACAGGCAGCTGAGGGTCAGTGGCGTTGTTCTTCAGATAGTACGGAGCTTGAGTTTTACACTCTGAGTGCATAGTAGTATAGACATATTGGCAAGATAGGTAGTAGTATAAGAATAGTAGCAGGGTACAAAAAGACGTAAGAGGGTTCGTATTTTTATTATTATCTTTTCTTTTTTTGTATTTGTATTATTTCAGATATTGTTTGAAGAGGTGTGATTGACAGTGTCAAAGGCCTTTTGTAGGTCCAGCATGACCATGCCGCAGTATTTGCCCGCATCCACCTCTTGTTTGATGTGGTCGTTCAAATAGAGAAGGCATGTGTCAGTGGAGTGGGATGTTCTGAAGCCAGATGGAATTCGTAGATTAGATTTTTTTCCCGCCAGGTACTTTTCGACCTGTTTATGGAGAGGTTTATTATGTGTGTGATGACTGGGGTGATGGCGGCTGCTGAGTCTCTGAGGAATTTGGAGGGGATATTTTCATGGCCAGTGGCCTTGTTAGGTTGGAGGGGGCTCAGTTTTTTGAGTACCTCAGCTGTTACCATTTCAAGTTTGAAGTCGTCTTTGCGGACCCCTAGGTTTCTCTAGAAGGCTAGGATGTGTTCTACCCCAAAATGCCCTGAGTGTGAGGGTAGTTTATTAACCAGTGTTGTGGCTATGTTTGTAAAGAAAATGTTTAAGTAATTGGCCACATCCAGCTTGTCTTTTTTAATTTTTTAATTTATAGCATTTTCAGCTTTTTTGGTCAACGCAGGACCTTTTGGCCACGCAGGACCGACAGAGGAGAGAGGGTGAAACGGGAGGAGAAGAGGGGAAGACATGCGGCACATGGCCACCGAGTCGGGGAATCGAACCCGGGGCGACCGCTTCGCGACTCAGCGCTCTATGTGGTGTGTTACTGGAGCGCCCCTGTTGTTACCATTTCTAGTTTGAAATCGTATTTACGGACCCCTAGGTTATTGTAGTAGGCTATGATGTGTTCTACCCCAAAATGCCCTGAGTGGGAGGGCAGTTTGTTTACCAGTGTTGTGGCTATGTTTGTGAAGAAGATGTTTAAGTAATTGGCCACATCCAGCTTGTCTGTGATGAGCGTGTTGTCCGTCTTTATGTTTATGTTTGAAAATCTGGTTTTAAGTTTTTTACTGCAGCCTAGTTGATTATTGAGTAATTTCCAAAGTTCACATGGTTTATTTTAGTTTTCCTCAGTTTTGTCATTGATGAAATTCTTTTTAGCAGTTTTGATCATGGCGTTTACGTCATTTCTTAGTCTGTTTCTTTGCAGTTTGAGTTCAGTCACGTGGGCTTGGAGTTCACTGCTCGAGCTTTTGGTAAGCTTTGACTGACTTTTACGAAACTCAGAGCATTTTTTGTCTCTGATTTTCAGAGCGGTCAATATTTCGGAGTGCATCTCAGCGTGATTTTTTACCCTGGTGGTTCTTAGGGGGGCCATGTCGTTTAGTATTGTTGAAAATTTTGTTTTGAAACTGTTGTATCTGGTAATGATACTCTGTACTTGCGTTGTTATCAAACCAAATGTAGTCTTCTTGTTAAGAATGGGATGTCCAGACATGCGCTCCTGACTTTCTTGCAAGTTTATTAACAAAAGCACACAATGACTGCTTCTTAAAAACACTTGCTGTCGCTCAAAAACACTGGATGTTTACAATAATTCAAGGTTTACATCGGCGTTCTCCAAACTAATCTAACAAGAATGTTCACTGGTATTGTCAACGCTGTCTTCCGTGATCTCGTTCTGTGTATAACAGCGTGGATATGCAGTCGTCCTTCATCGATGAGGCTGTCCAATCTTCTCCTGCTTTTTCAATCATCTCTCCTCTCAGTGTCTTCGGGCCCCATATTTGTAGCAAGCCAGGGTCCAGCTGATGACATCACAGCTAGTGACATCATAACTGGTTTTCCTCCAATCCACAAGCAGTTCGTTTTTTATTTGAAAATGTAGGCTTGGCTTAACGCTAACTGTCCTGCTGAAGACTCTTTACAACTCATTTTAAGACTAAAACCTTGTTACTATTATATTTACAACACATGCTATATGAATATTAAGGTACTTCTCTCAAAGACACATATTTCAACATAACACATTAACTGTTTTGTCCCAGAGTACATCACAAAGCTCACATTCACAGGAGTTATTTTCAGTTCAGAGTATCTATACGGCATTTCATATTATTTGACTTATTCAACTGGTTTACCTAGATTCATTAAAGTCTTAAACCATGCTTTTCTAAATAATCACCTTAAATGATATTAATTCAACCAGTTACCATGGATACTCAAACTTAATTAGTTTACACAATAGTCTTGTACCTTAGTAAAATAATCGTGTACATTTGGCTATAAACCACTCTATGTTTACTATCAAAATGTTTCCCAGGTTAAACACCTCATTTCAGTAATAATTGTACTTTAATCTGGTTTAAATTGAATATGGAAAAATACATTTCTAATGTCCTAAAGTTCTAAACATTATCTCCTTCCTCTGCCTGTGGTCTCTGACTCTGTGCCACAGAAGAAGTTAGTTTCTCACACCTCTGTGAGAAACAACTGCTTGAGCGTGCTTACAGTATGCAAATGTATTTGTCTCCCTCCTTCAGTTACACTCCCTGCATGTTCTGATAACTTTGCATTAGTTACAGAATAAGTTATTCTTAAAAGATATATACTTTATCCCACATAATACTTTGGAGATGTATTACTTTAAGTTACTTCTTTAAAAAGGCTTTATTCAACCAGAAGCTTTTATTTCCTGATTATATTTTTAAGTAATTTTCAAGAGCAGTATAGCTACTCACACAAACACTGTTGATACAGATGTTTATCAAGTTTCAAGTTTCTTTAATAGTTGTCATACAGAAGTACAGAATACTTTTATACAAAATGCTTCTTACTGTTACGATCCAGAGACTGTGCAAGACAAGATAAGTATGAAATAAAATAACATAGTATAGCATGTAAATTAGAAGTAAAAAATGAGGTCACAGTGTTCAGTATAGACATATGTACAATGTTCGAGGCAGAATAGACGTAACTGAGTTACCATATAATATACAATACTATGCAGTGTACTAATATACAATACTATATAGTGCAAGGCAGAAATGGGATGAGGTGCAATTTAGGTACAATTTACAGTAGGTGTACGAGTTGTAGTGCAAATCCTTTATCAATAAATATAAAGTGTGTTTGTGTGATCTAAAGTGTGGAGAGTGGGTCCTGCAGTGTGTTGTTTGTTTAAGTGAGTGTGTGCGTGTGGGTGTGTGTACTGTGTGCATTTGATGGTTGTTGCATAGTGTTTATTGTTCGTTTAGCATCCTGATGGCCTGGGGATAGAAGCTTCTTCTGAGTCTTTCTGTGCTCGGCTTAAGACTCCGGTATCGCTTGCCTGACCGCAGCAGTTCAAAGAGGCAGTTGTCCATATTTGAATGTTATCACCTGTTATTTGGCCGAATCATTGTTTTTAGTCTTCGGGGGTGAATCACCCCTTCTGTGGGTTGCTTTGAAGCTCGTAGAGGTGTTCTGTATACAAATTGGTTTCTGTGAGACTTCTGTCTCTGTGAGCTGGTCTCTATATTGATCCAGCTGTGTAAGGTCATGGGAAGATTTTCTCTAAATGACTTCCTCCTGTATTCCAACTTAGAGACAATAGCCATACCATAGTCCCCTCCATACTCATAGCCAAGCTCAGGGACCTGGGCTTGAACTATGACCTCTGCCAGTGGGTCTTGGACTTCCTGACTGGCAGACCCCAGGTGGTGAGAGCAGGCAACTGCACCTCCTCATCCATCACCCTCAACATAGGGGCCCCCCAGGGCTGTGTTCTGAGTCCCCTCCTCTACTCCCTGTACACACACGACTGTGTGGCTCAGCGGAGTAGCAATACAATCATCAAATTTGCTGACGACACAGTGGTGGTGGGCCTGATCTCTGCCAACGACGAGAGGGCCTACCTGGAAGAGGTCAAGGTCCTGGCGGGATGGTGCCAGGAAAACAGCCTCTCCCTGAACGTCAGCAAAACAAAGGAGATGATTGTGGACTTCAGGAGGTCGGGGGTCAAGGACTACAGCCCCCTCAGCATCGACGGGGCACCGGTTGAGAGAGTCAACAGCTTTAAGTACCTCAGAGCCTACATATCCGAGGACTTGACATGGACCACACACATTGACAGTGTTGTGAAGAAGGCACGACAACGCCTCTACTTCCTCAGGCGCCTAAGGAAGTTCCAAGTCAGTCAGAAGATCCTTAAGAACTTCTACTCATGTACAATAGAGAGCATCTTGACCGGCAACATCACCTCCTGGTTTGGGAATAGCACTGCACAAGACCGAAGCAGACTACAAAGAGTGACACGTTCAGCCAAACGCACAATTGGAGGGGGGCTCCCCACCCTCCAGAACATTTACAACAAGCGTTGCAAGGGCAAGGCTAAGAGAATCATTAAAGACTCCAGTCACCCGAACAACTGCCTCTTTGAACTGCTGCGGTCAGGCAAGCGATACCGGAGTCTCAAGGCGAGCACAGAAAGACTCAGAAGAAGCTTCTATCCCCAGGCCATCAGGCTGCTAAACGAACAATGAATGAACACTACACAACAACAACCACCAAACGCACATAGCACACACATCCACACGCACACACTCACTTTAAACAAACACACTGTAGCACCCACTCCACACACTTTATAGCACACACCCACTTTAAACAAACACACTGTAGCACCCACTCCCCACACTTTATATTTATTGATGAAGGATTGCACTACAACTCGTACACCTTACTGTAAATTGTACCTAAATTGTACCTCATCCCATTTCTGCTTTGCACTATATAGTACTGTACATTAGTACACTGCATAGTATTGTATATTATATGGTAACTCAGAACATTGTACATATGTCTATACCGAACACTGTGACCTCATTTTCTTCTTCTAAATTACATGCTATACTATGTTATTTGATACTATCTTGTCTAGCACAGTCTCTGGAGCGTAACAGTAAGAAGCATTTTGTATGAAAGTATTCTGTACTTCTGTATGACAACTATTAAAGAAACTTGAAACTTGAAACTTTAAGAATATGTATAATTGCCAAATTATACTACAAAACCAAGCCATGTTTCTTCAACCAGTGTACCATCTGCAGATGAGTAACGTTAAGCAGGTTTGATCTGTTCACAAATCTGTCACGGCACTTCCTTGTATTATTATGCAACTGCATAAGCATACATGGAAATAGGCATACATAGAAATAGGCCAAGACAAAAAGGACATACTGTACAAACAGGTCCGTTCTGTTTTCCAAGGATGCACTGAAACGTTTATGCAGAGCACCTTAAACTAATTTGTCCTAATTTTCCTTTCTGTGTCTTCAGGCTATCATCCACAACTGTCAGGTAAGCATTCAGGAGCAAATATTGTTCATGCTTAGTTCCATAGATTCGTCTACTGGGGCATTTGCTGGTTATTGGTGACAATGGACACAATTACCAATAGCAAATATGAAATTCTTACATACATCCTACAAACATAATACTGTTCTGACAGCACAGTATGGGTGCAATTAAAAAGGGCATATTTTAGTCCTTTTCCACAAGTTAATATAGGTCTTTGAGGTCCCCTAAACATGTCTTTGAAGTTTTTTTTCTGGGAAAAAAACTCACTCAGATGATGTCAAGTCAAGTCATGTCAAGTAATTTATTTATATAGCACATTTAAAAGCTCGAGAGCCAACCAAAGTGCTGTACAGTACAGTCAAAGCATAAAATCAATGTCCTATAAAATACACAAATACAAAAAGGCACAACAGGACAGGACAGTACATTAAAAAAATAGGACAAGCGGAAAGGGGAGCACAAAGTACAGTATAGCACACCAGGGACAGAGGAGCTGATGTATTATAGCAGCCTCTATACCCCTCAGATGATGTATTATAGCAGCCTCTATACCCCTCAGATGATGTATTATAGCAGACTCTATACCCCTCAGATGATGCATTATAGCAACCTATACCCCTCAGGTGATGCATTATAGCAGCCTCTATACCCCTCAGATGATGTATTATAGCAGCCTCTATACCCCTCAGATGATGTATTATAGCAGCCTCTATACCCCTCTGTGCTCATTTAAATATTGTAAAGCAGCCTGTTTTCTAGAACACTTAAGCAGAGAAATCGCATCTGAAAGATGTTCACACTTCAGCCAGTTTGGGCTGGGCGTGAACAATTCCCCCCTCTCACTGAATATCATTAACATAATGAAGTGCTGTCACAACAAGCTCCTAGTTACACCTACACACAGTCCTCATATCAGTGAGAGCCAGCATATCACCAGGGTGATCAAGTTAGACAGTGAGAGCAGTATATCACCAGGGTTATCAAGTGTAGATAGACAGGCAGTGAGAGCAGCATATCACCAGGGTTATCAAATGTAGACAGACAGTGAGAGCAGCATATCACCAGTTATCAAGTGTAGATACTGTAGACAGGCAGTGAGAGCAGGGCCGTAGCCAGGGTTTAGAAATTAGGGAGGTCCATTTATTTTTTTGGCCCAGACCGGCCCACTATAATCGGTCGGACACCACCCACCGGTACACCATTCTTGCGGTCCCCTTAAATATGCGTACCTACTGTACTATTCCCCCAACCCACTACAAAGCTGGGTAGTAAGTGCCATGGACAAGTGGACCAGTGTACTCACTCGCTCTTGGCTGAATCTTGGTGATGTAAAAAGTCCTGCATCATAGCAGGCTCAGGATGGGCAAAGTAGTCTATAGCCTGTTCATCCCTGTATCTCTCCTCCACAACCTGGCTTGACTAGACATAAGGAGAGTGAGATGATTACAATTAACTGGTACATTCAGGTCCAGAATTGTTGCAATTCCCTGACAAAGATGTGCAAAAAGCTGTACAATTTAAACAATACCATACTGGTAATGAGCAAATAGTTATTTATTCAATGAATGCATGGAGCTGTTCCATCTTATTTCATTTGATACTAACTACTCAGTTCATACATATTTCAAATATCAATGATGAATATTGCATACGTTTTACACAGTTAATAGATCACCTTCTTGTTTTATATTCATGTTCAGAGAGGAGTAATAGTTAGATATTTTTATGTGATTTATATGGCAATTAAATCAATGGTGTTTGTTTGGGGAGTTTGACATACACGTGAAGGTGCATGATCAATGGACAGCACAAAAACAATTTGTGTAGGTGGAGACTAGAGCTACCACAGATAGTAATAAGTTATTAAGAGTAAGTAATCCATATCATATATATCCTTAGTAAGAGATGTGATTGGGCCAGGCCAGTGTCAGTCAGTACCAATGGTCCGCTGTCCCAGCCTAGTAGTGGGCCGGTCGTTGACCAAAAAAAAAGAAGAAGAAAAAAATGAAAAAGAGTGAGAGCAGCATATCACCAGGGTTATCAAGTGTAGACAGACAGTGAGAGCAGCATATCGCCAGGGTTATCAAGTGTAGACAGACAGTGAGAGCAGCATATCGCCAGGGTTATCAAGTGTAGACAGACAGTGAGAGCAGCATATCGCCAGGGTTATCAAGTGTAGATAGACAGGCAGTGAGAGCAGCATATCACCAGGGTTATCAAGTGTAGACAGACAGTGAGAGCAGCATATCGCCAGGGTTATCAAGTGTAGATAGATGGACAGTGAGAGCAGCATATCACCAGGGTTATCAAGTGTAGACAGACAGTGAGAGCAGCATATCGCCAGGGTTATCAAGTGTAGACACAGTGAGAGCAGCATATAAATTTAGATTTTTCACAATAACACCATGCTAAAAATTGAAAAGACATGACATTTCATTGACATGAAAAGCTGCCACTGAGCTCGTTCAGCACAGTTTCAGTTTGTTTGTTTTTCCCTATTTTCCTGTTTAGTGTGTGGTCTAGCTCCGCTGAACACCAGGATTGTGGGAGGACAGAATGCCAGACGAGGAATGTGGCCCTGGCAAGCCAGTTTACAGCAGTATGGCCAGCATTTCTGTGGGGCAACTCTAATCAATCAGCAGTGGGTTCTGACAGCTGCTCACTGCTTGACCAGGTGAGGAATAATTAAGAGGAATCATTATGACATGCTTAGCATTTAGACTATAGGGACGCCACAATCCAACTTTTCGATCACGATACCGATACTGACACCGATACCTGGGCTTTGGGTATCGGACAATATTGAGTAACGATCAGACAAACAGTATAGATTTTAACCGTAATTTCGGGGGCATTGGACAAAGATCATTGGGATTTAACACATTTAGAGGGAGTTAACGTGTCATAAATGCAGCAAATAAAGTCACTTTGCTCTGATTTCTGACACGTTATACGTGTTTCTTGGAATTGGATTTTAGCATTGGGGAAATTCCCTGATAACAATATTCTATTTTAGCCTGGTATCAGACCGATATCTGATATCTAATTTAGACATGGAGTATTATACTTAATACTCAGCCCTGTTATCTCTTTCAACAGAGGAAATTATGGTTTGACTGTTCATTTGGGCCTCCAGACCCTGGTGGGGTCCAACCCTAACGGGGTGTCTGTAGCGCCGGCACAGATAATCATCCACAGCGACTATGACAGCGAAGCCATCAACAATGACGTAGCTCTCATCAAGCTCTCCGCCCCTGTGACCTTTAATGACTACATCCGCCCCGTCTGCCTGGCAGCACAGGACAGCACCTTCTACAGTGGGACTGATAGCTGGCTCACTGGCTGGGGGGACGTCCAGTTTGAAGGTCAGTTGAAAACCCCTAGAATATTTAACCCTCGTGCCTTGTTAGGTAACTGACAGAGTTGGCACGTCTGTACATGAAAAAAAAATTGCATCACGTCATAAAAAACTTAATTTGTAATATTTTGTTCCAATTCTTTTTTTTTATGAATATCACTACGAACCTAACTCAACATATCTATCAAAGATTCCAAATATTTCCGAATTGTAACCCCTTATATTCCTGTTTGTGTTAGGGTTAGGGTTAGGGTTGGGGTTAGGGTTAGGGTTAGGGTTGGGGTTAGGGTTAGGGTTAGGTTTGGGGTTAGGGTTGGGGTTAGGGTTAGGGTTGGGGTTGGGGTTAGGGTTGGGGTTGGGGTTAGGGTTAGGTTAGGGGACTGTTCCCCAACACTGAGCAAGTGTTGGGGTGGGCACGGGCACAGGGATGAGATTTTACCTTCTCCTAATCTTTCTGTCTGGGTAACCCTAACCCTAACCATAACCTTAACCCCCTAATGGCAAGAAATAAACCACTATGGATGCTTTGAAAGCTAATATTGTTAACTTTTGTGTTAGAGGGTTTCAAAATCTAATCTTTTCAAATTCTGTAAATATATGGAAAATAAGCAAACAGACCCAATTTCATGACATAATCATCAACACAGCCACCGTTGTACACACACACACACGCACGCGCGCACACACACACACACACACACACACACACACACACACACACACACACACACACACACACACACACACACACACACACACACACACACACACACACACACACACACACACACACACACACACACACACACACACACACACAGGCTAAATACAGGAAATAGTTGCTAAGGAGGCACAAGGGTTAAATAAAACGCAGACGCCATTTTGACATTTGGTATTTCTCCAACAAATCATCAACCGACAAACGCCATTGTGTGCTTACAGGGGTTGGCTTTTTGTGAGGGAAGGGGCCCGAAAATGTAAGGCCGAAACCCAATTCATTAACCGTACTGACTTGAATCATTATTCAATTTAAACGGTATGGGTTGAAATTTTGTTCGAAAGGGCTAAAACTGTACTAGTCGGCACAATCTACAGACCACCAGAACAAAAGTGGCTCTTACGATACACTTGATGGGTGTTTAGCTGGGGTTGAAGATGTAGAAAGAATTATGATTGGGGACTGGAACACGGATATGCGACGTAAAGAAGCACACGTTTCCAAGTCCTTCAGTAGGTTTTGTGATCTGCACAGTGTCAGCCAGCTAATCACCCAGCCCAGAAGAGTGTGTGATTCAACACAAACTACCATTGATCTCATTCTGACCTCTGACAAGTCCAGGATCTCCAATAAAGGGGTGATAGCATGCGGGTTACGCGATCATATGATATTCTGTACTAGCAAAAAGCGAAAACAAAAGACCGGCTGTCACAAAACAGTCACATCTAGGGACCACAAAACCTACTCTAGCGAGGCCTTTAACCAAGAACTGGAGAGACTGGTCAGATGAGCTCAGTGGTACACTAACGTCGTCGTAGCCAAATTCGTCCAAATGTTTATAGGATTCTATCACATTTTCACAACAATAGCGAATATAACTTACCCTGGGCCGTTTTCAGAGGTTTCTTACAAATTAACGATGCTTTATTTGTCCTTCATACGCGGATTATCATTAAAAATCTTAAATTGTACCATATGTCCCCTTTTAGCCAACAGAGGTAATGCTAGCACCGCACTTTTGTTATGCTATTTTGCTAGCCATTCTTGTCCACTGTATTCAGGTCAGTTTAACGCTGCTGTGTTCAGGTCACATTTACTCACTTTTAATCCGGTGCTGACCTGTGAACTAGGTGACAAAGGGTCTTGGGATTTGTAGGCTTGAGTTTTGACATAACATTTTCACCTTTTAAATTAATGCTGCCATCTACTGACAACAGAAAGGTAGTTGTCCAAACGTCCATTTTCAGAAAACATCGTTGCCCAGAACACATTCTAACAATTCCAACTTCTTACTGGTACATACTTTCATATCTAATAGTCTTTAGATGACTAAATATAGATGAATACTCATGAAATTTGATATATATACTCTAAAATAAGTATGATTTCACATCACCTACCTTCCAATGGTGAACTCCGGCTGGGCTGTGAGTAATTAGCCAGAATGTTACGCAAAAAGGGGCATGGCCGAATATGGCTAGGTTGATTCGGAGTGGACGATAATGGCTTACGTTCCGTTAGTTGAAGAAACATGGCTTGGATTCAAATCCAAATTCTCAACAATACTAAACAACATGCCCCCCCCTAAGAACCACCAGGGTTAAAAATCAGGCTGAGCCATGGATGCACTCAGACATACTGACCACTATGAAAACCAGAGGAAAAAAATGCTCTGAACTTCATAAAAGTCAGTCAAAGCTTGCCAAAAGCTCAAACAGTGATCTCCAAGCCCACGTGGTTGAACTAAAACAACAAAGAAACAGACTAAGAAATGATGTAAACACCATGATCAAATCTACAAAAGAAAATGTCATCAATGACAAAACTGAGGAAAACAAAAACAAACCCTGTGAACAACCAACTAGGCTGCAGTAAAAAACAGATTTACAAACATAAACATAAAGACAGAAAACACTCTCATCACAGACAAGCTGGATGTGGCCAATTACTTAAACATTTTCTTTACAAACATAGCCACAACACTGGTTAATAAACTACCCTCCCACTCAGGGCATTTTGGGGTAGAACACATTCTAGCCTTCTAGAGAAACCTAGGGGTCCGCAAAGACGACTTCAAACTTGAAATGGTAACAGTTGAGGTACTCAAAAAACTGACCGCCCTCCAACCTAACAAGGCCACTGGCCATGACAATATTCCCTCCAAATTCCTCAGAGACTCAGCAGCCGCCATCACCCCAGTCATCACCCACATAATAAATCTCTCCATAAAACAGGGATACGTCCCCAAAGACTTCAAAATTGCGAGACACACACACCACTGAGGATAAACGGGGCTACCGTGGACAGGGTGAGCAGCTTTAAGTACCTGGGGGTCCACATCTCAGAGGATCTGACATGGTCAACACACATAGACACAGTCGTAAAAAAGGCGAAGCAGCACCTCTACCACCTGAGACAGTTAAGGAAGTTCAGAGTATCTGGGAAGATACTCCAGTCCTTCTACTCCGGAGCTGTAGAGAGCATCTTGACTGGAAACATCACTGCCTGGTATGGAAACAGCACGGCACAGGACAAGAAGGCCCTACCGAGAGTAGTGCGCTAAGCCGAGCGTACCACGGGTATTGCACTACCTCCCCTGCAGGTTCTATACAACAAGAGGTGCAAATCCAGAGCCTGCAGAATAATGAAAGACCCTCACCACCCCAACAACAGCCTGTTCCAGCTGCTGAGGTCAGGCAGACAACTGCGAACCCCAGCTACTAGGACAGAGAGGCTTCGGCTCAGCTTCTTCCCCCAGGCCATCAGAGCCTTGAACACTGAACACTGAGTGCCACAGAACACTGAACTCTCCACACACAAGCACACATGAGCACACCAGGGTTTCCGTTAGAAAAAATTGTTGCCGGTCTCCGTGACCTGCAAGATTTCAATCTACCGGACAAATGAGATTAATTCCGGTCATAGTTTATTGAGCTTTAAAACAATTGATAGGCAGGCTATATAAAGAATGTCATCCTCAAGGCATGTAGATTTATAATATTATTACTTAAAACTAGGCTACTTTTGCGTATACAGTCATTAATATATTCCAAATAAAATAAGTCCCTCGATACTCCGTGCTGCTGCTGACTTGAAATAAAATAGACCGCGTATGTGGGCAGTCGGTCCGACACTAAACAGCAGTCTGTTATAATCACATTTTTATGAGCTAACGAATTCCGTTATATTGGACATTTGTATTAATTATATCAAGCGAAGAACTGAGAAAGCAGAGAGACGGCAACATTATCGTGGTTTGCGTGACGACTCTCTCCACCTCGCAACGACTTATTTGCAAAGAGTATGGCGCTGCAGAGCAGCTGATTTAGCTGTTATTGGCTCTTTTCTGGGGACCGCACAGCAGCGCCCCCCACCCAACATTGGCTGAAAATGGCTGAATTGGAGTACTGCTGGAATACTGCATTGTGCTGCTGTTGCTCTGGCTCTGCAGCTTCACAAAAGTTCGCACACCCAGCACTAAGCTCTCGCTGACAACGTCGTTGTCATTATTAGAAGCAACGAGGAAACAAATCTAATGATCGTTTCGTTCATCGCATAGGCTATTTAATTTTAGCCTATTTTAATACAATTCAAATAATCAAATTGTGCTTAGACTCAGGGAATTATTTTCACCGGCCATTAAGACCGGAGAGATTAAATATGTCGGACTTCAACAGATTTTGCCGGTCAAATACCGGTAATTACCGGCTAACGGAAACGCTGGAGCACACACACGACACGCACGCTGTACACGCTCGCACACTAGCAGCCACTTTAACATGAGCAAGCACACACTCATGCTGCACACGCCCACACTTATGGCCACAAAGGAAAGGTCACTTTAAAAATAGTATAGCAACAGTAACAGTGTATTGCACTACCAAAGGACCTAGCATGTCCTCCATGCTCTGTAAATAACTTATGTACAAATACCGAGATGCCCCACTATGTTACCTGCTTATTGCACAATGTTGTTTTATTGGATTCTATTATATGTTGTACTACTGTATTGCACATCGTTGCGGGCAAGACCACCCGCATTTCATTGTATACTTGTATGCCGTGACAAATAAAACTCTTGACTTGACTTGACTTGAGAGTGACCCGCCTGCACAAAAAAGGCAGCAAATTAGACCCAGGCAACTACCGCCCTGTTTCTATTCTTACCTCCATTTCGAAAGTCAGGAAATTTTTTTCTACGAACAGGTCAAAAAGTATCTAGCAGAAAAAAAGCTAATCTACGTATTCCAACCTGTCTTCAGAACATCCCACTCCACTGACACATGCCTTCTCTACTTGAACAACCACATCAAACAAGAGGTGGACGCGGGAAAATAACCTGTCATGGTCATGCTGGACCTCCAAAAGTCTTTCGACACTGTCAATCACTCCATTCTGATTGACAAGCTAAACGCAATTGGTTTTGATAGTTCATCAGTGAGCTGATGCAATCCTACCTGGAGGGGAGAGAACAGATGGTGGAGGTAAACGGTACACTATCCCCCCCCCCCCTCCCAGTAAGCTGTGGTGTTCCACAAGGAAGCACACTAGGACCGTTGTTTATGCAAATGACATGTCGTCAGCTTGTGACTGCAACTTGTTCTTGTTCGCGGACGACTCAGCCCTGCTGGTCTCTGACAGGGACAAGTTGCAGGTTGAAAAAGCCCTCAACTCTGAACTCAGCAGAATCTGCACCTGGCTCGCTGATAACAAACTATCATTACACCTGGGTAAAACAATGTCCATTCTCTTTGGATCTAATAACAAACTCGGCAAGACCGACAGCTTCTCAGTTACAGTGGGTGACAATATTGTCACAAGGAAAGATGAAATTACATACCTGGGTTCAGGCACGTGCACACATAGAGCCCAAAAGGTGCTCGAACACCTGCCCTTTTGTGCCTCATAAAAAAAGTGCCCTTTTTATGCCAATTCTTTTTTATTTATTTATTTTTTATTTTTTTTACATTTATTGAGATGTATGGGCCTTTTAAGTCAGTGATAAAAGTGTCTTTCAAGGATAAGTGAGCTCCTGCACTGATTATTATAGTCAAAATTTTATGATCACCAAAAACCCCCAAAAAGCATAAAGATTAGCAATTAGAAACTGGCCCCGGTAAATGTCCAACCCCATCCCCCCCCACCCAACCCCCTCCAATGTACAGTTTCTTCCCCCTCAAATGTATATATTCTCCTTTAGAAAACTCTGTCTGTAAATAAACAGTACTGTATATTTGTATATCTTGTATGTCATAAATGTCTGGTATGTGTATGTCATAAATGTTATTATGATGAATTGAAAATGGGGGACCCTGATGTAAACTAGACGAAAGTTTTTCTCTGGTCTGCATCCCCTTAACAATTGTGTGTATTGAGCCGTACTGTATTGTACCCATTCTGCAATCTGTTAATAAAATGTTCAATCAATCATTCTGAATAACATTGTGGGCAGAGCTGAGAGCTCCCATTCGATTACATTATGGCTCATCTATTGCAGTAGTATGTGAGTGACTGAGTGAATGTGCCTATTTCTCTGTCTCTTGTTAGTTCCCATTTCTTCGCCTGGGTACCTTCAGGAAGTGAATCTTCCAATAGTGGGGAGCAGACGATGCAACTGCTCCTATAGAGGTTTCATCACAGACAGAATGATCTGCGTCGGTATAGCTGCTGGAGGGAAGGCCGCTTGTCAGGTAAGCAGTTCTACCGCAGTTGTTGTCAACCACAGAACATATGTTTGTGCTACTAAATGAGGCCGGAAACAAACGTAAACGTCTCAAGTCATCCAATCCAATCCAATCCAACTTTATTTATAAAGCGTTGTAACAGCCACAGGGGCACAAAGTGCTGTACAGAGGCAGCATATTAAAGAACTATAAGCAGCACTAAAAATAGATAAAAGAACAAGAGTACCAAAAAGGAAAAAAGGTAAACATGGGCAGCAATACAAATTTAAATAGATCAGAGTATAAGTCATATGATCATCCTTTGTACAGGGAGACTCAGGTGGACCAATGGTGAGCAAACAGGGAAACCGTTGGATCCAGTCCGGAGTCACGAGTTTTGGCGTGCGCTGCGATGCACCCGGTTACCCTTCGGTCTACGCTAGAGTGTCCCAGTTCCAGACGTGGATCGCTGGCCACATCAAAACTGACCCACCAGGCTTTCTGACCTTCACCTCTGCTGGGATCGATGTTGACCTAAACGTTTCATGTAACATAAAACCTCCAGCCATCATACCTACCCCTCCCATTACCTCCCCACCGCCACCGATTACCTTCCCTCCAGTTCCTTCCTCCAGTCGTGAGTATTGTCAGAGAGACTGCAAGGAAATGTTTCTGAATGGGTGACTGACTGTATTAACAACACTAGGACAGCTGTTACATGACTGTTTTTGCACTTTAGAATTCCATAGCTTAGAATACATTTAAAAAAAAAAAAAGTATCTTTTATTTAAAATGTTTAATAATAATAATTATTATTGTTATTATAAAACAATGTGGTTAAAACAATACAAAGTTATTGTGATGTTAATGTGTAAATGTATTGGTAGCTTAAAAAGTTGCCACCTCCCCCTTATCTCCCCGTTTGTCCTCTCCTCCGTCCTTGCACTGAGCGCACGCCTCCATTGACACGGCCAATTCCAGGAATATCATTTAGAGATATAATTTATCTGTTCAAAAGTTGTCACGAGTTGTATGACAAATACAAATGCAGTTAAGGCGTTGTGGAGGTACTGAGGAAAGAAAAACGTGAATGACAAGGCTTTTGTTCTTTCTTTCTGTTTCCCTTTTCTACTTAAGCATTACATCACGCGCAGGAGTGGTTTGTGAACAATAAACCATGCCTAGGGGTGGTCGTTAGACCCCCCTAGGCATGGTTTATTGTTCACAAATCACGACTGCAAGTGGTGTAATGCTTTTATACAACTGCCACATTCATCCAACCTTATTGCTATACAATAAACACACATTAATCGAAGATTTATTGAAAAAACCATCCGCCAGAAAAAGTAGTTCCCACAACAACAAAAAAGACAATTTGCCTCCATGTGGAAGCAGCTCGGAAGTGCATTCAACCAACTAACACATCCAACTGTGTGTTATTGGAATGATTGAGAGAAGTTGCCTCATGTGGAAGCAGCTCGGAAGTGCATCCAACCAACTAACACATCCAACTGTGTGTTATTGGAATGATTGAGAGAAGTTGCCTCATGTGGCAGCAGCTCGGAAGTGCATCCAACGGATCCAACAAACTAACACATCCAACTGTGTGTTATTGGAATGATTGATTGAACATTTTATTACCAGATGCAGAATGGGTACAATACAGTACGGCTCAATACACACAATTGTTAAGGGTATGCAGACCTACTTTCTATAGAACTTCATTCTTAGATGCTTCTATAGAAAGTAGGTAAAACAAATTAAAAAGTTTTCTTTGCCCTATAGGGAAAAAAAAGTTTTCTTCGCCCTATCTTTTAATTTATTTTTTTAAACCTACTTTAGAGGGCCTAAACTTAACCAGTTGGAAACCAGGCATACAGTAATAAAATTAGCAATCAACCAATCAATCAATTCAATAGACCATGCTCACTTAAAACAGCGCAGCACTCAGCTGCTTCTCTCTCAGTCTGACTCTCCCCCGCCGTTGCAGACAGGAGTGTGTGTGTGTGTGTGTGTGTGTGTGTGTGTGTGTATGTGAATGTGTATGTGTATGTGTGTGTGTGTGTGTGTGTGTGTGTGTGTGTGTGTGTGTGTGTGTGTGTGTGTGTGTGTGGGGGTAGGTGGATACGCCAGCGTCGGACAGTGTGAGAGTGAGCGCTGCAGTCAGGGGGAAGGAAGAAGACATTTAAAATAAAATTGCAAATAATCAATCCGCGATTTTTCTTTTGTTCTACAATGACTCCTGACCCATCAATTACATCATCCAACATTGTTTAAAGGACTAAGACATTCGCCGTGACAGAATCGCTTTATATTTAGTCGTTATGACGCTATCAACATATCCATTTGTTAAAGATTGTTGTCCGCCATCTTGTTTTCTCCGAAGAATCAGCACGGCAGAGTGATGTGATTCGGTTGTGGGCGGGTCCTGGGACCAGGAGCGTGGATTGTGCCCTATACATACGTGTAAATGGACTGTTTCAGCCAATCAGAATCGAGAAATTTGCATGCCGTTGTATAAAGAAACACACACCATTCCAAAAACATTAGAAATATTCCACTGCTCCAAATCAAGAAATGATTATTGACTATTTGGATATTTTGAAGGCGGACCTGGCGGTCGTTAACGACCAGCCACAGGGGAACTGTATCAGTATCCACTCCTCATTTATGCAAAATAGCCCACACATTTCATATTTAAGCTATTTATCATTCTTATCTATGAGAAATGTGTTAGATAATAGACTTTAGAAACAGAATCTTGAACATGGGCCAATTTTAATTGTAGGAGATGTGAGCATTTTTTAAAGATACGTTTCCGGCGCGCATCATGCTTTAGACTTTTTCTCCTCTAGATTAGATTAAATTAAACTTTATTGTCGGAGAAAAACTCAACCTTATGGGAAGCCTAAATATTAGTCTACAGAGTGCATAAAAAGCCCCACACATGACTTAGCAGTGGAGGGACGGTGCAGGGCCCTCTGTTCTACTGCTATAGCTCATATCCAGAAGTCATAGAAACCCATTGTTTCACTAGTACAATCCAAATGTAGTTTAGTTTTCCAGACGAAAGCCTTATTCACATGGGACTAGTGCTAATAGGAAATTAACTCTGGGATGTCCAGATTTACTGAGTATAATTTTTTTTTACTGAAGTGTTCAGAGATTATACTTGACACCAAATACACAACCTGATACAAAGATCTTTGCAACAATAAATTAAATCTATGATAATCCAGCAGAGGAAAAATTATGAACCGGATAACAAGTTACAGTATGTGCACCTACTACAGAAGGAAATACATTTACTCACAAAGCAACTGTATTACATTGGAATAATATGATGACATCTGTGTTTGCCGAAGTATGCCAGGTAATTAGTGCTGGAATCATTAGTTTACAAATTATGGCAGATAATGAACACAGATGACCAATTACTATAGAGTAGGTCCCCAGGTAATACATTGTTACTCACCTGATAGAGTTGTGCCCTTCCTGATGACTTGTCATACAGAACTTGTAAGTCGCTTTGGATAAAAGCGTCAGCTAAATGACTAAATGTAAATGTAAATGTAATACTAGTTCCAAGGAGAATAGGGCTAAATTCAAGTATTTATGGTAAGAACTACAAGTCACAGAATTGGTCAATGCCCCGAGTTCCTGGGCATCTCCAGGAATGTGTGCATACCTATGTAAGATTGATTATCAGACCAAGCCTCAGGTTATAATTACAGCTCTCCCAGATTTTCATGTTCAAACATTACTCGAACAAACACTAGGATGGACAGACCAGAATGTATGGAGCCATAACTTGTACATAAAAAAAGAAAAAAATACATCTGAGAGAGTCTAGCCATTGTGTATTACATTTCTCATACTGACATTTTTCTCCCTTGTAGCTGTGGTGTGTGGTAATGCACCTTTGAACCCGCGTATTGGTGGATACAGCTCCTTGCCTACAGCAGGTATGTGGCCCTGGGTGGCCAGCTTGCATCAAAATGGAGCATTTGTCTGTGGTGGGACTCTGGTGGCGGAGCAGTTTGTCCTGAGCGATGCAGGCTGTTTCTCAAGGTAGGATGGACAATTTGACTAAAGGGGTGCAAACCCTCAGGGCAAGACAACTGCTGCGCTCAGACTGAGTGAGAACGCCACTCTGGCCGGCATCAGTCTGTTCTGTTCAGTCCAGATTGTACTTTAAAAAGTCCAAGATTGGGGAATTACAGTCCATAAACGTCTTGCGAATTTGTTGGTGGTGACAATGACACCCTTATTGTGGGTAAAAGGGTTGAATTATGTTGTACAAGACAAAATAGGCAAATTTGTACAGGTTCAACATCTGGTCTGAAAATCTGTGGTAGTCCATTCTGACATTGCAGTCAATATTGGCATTAGCAGATCATGCTTTCATCTCCCATTCAAAAATAGTGATTTGCTGTCTCCTATCACAGTCTGAACGCAGCTTAAAGGAATGTTTATAATGGGAGATGTGGTTATTTTCTTCTCCAGACTCAGACAAGAAAATAGATACAAATTTCCTCTCGTATGTGTTCAGTAGAAGGCTATCTGTTGGCCAAAAACACCTCTCCCGGAGTTTTAAGCTAGGCTAGTGGTCCGTATCAGCCTCCATTACTTTGTGCTAAGCTAGGCTAGCTTGCAGCTGGATACAGTTCTACTGAACGCACAGAGAGGACATTTCTATCTATCTTCTTGTTTGACTGGAGAGGATGGTAATCGCATTTCCCATAATGTCGGTGTGCCCCTTTAAGGGTGAGAAAACCCCAGCATAATGTGACATCGTTGGAAGTATCAAAGTCATTAGACAGAGCCCTCGACACAAAGAGACGTTGGGTTCTGTCATTGGTCTTTCCATTCAGATTAATCTCAACTCATCATTCTTTCACAGTCAACCCGATCCATCCGAATGGACCGTAGTCCTGGGTCGCTTGACGCTAAATGGATTCAACCCGTTTGAAGTGAAAGTGAACGTGAGGAACATCACACTCAGTGAAACGACGGGCAGCAATGTGGCTGTTCTTCAGCTGGTCAACAAACCCACTTTAACTGATTACATCCAGGCCATCTGCGTGGACCTGGGGGACGCCACCTTTGACGCAGGGACTAAGTGCTGGGTGGCTGGCTGGAGTGCTGGCCTTGGTGGAGGTGAATAAGCAGGGGAATGAGATTTAAAGGACAGTAGCACCATGTAACATACTCAGGGTTAACCACTCATCCTGGAAAACCTGGACATTCAGAGACTAGATTTCCAGTCATGGAGAACCTGGAAAATGTACTAAAATTACCTAATATACTGGGGGAAATGTTGTCCTGATTTTTTTTAGCCTATTTTAACTCCTCACTCAGATCACCATGTAAAGCTAGGTGTGTATTTTAACTCCTCACTCAGATCACCATGTAAACCTAGGTGTGTATTTTAACTCCTCACTCAGATCACCATGTAAACCTAGGTGTGTATTTTAACTCCTCACTCAGATCACCATGTAAACCTAGGTGTGTATTTTAACTCCTCACTCAGACCATGTAAACCTAGGTGTGTATTTTAACTCCTCACTCAGATCACCATGTAAACCTAGCTGTGTATTTTAACTCCTCACTCAGATCACCATGTAAACCTAGGTGTGTATTTTAACTCCTCACTCAGATAATGTAAACCTAGGTGTGTATTTTAACTCCTCACTCAGATCACCATGTAAACCTAGGTGTGTATTTTAACTCCTCACTCAGACCATGTACACCTAGGTGTGTATTTTAACTCCTCACTCAGATAATGTAAACCTAGGTGTGTATTTTAACTTCTCACTCAGATCACCATGTAAACCTAGCTGTGTATTTTAACTCCTCACTCAGATCACCATGTAAACCTAGGTGTGTATTTTAACTCCTCACTCAGACCATATAAACCTAGGTGTGTATTTTAACTCCTCACTCAGATAATGTAAACCTAGGTGTGTATTTTAACTCCTCACTCAGATCATCTAAACCTAGTTGTGTATTTAACTCCTCACTCCGATTACCATGTAAACCTAGCTGTGTATTTTAACTCCTCACTCAGATTACCATGTAAACCTAGGTGTGTATTTTAACTCCTCACTCAGATTGCCATGTAATCCTAGGTGTGTATTTTAACTCCTCACTCAGATCACCATGTAAACCTAGGTGTGTATTTTAACTCCTCACTCAGATCACCATGTAAACCTAGGTGTGTATTTTAACTCCTCACTCAGATCACCATGTAAACCTAGGTGTGTATTTTAACTCCTCACTCAGATCACCATGTAAACCTAGGTCTGTATTTTAACTCTTCACTCAGATCACCATGTAAACCTAGGTGTGTATTTTAACTCCTGACTCAGATTGCCATGTAAACCTAGGTGTGTATTTTAACTCCTCACCCAGATCACCATGTAAACCTAGGTGTGTATTTTAACTCCTCACTCAGACCACCATGTAAACCTAGGTGTGTATTTTAACTCCTCACTCAGATAATGTAAACCTAGGTGTGTATTTTAACTCCTCACTCAGATCACCATGTAAACCTAGGTGTGTATTTTAACTCCTCACTCAGATCACCATGTAAACCTAGGTGTGTATTTTAACTCCTCACTCAGATCATGTAAACCTAGGTGTGTATTTTAACTCCTCACTCAGACCATGTAAACCTAGGTGTGTATTTTAACTCCTCACTCAGATCACCATGTAAACCTAGGTCTGTATTTTAACTCCTCACTCAGATCACCATGTAAACCTAGGTGTGTATTTTAACTCCTCACTCAGATCACCATGTAAACTTAGGTGTGTATTTTAACTCCTCACTCAGATCACCATGTAAACCTAGGTGTGTATTTTAACTCTTCACTCAGATCACCATGTAAACCTAGGTGTGTATTTTAACTCCTCACTCAGATCACCATGTAAACCTAGCTGTGTATTTTAACTCCTCACTCAGATAATGTAAACCTAGGTGTGTATTTTAACTCCTCACTCAGACCATATAAACATAGGTGTGTATTTTAACTCCTCACTCAGATCATGTAAACCTAGGTGTGTATTTTAACTGCTCACTCAGATCACCATGTAAACCTAGCTGTGTATTTTAACTCCTCACTCAGATCACCATGTAAACCTAGGTTTGTATTTTAACTCCTCACTCAGATCACCATGTAAACCTATGTGTGTATTTTAACTCCTCACTCAGATAATGTAAACCTAGGTGTGTATTTTAACTCCTCACTCAGACCATATAAACATAGGTGTGTATTTTAACTCATCACTCAGATCATGTAAACCTAGGTGTGTATTTTAACTCCTCACTCAGATCACCATGTAAACCTAGGTGTGTATTTTAACTCCTCACTCAGATCACCATGTAAACCTAGGTGTGTATTTTAACTCCTCACTCAGACCATGTAAACCTAGGTGTGTATTTTAACTCCTCACTCAGATCACCATGTAAACCTAGGTGTGTATTTTAACTCCTCACTCAGATCACCATGTAAACCTAGGTGTGTATTTTAACTCCTCACTCAGATCACCATGTAAACCTAGGTGTGTATTTTAACTCCTCACTCAGATCACCATGTAAACCTAGCTGTGTATTTTAACTCCTCACTCAGATCACCATGTAAACCTAGCTGTGTATTTTAACTCCTCACTCAGACCATGTAAACCTAGGTGTGTATTTTAACTCCTCACTCAGACCATATAAACATAGGTGTGTATTTTAACTCCTCACTCAGATCATGTAAACCTAGGTGTGTATTTTAACTCCTCACTCAGATCACCATGTAAACCTAGGTGTGTATTTTAACTCCTCACTCAGATCATGTAAACCTAGGTGTGTATTTTAACTCCTCACTCAGATCACCATGTAAACCTAGCTGTGTATTTTAACTCCTCACTCAGATCACCATGTAAACCTAGGTGTGTATTTTAACTCCTCACTCAGATCACCATGTAAACCTAGGTGTGTATTTTAACTCCTCACTCAGATCACCATGTAAACCTAGGTGTGTATTTTAACTCCTCACTCAGATCACCATGTAAACCTAGGTGTGTATTTTAACTCCTCACTCAGATCACCATGTAAACCTAGGTGTGTATTTTAACTCCTCACTCAGACCACCATGTAAACCTAGGTGTGTATTTTGTTTGAAACCTGACTGCTGTTGGATTATAGCAGCGCTGCTCCCTTTGTTTTGGGGTCCATGGCACCTGACAAGCTCATGCTTATTATCCTCTAAAGTGCTATAGAAATCCTAACTGTAATGACTAAAAATTACGTACGTGTTTTACGGCAATGTACAGCAAAATGCTACTTCCCTATTAAATTACGTACATTATTTGCGAGGAATTGTTGGCACACAGGAGTTTGTTACCAACAAGAGGAGGCCAGATTACCTTGTTGTACAGTTAGCAGTGATGGTTGTAGCAGTCACCTGTCATGAACATGAGGCACTTCATCATGAACCCTGCATCATTAAAAAAAGGAGGAATAGAACTAGTGTTACTATGATACTAGGCCTACCAGTAAATTATATGACGTTTGTGAGCAAGTGCTGTCCTGGATTGTCAAGAAAAAGTCCTAGAAATGTCCTGGGAAAGTAGGATTAGCACAATATACAGTATACTGTAATATAACTTCAGTTTTTGGGTTTAATTTCACTTTACTACCTCAGATCATGGATTTTCCCATTATTGACAACACCTTGAAAACACATAGAAATCACTGCATTTGTTCAAAATATCACATTCACTTAAAGCACCAGGGTACATCTCCAATCGGTTTATATTTCCTTTACACAAAGGTGGGGGTGTGGTAGGACCCAGATGCAGAACAAATGGAGTGTTTGGGGTTAGGGTTAAGTGTTTGGGGTGTTTAACCCTTGTGCTGTCCTAACGATGAGGGAGCTCACTGGGCTTAAGGGAGAGGAAAAGATACATCATGTTTAAAGCCATATAATTTTAACTGTTTACTATTTTTAAAATTTTTTTTACCCATGTTTAACATTCATAGCCTATTCTCAAGATATCTGTAAAAAATTACACATATTTTCGAATTTTAACCACTTAAATTAGTGTTTGTTTGATACCACGTCAGTTTTTATTGAAAAAAAAAGTTTTTTCATCGAAAAAGACGGATACATGTTTGTTTTGACCATATTTCTAATATTTATTTTTGATAAATACCAATTAGAAATATCTCGACGAATTACCTCTGAATACGAATAAAAAAAAATATTAAAGATTCGCTGACTAGTTCGACCAGAAACGGAGTTGAGGCGAAACTTTACCAAGTGGTCAACTGCGAGGGCGATTCAAAAGAAACGGATACATGTTGTTTTTGACCATATTTCTAATATTTATTTTTGATAAATACCAATTAGAAATATCTCGACGAATTACCTCTGAATACGAATAAAAAAAAATATTAAAGATTCGCTCACTAGTTCGACCAGAAACGGCGTTGAGGCGAACGTTACGAAGCGCTCAGCGGTTCGAAATGTTGTTTGACCATATTTCTAATATTTATTTTTGATAAATACCAATTAGAAATATCTCGACGAATTACCTCTGAATACGAATCAAAAAAAATATTAAAGATTCGCTGACTAGTTCGACCAGAAACGGAGTTGAGGCGAAACTTTACCAAGTGGTCAACTGACCTGCATTATGCTCCGGGCGCTTCGATGTGCTGCCCCGGCAGAAATATTCGGCTCGGCTCGCTGGTGAAACAAGAACCAGAGGTGATCCGCGCAGTACACTTCCTCGTTGGCGCGTGCCGGCTATGGGGGTCTTGTTTTTCGGCGTGTGGCGCGCTGCGGACTGCGCGGTCCGGTTCGCCTCTGGTTCTGTCTTGAAAATCCACTCGCCCCCCCCCCCCCCACCACCACAAAACCTGTGTGCCGAGTTTCAATCACCAGCAGCCCGCTTCAGCATAATTCACCTCCCCCTGACTTGTGGCAAAGTTATCTGTGGAGCAATGACGCCACCATGAGTTTTACATCGGTAACAGCACATCCCAGCAATTACAAGGTCCTTATCTCGTGGAATATTCAAATGATGGCAAGATATAGAGAGAATTGAACGAATAAGAGCAGATTTAAAAGTGCTTAAAAATGCCGTTTTAACGTTGAAGTGGATGGGAGTAGAAAAAGTAACTAGGGGTGAACGAGTCACTAAATCTGTAACTACTATTTCTAGAGTGTTTCATGTTATAAGCTTTTCACACAATGAACATATTTGTAAAATTAAGATATTTACCCAATTTCATGAAATAATAATAAACACAGACACCGCTGTGCTCACACACACACTCAAAATATTTCAAAAAAGTAGAAAAAGCGACTAGGGGTGCACAAGGGAATGAAAAAGAAGGAACAGGATACAAAACCACAATAACTAAGAAAAAAGGATTGACAGCCTGGCTAACTAACCAAGTAAAAACTTGAGTGACAAACTGAAAAGCAATACATACTGTAATAACAGAGTAGACTGTAACGTGTCTGGCTGTGCGATGACGTGAACTTGTTAGCATTAGGGGAGCTCCAGTAGCTCACCGCGTACCTCGAGCGCTATTTCGGCGCCGGGGACAACCGTGCTCGTCACGGATCTGGGGTTTAGCGAGTTCGATTCCCGGACTGCAGCCGTGCCTTTCTCAGAGTGTCTTCCCCCCATCTGTACCCCATTCAGCCTGTTTCTGTCGGTCATTCTTGACCAGAGAAAATGCGATAAACGCAAAAAAGAGCCAGCGGAATGGCCAAAGTTTAAAAAAATTACTTGTTAGCATTAGATAATTATACCAAGATAGCTTAACTCTGAACTCTGTTGCCTTTACTTAATGTATACCTGCCTACTGCTTTCACTGTCTACAACTGCCCTACACTGTAATCATAGTAATCATAATAATCACAACTACCCACATCATACTATAGTCTACCCATATACTCTACTCTATGTACAACAGTGCTGTAGTATGTTTATATTCACAGCATATATGTATATGTATGTATGTATGTATGTATGTATGTATGTATGTATGTATGTATGTATGTATGTATGTATGTATGTATGTATGTATGTATGTATGTATGTATGTATGTATGTATGTATGTATGTATGTATATGTATATAATATGTATGTGTATATGTATATAAACATATACATATGTGTCTGAATATACCTGCATATAATCCTTCTATATACCTATTTATACACCTACATATAACTCAACACTCTGTAGCATGATAGCATGTATTTATTATCCAAATACTGTTAGGTTATGACCATACAATGCCTGCTCATACGGCTCTATATTCTCTCAACATACATGTAGATCGACATAGATTTACAGACACAAGCCACATCGTTACTAGAGAAGACAAGTTAATGTTGTGCCGGATGGCGGGTAGACAGGAAGTGAAGTGAGTCACTGGCTCAACTTAAATCTAATTAAACCTGTTGCTACCTCAAGTACAAACAAGGGCAGCCACCTAGTGACAAGAACATGCCACTGCAACTAAATAATTACACAAAAATATAGTGGGCACATTTGTGACTGTTACAACACTCCACTAACATAGAACACTCACTAACACAATGGCCCCACGAGGACTGGACAGTAAAACAGAGGCAGTCCAAGGCCAGCCAGGAAGGGCAGAATGTTCCTAATTTGAGAATTGTTTTGGTGTGTTTTCCAGTTGAGCAAGTCCTGCAAGAGTTGCAGACCTCTGTGGTGGCCTGTGGCGACCCCTCTTCCACTGATGACATCTGCACGGTCGCTGTGGATCTCCAGCAGGTACTGACCCCTAACCCTAACCCTAACCCTAACCATCTTCAACTGATGACAGTCGCTGTGGATCTCCAGCAGGTACTGAACCGGGACGTCATTCATTTATCCATTAGGGATCGGATGGGAATTTCATATCATTAGAATTTTTACAGTATTGTTAATGTGCTAAAATGTAAATGTTAAAAAGGTACTATTATACAACGGCATGCGCATTTCTCGATTCTGATTGGCTGAAACAGTCAACTTACACATGGGTATTTGTACTAACCTCACGCTCTTGGTCCCAGGACCCGCCCACAACCGCATTACTATCACTCCGCCATGCGAGTTTTTAGAAGTGAAGCAAGATTGCGGACAAACCGGACAGTAAACATTAAGAAAGGATATGGATCAATAGGGTCATAAAGACTAAATGAAAAACAATTCTGTCACAGCGAATGTGTTAGTTGCTTAAACAATGTTGGATGATGTAATTGATGGGTCATGAGTCATTGTGGAACAAAATAAAAATCGCGCGAATTGATTGATTGATTGATTAACTGCAATTGTTTAAAAAAAATTGTTTTACCTACTTTCTATTGAAGCAGCTGGAGGTGCGCTGTTTTAAGTGAGCGTGGACTATTGAATTGATTGATTGATTGCTAATTTTATTACTGTCCGCCTTGTTTCCAACTGGTTAAGTTTAGGCACTCTTTCGAAGTTGGTTAAGGTTAGAGTTTGTCTTTAGAGCAGGGCGATAGACCACCAGCCCTGATTCCAAACTCTAACCATAACCAACTTCGAAAGAGGGCCTAAACTTAAAGGGGAACTCCAACATTTTGGGAAATTAGCTTATTTAACATCTTCCCTGGAGTTAGACAAGAAGATACATACCTTTTTTGTCTCTGTGCGTGCATTTAGCTTTGGGAATAGACGCTCCGTTAGCATAGCTTAGCTTCATCACTGGAAGTGAGGCAGATCCGTAGCCTTACAGTGCCTTACAGTGTATTGCAAGGTCTGACATTGACCAAACTTGATATGCATGACCTTGGTGGGCTCTAGGTCAACTCCTGAAAAGGGGGTCAATGTCAGACTTTGCAATCAAAAGTTAGGGGGCTAATAACCCTTGCCCCCTAACTTTTGATTTAACGTTTTGAAAGAACACGCCAACATTTTTGGAAATTAGCTTATCGTCTTCTCCAGAGAGAGACAATAAGATAGATCCCAGTTTCCTATCTGTGGGTTCAGTAGAAAGCTATCTGGCTGCACGTTAGCCTAGCTTAGCACAATGAATGGAAGCGGACATGGCTGGTTAGCCTATAGGCATTGTCCAACTAACACTTCTCCCGAAGGCTAACCGGCCATGTCTGCTTCCATTAATTGTGCTAAGCTAGGCTAACATGCAGCCAGATAGCTTTCTACTGAACGCACAGAGAGGAAACTGGTATCTATCTTCTTGTCTCTCTCTGGAGCTCTCTCTCTGGTAAGCTAATTTCCCAAAATGTTGGCATGTTCCTTTAACACTTGCACATCCGTACCGCATATGTTACATCCAACATGACCAATATCTGTACTATGTAATATGTACTGTATAATAATTACAACATCAGGTGACGTCTGTTGGAAAACGTATATGACACACCCGCTAGTTTATCCCAGGTTGGTGGTGTTTGTGTTGGCTGCCTTGAAGGCGGCACATAACGTTACAGGATGTTTTGTTGCTGCCTTGGAACTCACATTAGTTGTAGTGCAGGTAATAATGTCCATGGAAGGCAGAGCCTCAGAGGACAGTATGCATTCGGTAGTGTGTGTGTGTGTGTGTGTGTGTGTGTGTGTGTGTGTGTGTGTGTGTGTGTGTGTGTGTGTGTGTGTGTGTGTGTGTGTGTGTGTGTGTGTGTGTGTGTGTGTGTGTGTGTGAGAGTGTAGGGCAGATCGGCCTGTGCTTCGGCACAGATACAGAGGCACAAGGATGAGAAAGTGGGATATCACATCAGGCAATGGAAAGTATTTTTGGGGAATTAATCTCTAGCATTTTACATTGACATTCATGTAGTCCTTCCGTGGAGAGTTTATGGTTCACCTTTTTACCACCAGAGGGCGACAACAACGGCTTCAAATGCTGCCACCAAGACTACATCAAGGGGCTGTAGATGCTGTATATTGTATTGTTTTTAGTTTTTTTTCTCAGCAACTGAGCCGTAAACCGATTTCAACATTGAAATCTGTGCAAATTGTACATCATAACCAGCTAGTGTTTCAGTCACTCTGATTGCATTTTGAGAAATCATAACATGATTTGCAGCTGGGGCTGAGACTTTCACATGGGACCTGGCCAATAAGGCAGCATACAGAACATGTTCACATTATAGAAAAAACATTAAAACAAACATAAAAACAAGATAGTAAGAGCACACACATACTAAAGAATTTAGAAAATGTCTTCACATTTCAATAAAAAAGACAATATGAGCACTCCATGGCAAGAACGTGTAAAATTCTTACTACTAATGATCCAATTCCAATGAAGGACTAGCTTCACATCCGTTTGTAATATATTCGAGGAGAATGGAGCAGCATAGCTGAACGCATGTTTCCCAAATGAGGTTCTGACAGTGGGAACATGACGTGAGATACTGTGATCTCAGATGTCCACCTTTTGGATGAATGAGTAAAGTGCTTACTGTATGTAAGTTGGTAGCTATCCCAGGATGGCTTTGTATACAAACAAATACCAATGTAACCTTCTTCTTATGACCAGGGATGACTGACCTGACAATTCATACAATACAGTGATGTGTGAGGGATGAGCTGTTTGTTACAAATCGTAAAGCAGCGTGATATATTGTATCTAAAGGATTTCACCATTGAAATCAGCGTTAATTGTAGATCATAACCAGCTATTGTTTCAGTCACTCAGTTGGGTTTTGAGAAATCATAATATGGTTTGCAGACGCAGAGTTTCGGTTTTTAATTGTCGACTACCTAACGTAAACTCTAGCGTTTTCTATTGGAAACATCGAACTCAATGAAAACCACAAACTGCATGAAAGCACTTGTGACTCACCGACATCCTGAAAAGGCCACAACAGATGATATGAAATGTATATGTACATCCCATACGTCCTTCAATCATTAGCCCTTTCAATGCCACACGACAGAAGGTTAACCCTTTACTATCACACAACCGACGGCGATGCTCCATCATTAGCATCATTAGCTCCGCATCCACGGAGCTAATGATGGAGCATCGCCGTCGGTTGTGTGATAGTAAAGGGCTAACTATCTGTATTGTCACAGTGAAAGGGTTAACCGGCTGTCGTGGGGCAGTGAAAAGGTTAGGGGGAAATATCTATTACCAACTATAACATTTCCCATACTTTCTTCACCCAGAGTGTTGCTGGTGGTCCATTGATGTGCAAACAAGCTGGCTCCTGGATGGAGGCTGCCGTGCTGACTGCTGACGGAGGGAGCAGAGCTCAGTCAGTTCAGGCAGGTCGAGCCGTCACCAGTGTCTTCCGGAAGATCTCCAGTCATGCTGCATTTCTTAAGTCCACAGTGGGGACTTTTCCCAGTGCAGCAAATATGATCCAGTTATCCCGCTTCACTCTCCTTTTCTCACTTTTTCCTTATAGTGCTCTGTGTCACGGCTGGTGAAGGATAGGGGTCCTTTGAAGAGATTTAACGCCAACATTATGGGAAATGCGCGTACCGTCTTCTCCAGAGTCAGACAAGAAGATCTTTTCTCTGCGTGTTCAGTGGAAAGCTATCGGACTGCAAGCTAACTTAGCTTAGCACAAATTAATGGATGGCCATGAACACCTCTTCCAGAGTTTTAAGCTATAGGCTAGCTGTTGGCTATGAACACCTCTTCCAGAGTTTTAAGCTATAGGCTAGCTGTTGGCTATGAACACCTCTTCCAGAGTTTTAAGCTAGGCTAGCTGTTGGTGATGAACACCTCTTCCAGAGTTTTAAGGTAGGCTAGCTGTTGGCTATGAACACCTCTTCCAGAGTTTTAAGCTATAGGCTAGCTGTTGGCTATGAACACCTCTTCCAGAGTTTTAAGCTATAGGCTAGCTGTTGGCTATGAACACCTCTTCCAGAGTTTTAAGCTAGGCTAGCTGTTGGTGATGAACACCTCTTCCAGAGTTTTAAGTTAGGCTAGCTGTTGGCTATGAACACCTCTTCCAGAGTTTTAAGCTATAGGCTAGCTGTTGGCTATGAACCCCTCTTCCAGAGTTTTAAGCTAGGCTAGCTGTTGGCTATGAACACCTCTTCCAGAGTTTTAAGCTATAGGCTAGCTGTTGGCTATGAACACCTCTTCCAGAGTTTTAAGCTATAGGCTAGCTGTTGGTGATGAACACCTCTTCCAGAGTTTTAAGCTATAGGCTAGCTGTTGGTGATGAACCCCTCTTCCAGAGTTTTAAGCTAGGCTAGCTGTTGGTGATGAACACCTCTTCCAGAGTTTTAAGCTATAGGCTAGCTGTTGGCTATGAACACCTCTTCCAGAGTTTTAAGCTATAGGCTAGCTGTTGGTGATGAACACCTCTTCCAGAGTTTTAAGCTATAGGCTAGCTGTTGGCTATGAACACCTCTTCCAGAGTTTTAAGCTAGGCTAGCTGTTGGTGATGAACACCTCTTCCAGAGTTTTAAGCTATAGGCTAGCTGTTGGTGATGAACACCTCTTCCAGAGTTTTAAGCTAGGCTAGCTGTTGGTGATGAACACCTCTTCCAGAGTTTTAAGCTAGGCTAGCTGTTGGTGATGAACACCTCTTCCAGAGTTTTAAGCTATAGGCTAGCTGTTGGCTATGAACACCTCTTCCAGAGTTTTAAGCTATAGGCTAGCTGTTGGCTATGAACACCTCTTCCAGAGTTTTAAGCTATAGGCTAGCTGTTGGCTATGAACACCTCTTCCAGAGTTTTAAGCTATAGGCTAGCTGTTGGCTATGAACACCTCTTCCAGAGTTTTAAGCTATAGGCTAGCTGTTGGTGATGAACACCTCTTCCAGAGTTTTAAGCTATAGGCTAGCTGTTGGTGATGAACACCTCTTCCAGAGTTTTAAGCTATAGGCTAGCTGTTGGTGATGAACACCTCTTCCAGAGTTTTAAGCTAGGCATTATGGGGTAGAACACATAGTAGCATACTACAAAAACCTAGGGGTCCACAAAGACGACTTCAAACTTGAAATGGTAACAACCGATGAGGTACTCAAAAAATTGAGCGCCCTCCAACCTAACAAGGCCACTGGCCATGACAACATCCCCTCCAAATTCCTCAGAGACGCAGCAGCCGCCATCACCCCAGTCATCACACACATAATAAACCTCTCTATAAGACAGGGGCACGTCCCCAAGGACTTCAAAATTGCGAGAGTGACCCCTCTACACAAAAAGGGCAGCAAATTAGACCCAGGCAACTACCGCCCTGTTTCTATTCTTACCTCCATCTCGAAAGTCATGGAGAAAATAGTCTACGAACAGGTCGAAAAGTACCTGGCGGAAAAAAACCTAATCTACGAATTCCAATCTGGCTTCAGAACGTCCCACTCCACTGACACATGCCTCCTCTATTTGAACGACCACATCAAACAAGAGGTGGACGCTGGCAAATACTCCATTCTAATGGACAAGCTAAAAGCAATTGGTTTTGATAGCCTATCAGTGAGCTGGATGCAATCCTACCTGGAGGGGAGAGAACAGATGGTAGAGGTAAACGGTACTCTATCCCCCCCCCTCACAGTGAGCTGTGGTGTTCCACAAGGAAGCATACTAGGACCGCTACTCTTCCTAATTTATGCAAATGACATGTCGTCAGCCTGTGACTGCAACTTGTTCCTGTTTGCGGACGACTCAGCCCTGCTGGTCTCTGACAAGAACAAATTGCAGGTTGAAAAAACCCTCAGCACGGAACTAGGCAAAATCTGCATATGGCTCGCTGATAACAAACTATCATTACACATGGGCAAAACAGAGTCCATTCTCTTCGGTTCAAATAACAAACTCAGCAAGACCGACGGATTCTCAGTTACAGTGGGTGACAATATTGTCACAAGGAAAGACGAAATTACCTACCTGGGTTCCATCCTAGAGGCAAATCTTTCCTGTGACAAAATGGCATCCAATGTAATAAAAAAAGTCAACCAACGAACTAGATTCTTGTACCGGATCTCCTCTCTGGTAAACAAGAATACCCTGAAGACTCTGGCAGGAGCACTCATTCAAGGGTACTATGACTATGCGTGCACCTCATGGTACCAAAGCACCTCAAAGGCGCTTAAAACAAAATTACAAACATCACAAAACAAACTGGTCAGACTACTACTTGACCTGAACCCCAGAACCCACCTCACCCCTGCCCACTTTGCCAACCTAGGATGGCTTAGAGTAGACGACAGAGTACAGCAACTTGCAATGGGCCTGGTCTACAAGATACACTATACGACCGGGGTGCCCATGTACATGTCAAAATACTTCCCAAAGGTCAGTGAATACCACAACCACTACACCAGAGGAAGCTCAACAAATCATGTTAAACCCAGATTCGGCTCAAACAAGGGACTAAACACGTTTCGCAATTATGCCACAACAATGTGGAACGCCCTACCTAAAGCTGTAAAGGAATGTGAATCCCTGCCCACATTCAAAACCGCCCTTAAAGAGCACCTACGGGAGGCTGCAATTCGAAACTGGCCACCGTAAATGCCCAAAACCCCCACCACCTCCTAATAGACAGTCTCCTCCCCACCGCATGTATATATTCCCTCCCCGCCGTATGTATATTTCCCTCCCACCCACCCACCCCCTCCTAATGTACAGTCCCCTCCCCATCATATGTATATACTCTGTCAGGATCTAGGGGTAACAGTACTGTATATTTGAATGCCGCCTATGTCACAAATGTATCAGTACTAAATACCTATATGTCCCTATGCCATAAATGTCATGTATGTTGTGTATGTCATAAATGTCTATATGAATTGAAAATGGGGGACCCTGATGGAAACAAGACAAACGTCTTTCTCAGGTCTGCATCCCCTTAACAATTGTATGTATTGAGCCGTACTGTATTGTACCCATTCTGCAATCTGTTAAATAAAGTTTTCATTCATTCATTCATTCATAGCTGTTGGCCATGAACACCTCTTCCAGAGTTTTAAGCTATAGGCTAGCTGTTGGCTATGAACACCTCTTCCAGAGTTTTAAGCTATAGGCTGGCTGTTGGTGATGAACACCTGTTCCAGAGTTTTAAGCTAGGCTAGCTGTTGGCTATGAACACCTCTTCCAGAGTTTTAAGCTAGGCTAGCTGTTGGCCATGAACACCTCTTCCAGAGTTTTAAGCTATAGGCTAGCTGTTGGCTATGAACACCTCTTCCAGAGTTTTAAGCTAGGCTAGCTGTTGGCCATGAACACCTCTTCCAGAGTTTTAAGCTAGGCTAGCTGTTGGCCATGAACACCTCGTCCAGAGTTTTAAGCTATATGCTAGCTGTTGGCCATGAACACCTCTTCCAGAGTTTTAAGCTAGGCTAGCTGTTGGCTATGAACACCTCTTCCAGAGTTTTAAGGTAGGCTAGCTGTTGGCTATGAACACCTCTTCCAGAGTTTTAAGCTAGGCTAGCTGTTGGCTATGAACACCTCTTCCAGAGTTTTAAGCTATAGGCTAGCTGTTGGCCATGAACACCTCTTCCAGAGTTTTAAGCTAGGCTAGCTGTTGGCGATGAACACCTCTTCCAGAGTTTTAAGGTAGGCTAGAGTTCCATATCCATTTACTATTTGTGCTAATGTAGCGGGGGTGATTATGCCCGCCTTGTAGGGGTGAATATGGTGTTCCCTTACCTTGGACGACCAAGGTTACAAAAGGATCTGAGTCCCCGTCCCCAATACAATTAGCCTCAGTACCTACGTGTGTAAGTATAGATGAGATAGGGCTAATTTCCAACCGGGTAAGTGAAAATAAGTTAAAGTTAAATGTTGCAAAAACCAAGAGTATAATGATAGCCTCAAAATATACATCTAGATCAAATCCTAAATTAAATCTAGTTCTGAACTGTGCTGATATCGAACAGGTCAGTGAGGCAAAACTGCTGGGTGTTGTAATAGATGAAACACTTTCTTGGTCGAAACACATTAGCAATATGGTGGCTAAGATGAGCTGTGGTACTTCAATGATCAGAAGGTGTAGAAATCGGTTGACCAATGGTACAGCGAAGCTTGTACTACAATCTTTGGTCTTATCCCGCCTGGACTACTGTCCTACTATATGGTCTAACGCCTCTAGGCTTGACCTAAACCAACTCCAGCTCGCTCAGAACAGGGCGGCACGCCTCGCTCTGCGCTGCTCTGTGAGGAGTAGTGTTGGAGTGATGCATGCCGCACTGACCTGGAGGACAGTGGAACAGAGGATGGCATGTAGCCTGGTAACTTTTCTGTTTAATATCTGGAATACTGGGAAACCGGAGGGTTTGCATTCACAACTGTACCCAACTAATATGAGACATGGATATAACACAAGGCAAGCATTAGATTCATGCTTTACTTTACCTCTACCAAAAACAAATGTTCTGAAAAAGACGGTAATGTAATAGAGCAGTTGCTTATTGGAATAAAATACCCAGAAATATAACTATGGTAAGGAACACATTTATGTTTAAAAAAAAGTTTAAAATTGCGCTCATGAATAATGAGTTACATTTTGGTCATTGACTTATTATGGAAATATAAAGGTGATCGGTGACTTGAGAAAAGTTAAGCTATATTATGAGTTAAAATCATATAAATTATTTTGAATTGTTTTGTTCTCATGGACTGACTATGTAATTAGTATTTTATGGTTGGAGAATTGTGATATCTAACTTATGAATATCGAGTGAGCTTGTATTCACTGTTTTGTTCGTTGTGATGTTTTCTTGTGTGTACTTCAATGTTTGTGGTTTTATATTTTTATTTTTACTTTTTTTTTTGTGTTTGTATTTTTAATGTTTGGACCCCATGAAGAGTAGTCTCACTTTAGTGTAGACTAATGGGGATCCACAATAAAACAATAAAAACAATTATTTTAATACAAAACAATATTCACTTTCACCATGACTTCATGTTATGGTTTGTAACCGACCTCAAACGCAACGGCACAGACAGGTAGTTCAGAGTTAGCCAAATACTAGGGCGTATTTATTTACAGAGTAAAAAAAAAGGGTAAAGTACAATTATCAAACAAACAGGGAGACTGCCTTCGGCAGAGTCATCTGCGGCTCTGCAGAATCCTCCTGGTGATAGCGGTGGGGAAATGGCATGTGACGTTGTAGCGGCTCTGCAGATACTCCCAGCCTCCACTCAAGGTGGAAAACGGAGAGAGAGAGAGAGGTATCAGAAACAGTCCAACGAAACACAGAGGCAGTGTGGTTCCCTCCTCCCTTAGCTGTGTCCAGAACCAATTGACAGTGACAGTCTTCAGTGTTCCCCACAACACACAATTAGCTGAGTCAGTGCAAACAAAACGAAATCTTCAGTGTCTCTTCTAAAACACACAATCAGAATAATCCAGGGGGGTAACGAAATCTTCAGTGTCTCTTCTAAAACACACAATCAGAATAATCCAGAGGGGTAACGAAATCTTCAGTGTCTCTTCTAAAACACACAATCAGAATAATCCAGAGGGGTTTGGTTCCACTCACCCAAGCGCAACGCGTAAAGCGGGAAAACGAGGCGCAGCTCCAAACGGGGAACAAGGTTCTCAACAGCGGTTCTCCACAGAAAGGTCCTGGAGAGAAAGTAGACCAGGAACAGCAACGGGGAAAAAGCAGGCAAATGCAGTTGTATTCCAGAACGACCCGACAACGATAGAAGGAAGGTCCAGGTATATAAGCCCTCTGGGGCGCTAATCACAAACTATGACAGCTGCGTGATGAAAGTGGCAATCGCTCAAAAAGCGTGTGGCGGGGAATGCACCAATCAGCACCGTACCTCAGGAGAGCATGTGGCGGGGAATGCACCAATCAGCACCGTACCTCAGGAGAGCGTGTGGTGGGGAACGAACCAATCCTCACACTTCTCTTCACAGTATTGAATTGAATGAAAAACCCAAAATAAAATATCCATCTTCAATAAAAAACGGACGCACAATATGTGTGTGTGTGTGTGTGTGTGTGTGTGTGTGTGTGTATGTGTGTGTGTGCCATATTGCTCAACTTACAATCAAATTGTTCAACTGTGCAATACCAATAATACATGCATACATACATTAATATTCCATTTGATAAAAGAATAAAAAGGAATAAAACATATTAGAAACCCTTTGTTCACTACTCCCAGCTTCTGCTACTTATGATCCACCGCTTTATAGCTGATTTAAAAGTGGAGAAGGGGCTTATGGACTTCAACTCCATTGGTAGGCTATTCCATAGTACTGCTGCTGAATATATGAATGAGTTTTGGCCTATTTTTCTATTACATCTCACTGGGACGATGTCTGTAGGGCTCCCCCTGGTGGCATGTCCGTGTACATCCCTTACCGTGTTAAAATATCCACTAAGGTATTGAGGCACAGTATTCCCGAGTATCTTGTGTACCATGTTGAGTTTTAATTGAGAGACCCTCTCCTCAACCCTGAGCCACTTGAGGCTGTTAAAATGTGTCTGTGTAAGGTGAGTCCTGGGATGGAGTTTTAAAATCTGTCTAACTAATTTGTTCCGAGCTGTCTGTAGAATACCTTTCAGTGCTACTGTGATGCCAGTGTACCAGGAGGAGCATGCGTAGTCATGATGACATTGGATCAGTGCCCCTGCCAGTACTTCTAATGCTGACCTGTTAATATAGGTGGACACTCTACCGAAACATTGATATTTGTGACCACCTTTTGTGCCATGCTCAAGGAAATTGGTATCTTGTCTTCTTGCCCGGAGAAGATGGTGAGCACATTTCCCATAATGTTGGCGTGTTCCTTTAAGTACTCTGTTTTCCCTGTCATGTTATTATGAAGCTCTGATCAAACGGAGGTTTCTGTAATATCGTGAAATATTACAGCCTTGCACTGCACACCTTTTATCTAATAACTCAATGTTACAGTACAAATACTTTTTTGTTTTGTGTAAAACTTAAATAACACTTTTTGGCCTACCGAATCTCTGTGCCGGAAGATTTTTGTCTATGGATGTAGCCTCTTTATTTTGTTTTGCATATCAAAAATGCTTTCAATATTAGACAGTTGACACAAAGACAAACCAGTTGAACATCGTTACACTTACTGTATAACACTTGAATGAGCTGGAGGCGTTAAAAAGAGAGACAGCTTGTCACATGGTTCCCCTCATTGTACAGTGCCATACAATATACTTACATCATAATAACAATAATAATAATAATAATAATAATAATAATAATAATAATAATAATAATAATAATAATAATAATAATAATAATAATAATAATAATAATAATAATAATAATAAGATAATAATAATGTGTCGTTTAATAATGTGTTTTATTTTATTTTAGGATAAAGGGTTCTTGTTTTGTTTGTCATTTGTTGCTTCCTTTTGCTGTATCTTTGTAATAAATGAATGAATGAATGAAATCATTTATATGTATCCATCAAATATGTTGTTCCCGATGTTCACAAATCATGTTATCTATCCTTTTTTACCTAAATATACACACGTGTTTATAAAGATATACCAAACACAGGTACAAATATATGGAATGCACTGTACCTAGTACTTTGTTTTATTGATAAGAGTTTTTGTGTTTTTACCCAGAGTTTATATGTTGGTGTTCAGGGGGCCGTCTCTGTTCCTTCCTCCTGCCTGTGCTGTGATGAGAACAGAAGAGAGACATGTTTAGCTGCTGTTCCATCCTCCTGCCTGTGCTGTGATGAGAACAGAAGAGAGACATGTTTAGCTGCTGTTCCATCCTCCTGCCTGTGCTGTGATGAGAACAGAAGAGAGACATGTTTAGCTGCTGTTCCATCCTCCTGCCTGTGCTGTGATGAGAACAGAAGAGAGACATGTTTAGCTGCTGTTCCATCCTCCTGCCTGTGCTGTGATGAGAACAGAAGAGAGACATGTTTAGCTGCTGTTCCATCCTCCTGCCTGTGCTGTGATGAGAACAGAAGAGAGCCATGTTTAGCTGCTGTTCCATCCTCCTGCCTGTGCTGTGATGAGAACAGAAGAGAGACATGTTTAGCTGCTGTTCCATCCTCCTGCCTGTGCTGTGATGAGAACAAAAGAGAGACATGTTTAGCTGCTGTTCCATCCTCCTGCCTGTGCTGTGATGAGAACAGAAGAGAGACATGTTTAGCTGCTGTTCCATCCTCCTGCCTGTGCTGTGATGAGAACAGAAGAGAGACATGTTTAGCTGCTGTTCCATCCTCCTGCCTGTGCTGTGATGAGAACAGAAGAGAGACATGTTTAGCTGCTGTTCCATCCTCCTGCCTGTGCTGTGATGAGAACAGAAGAGAGACATGTTTAGCTGCTGTTCCATCCTCCTGCCTGTGCTGTGATGAGAACAGAAGAGAGACATGTTTAGCTGCTGTTCCATCCTCCTGCCTGTGCTGTGATGAGAACAGAAGAGAGACATGTTTAGCTGCTGTTCCATCCTCCTGCCTGTGCTGTGATGAGAACAGAAGAGAGACATGTTTAGCTGCTGTTCCATCCTCCTGCCTGTGCTGTGATGAGAACAGAAGAGAGACATGTTTAGCTGCTGTTCCATCCTCCTGCCTGTGCTGTGATGAGAACAGAAGAGAGACATGTTTAGCTGCTGTTCCATCCTCCTGCCTGTGCTGTGATGAGAACAGAAGAGAGACATGTTTAGCTGCTGTTCCATCCTCCTGCCTGTGCTGTGATGAGAACAGAAGAGAGCCATGTTTAGCTGCTGTTCCATCCTCCTGCCTGTGCTGTGATGAGAACAGAAGAGAGACATGTTTAGCTGCTGTTCCATCCTCCTGCCTGTGCTGTGATGAGAACAAAAGAGAGACATGTTTAGCTGCTGTTCCATCCTCCTGCCTGTGCTGTGATGAGAACAGAAGAGAGACATGTTTAGCTGCTGTTCCATCCTCCTGCCTGTGCTGTGATGAGAACAGAAGAGAGACATGTTTAGCTGCTGTTCCATCCTCCTGCCTGTGCTGTGATGAGAACAGAAGAGAGACATGTTTAGCTGCTGTTCCATCCTCCTGCCTGTGCTGTGATGAGAACAGAAGAGAGACATGTTTAGCTGCTGTTCCATCCTCCTGCCTGTGCTGTGATGAGAACAGAAGAGAGACATGTTTAGCTGCTGTTCCATCCTCCTGCCTGTGCTGTGATGAGAACAGAAGAGAGACATGTTTAGCTGCTGTTCCATCCTCCTGCCTGTGCTGTGATGAGAACAGAAGAGAGACATGTTTAGCTGCTGCATTCACTGCTCAGCAGGAGGATTTATTCGTCCTCTTTTCTCATAAACAAAACAGGTTTCGGGTACCAGACGTCTGATAATCTAATGACCTTGGTTGTAATCCCGTTTTTTAATGACATGGCCATTTATAAGAACTGAGCTAAAACTGTTCAGTTCACATGTTCACATTTACTTTACACAGTAGCTCAGTTAGAGGCATGGAGGAGGTCCAGTAGCTCAGGAGGTCCAGTAGTTCAGTTAGAGGCATGGAGGAGGTCCAGTAGTTCAGTTAGAGGCATGGAGGAAGTCCAGTAGCTCAGGAGGTCCAGTAGCTCAGTTAGAGGCATGGAGGAGGTCCAGTAGCTCAGTTAGAGGCATGGAGGAGGTCCAGTAGCTCAGTTAGAGGCATGGAGGAAGTCCAGTAGCTCAGGAGGTCCAGTAGCTCAGTTAGAGGCATGGAGGAGGTCCAGTAGCTCAGTTAGAAGCATGGAGGAGGTCCAGTAGCTCAGTTAGAGGCATGGAGGAGGTCCAGTAGCTCAGTTAGAGGCATGGAGGAGGTCCAGTAACTCAGTTAGAGGCATGGAGGAGGTCCAGTAGCTCAGGAGGTCCAGTAGCTCAGGAGGTCCAGTAGCTCAGTTAGAGGCATGGAGGAGGTCCAGTAGCTCAGTTAGAGGCATGGAGGAGGTCCAGTAGCTCAGTTAGAGGCATGGAGGAGGTCCAGTAGCTCAGTTAGGGACATGGAGGAGGTCCAGTAGCTCAGTTAGAGGCATGGAGGAGGTCCAGTAGCTCAGTTAGGGACATGGAGGAGGTCCAGTAGCTCAGTTAGGGACATGGAGGAGGTCCAGTAGCTCAGTTAGAGGCATGGAGGAGGTCCAGTAGCTCAGTTAGAGGCATGGAGGAGGTCCAGTAGCTCAGTTAGAGACATGGAGGAGGTCCAGTAGCTCAGTTAGGGACATGGAGGAGGTCCAGTAGCTCAGTTAGAGACATGGAGGAGGTCCAGTAGCTCAGTTAGGGGCATGGAGGAGGTCCAGTAGCTCAGTTAGAGACATGGAGGAGGTCCAGTAGCTCAGTTAGAGGCATGGAGGAGGTCCAGTAGCTCAGTTAGGGACATGGAGGAGGTCCAGTAGCTCAGTTAGGGACATGGAGGAGGTCCAGTAGCTCAGTTAGAGGCATGGAGGAGGTCCAGTAGCTCAGTTAGGGACATGGAGGAGGTCCAGTAGCTCAGTTAGGGACATGGAGGAGGTCCAGTAGCTCAGTTAGAGGCATGGAGGAGGTCCAGTAGCTCAGTTAGAGGCATGGAGGAGGTCCAGTAGCTCAGTTAGAGGCATGGAGGAGGTCCAGTAGCTCAGTTAGGGACATGGAGGAGGTCCAGTAGCTCAGTTAGAGGCATGGAGGAGGTCCAGTAGCTCAGTTAGGGGCATGGAGGAGGTCCAGTAGCTCAGTTAGAGGCATGGAGGAGGTCCAGTAGCTCAGTTAGAGGCATGGAGGAGGTCCAGTAGCTCAGTTAGGGACATGGAGGAGGTCCAGTAGCTCAGTTAGAGGCATGGAGGAGGTCCAGTAGCTCAGTTAGGGACATGGAGGAGGTCCAGTAGCTCAGTTAGAGACATGGAGGAGGTCCAGTAGCTCAGTTAGAGGCATGGAGGAGGTCCAGTAGCTCAGTTAGAGGCATGGAGGAGGTCCAGTAGCTCAGTTAGAGGCATGGAGGAGGTCCAGTAGCTCAGTTAGAGGCATGGAGGAGGTCCAGTGGCTCAGGAGGTCCAGTAGCTCAGTTAGAGGCATGGAGGAGGTCCAGTAGCTCAGTTAGGGGCATGGAGGAGGTCCAGTGCCTCACAGATCATGTTGGTGCTGGAGAGAGAGAGAGAGAGAGTAGTGGCTCCTGATGCTGCTTGTTGATGAGTGGTTGGGTTTGCGGACGTCTCTGAACCAGAACCGCTAATTGCCACAGGAGCAGCGGGTCACTCTTCAGCTGACTGCGAGCCTTTAGTGCACTGCAGAGGGTTCAAACCAGGCTGCCACGCTTCAGCTGACCATAACCATCAAGGCCCGTGTGTTTGTGTGTGTGTGTGTGTGTGTGTGTGTGTGTGTGTGTGTGTGTGTGTGTGCGCGCGCGTGCGTGCATGCATGCGTGTTTTCCAGTTCAACGTTAAACTTTTGTGCAGCCTTATACACTGTACTTAAGGCGAGACACTGCAGGTGAATAGTCAAATATACTTTTTTTGTTGATTTTGAGATTTTGTTATATTTTGCTTCCTAAACATGTCTTCTATGAAACTAGTGACAATAAAACGTCAATAACACACATTTAGTTGTTTATTTTACTTCATTTTGCCTTATTGCATCCATAACTGTGCACATATTTAATGGGGAAGTGCCTCATTTGCATATATAAACATAAATTTCAGAAAACTTGCAATATATTTTTTCTTAGTTTATATGTACATAACAAACTGGGAAAGTTTCATAGTGATATCTATTCAAATATGTTTTGCCTATTAGGGGGTACTACACTGTACTACACTGTTTGTAGCCTGTGTGTAGTTCTGTTCAGTTCAATAACATCATTATTATTATTATTCAGTTATCAGGCATGTGTTTAGGTTGTCTATTACTAATGGTTTGATTAGGCATTGTGTTTGTAAATATCTGTTTAAAAAAAAAAGTATGGCATTTTACAATACAGAACTTTGAAGGCGTTTTCCCAAAAATGAGTTTTAAGAGTTTTTCCTCATACTCTGAGCCAGAAATCTCCACTTCAGTAGCACTCAGATACACCAAACCTTCCAGTTCTATTCATATAGATAGCTGATAGAGTTATACCCTTCTTGCTGTCTTGTCGCACAGAACTTGTAAGTCGCTTTGGATAAAAGCGTCAGCTAAATGACTAAATGTAAATGTAAAAAATGTATATCTATGTTCTGAAGGTATTTACAGAAGGGTTTGTTGATATCGCATTCATATCCTGATTTATATCACATTTTATTCCTAAACACATGGCGAAATATGGAATTTTACCATAAAAATTGACTTAATGGAGTATTTTCTGATTTATGGAGTGATAAAAAGAGATATCCAAAATCCCCTCTGTAATAACCTTTGGCTCTAATATGTCAACAAAATGAAACTATAATTTTGAAAATGGCTTTATCCAATGTTCAGATTTGTGTCCTGGAATTATATGCAAATTAGTGCATATTTAAGTAGATCATGCCTCATTTGCATATTTAAACATACAATTTCAGAAAACATGTAATACAAAAAAGTCTTGTCTTAATATAAGTAATCAACTGGGGAAGTTTCATTGTGATATCTATTAGGACATTTTTTTACCCTATTCACCTGCAGTCACCCTTAAATAAAGAACCTATTTGGAACGTATATTGTGTTTGCTATTTTATTGAAATCATCTTCTTTTTTTTCACCCACCGGCTTCCCTCCCGCTGACTCTGCCAATTGAGCCAGTATGACGGCCGGCCAAGCCGGAAGCAACGCTGACAGCCGGATTCGATACCAGTGTCTCTTGCGTTGGTGACGAGCGCCTTGTCCGCTGTGCCACCCAGCCGCCCTTGAAATCATCATTTTACTTGCAGGAAATTACAGCAAATTGCTTTCTGCAAGAGGCAAATATTTGTACTTCCCGGACAGACAGGGCACAGCCCTCCTACAGACACACAGCCCTCCTACAGACACACAGCCCTCCTCCAGACACACAGCCCTCCTCCTCCAGACACACAGCCCTCCTCCAGACACACAGCCCTCCTCCTCCAGACACACAGCCCTCCTCCAGACACACAGCCCTCCTCCAGACACACAGCCCTCCTCCTCCAGACACACAGCCCTCCTCCTCCAGACACACAGCCCTCCTCCAGACACACAGCCCTCCTCCTCCAGACACACAGCCCTCCTCCTCCAGACACACAGCCCTCCTCCTCCAGACACACAGCCCTCCTCCAGACACACAGCCCTCCTCCTCCAGACACACAGCCCTCCTCCAGACACACAGCCTTCCTCCAGACACACAGCCCTCCTCCTCCAGACACACAGCCCTCCTCCTCCAGACACACAGCCCTCCTACAGACACACAGCCCTCCTCCTCCAGACACACAGCCCTCCTCCAGACACACAGCCCTCCTCCTCCAGACACACAGCCCTCCTACAGACACACAGCCCTCCTCCTCCAGACACACAGCCCTCCTCCTCCAGACACACAGCCCTCCTCCAGACACACAGCCCTCCTCCAGACACACAGCCCTCCTACAGACACACAGCCCTCCTCCAGACACACAGCCCTCCTCCAGACACACAGCCCTCCTACAGACACACAGCCCTCCTCCAGACACACAGCCCTCCTCCTCCAGACACACAGCCCTCCTCCAGACACACAGCCCTCCTCCTCCAGACACACAGCCCTCCTCCTCCAGACACACAGCCCTCCTCCAGACACACAGCCCTCCTCCTCCAGACACACAGCCCTCCTCCAGACACACAGCCTTCCTCCAGACACACAGCCTTCCTCCAGACACACAGCCCTCCTCCAGACACACAGCCCTCCTCCTCCAGACACACAGCCCTCCTCCAGACACACAGCCCTCCTCCAGACACACAGCCTTCCTCCAGACACACAGCCCTCCTCCAGACACACAGCCTTCCTCCAGACACACAGCCCTCCTCCAGACACACAGCCCTCCTCCTCCAGACACACAGCCCTCCTCCAGACACACAGCCCTCCTCCAGACACACAGCCTTCCTCCAGACACACAGCCCTCCTCCAGACACACAGCCTTCCTCCAGACACACAGCCCTCCTCCAGACACACAGCCCTCCTCCAGACAGGGTTAGCTAGGTTAGCTGGCTTCCTGCTTTATACCTTGCATCCTTACCTTATACAGTACCTTGCTTTATAAAATATTCCATAGTTATGCCGACGCATTATTTCAATGACAAATGAAAACATTAACGTTGAACGTTGTAGGCCTATTAGTTGAGTAAACATTCCTTCACTAACTGTGGAGTTGATAGGATATCGTTTTGAAGGCTTGTCGGCATCAACCTACTAATATACTGACAAGAAGCCATAGTGGCAGTGAATCAATGTCATCATCTACTTTATATCTTAACCATAACTGTTAAGTGCATGTTATGAGTGATCATGTCGGTGCTGTAGTGTAATGGTTCGAGTAGCCTATTTCCCTGCCACTGCAGTGATTGTTGGTTCAATTGTTGGTTCAATTGTTGGACTTTTGCGATACAATGTGTAAATATATTATGGCGTTACTTATTTACGTTTTCTGATGGGACCTTGTTGCAACACATACTTATTTTTACAACCATACAGACAAAATACAAATGGTCCAAAATGCTGCAGCCAGGCTACTCACAAGGTCAAAAAAATCATGTCACATCACTCCCATTCTGGTATCCCTGCACTGGCTCCCGGTACACTATAGAATTCACTTCAAAGTCCTCACTTTCACTTTCAGAGCACTCCACGGTCAGGCTCCTATCTACATCACTGAACTCATCCATCCTTACACCAACACCCGCTCACTCAGGTCTGCCGATCAGCACCTCCTGGTGGTCCCCAGGTCCAGGCTGAAAACAAGGGGTGATCGAGCCTTCGGCTCTGGAACGCTCTCCCCCTGGACCTGCGAACTGCCCCCTCTGAAAACTCTTTTAAAAAACAACTAAACACTCATTTGTTCAGACAGGCCTTTGGTCATGCATAGGCACTTTTTCCTTTCCTCACTGTTCCTATAGCTTTGTTTTTTAATTAGTGACTCATGATTTTATCCAAATTATTTTATTCTACTTTTTTATCTGGTTTCACTGTTTTTTAACTGCTGTCTGTTGTTGTTGTCATTTATTTCTGATTTTGTTTTGTTGTGTTTTTTATATAAGCTGTGGTGTAAAGCACCCTGTGCATTCGTGCTGTGAAGGGTGCTATATAAATAAAAGTCATTCATTCATACAGGGAGGAACTAATCTGTACAGCAGCAGAAGAAACATTTCCATTTTCACAGCATTAACCACATACAGTAACCTTGTATCCCTAATTAGGGCAAATTACCAACATTTTGTAAATATAGTATACATAAAAGAATGTCGATCTACACCTATTTTAGCTATTTGATGTACAACAAAGTATGTTGGGTGTCATTACTCAAATCCATCTAAGAAAGACCCCAGTGGTGGTTGTAGTATAGCTGGCTCAAAAATAATCAGAACCTCTTTCTTTTGTAATACAGCATTTTCAATGTCCAGAAAACATCTTCCCTTCAGGTCAAGCATTTCCTCGTGAGACGAAAGCTTTGCACACTTTTCAACAGAGAGTGTCGCTGCTGCTTCTGGGTCCAGCACCATGACAGTCTGGGTCCAGCACCGTGACAGTCTGGGTCCAGCACCGTGACAGTCTGGGTCCAGCACCGTGACAGTCTGGGTCCAGCACCATGACAGTCTGGGTCCAGCACCATGACAGTCTGGGTCCAGCACCGGGACAGTCTGGGTCCAGCACCGTGACAGTCTGGGTCCAGCACCATGACAGTCTGGGTCCAGCACCGGGACAGTCTGGGTCCAGCACCGGGACAGTCTGGGTCCAGCACCATGACAGTCTGGGTCCAGCACCATGACAGTCTGGGTCCAGCACCGTGACAGTCTGGGTCCAGCACCATGACAGTCTGGGTCCAGCACCATGACAGTCTGGGTCCAGCACCGTGACAGTCTGGGTCCAGCACCATGACAGTCTGGGTCCAGCACCGTGACAGTCTGGGTCCAGCACCGTGACAGTCTGGGTCCAGCACCGTGACAGTCTGGGTCCAGCACCGGGACAGTCTGGGTCCAGCACCATGACAGTCTGGGTCCAGCACCATGACAGTCTGGGTCCAGCACCATGACAGTCTGGGTCCAGCACCATGAGAGTCTGGGTCCAGCACCGGGACAGTCTGGGTCCAGCACCATGACAGTCTGGGTCCAGCACCGGGACAGTCTGGGTCCAGCACCATGACAGTCTGGGTCCAGCACCGGGACAGTCTGGGTCCAGCACCATGACAGTCTGGGTCCAGCACCGTGACAGTCTGGGTCCAGCACCGGGACAGTCTGGGTCCAGCACCATGACAGTCTGGGTCCAGCACCGGGACAGTCTGGGTCCAGCACCGTGACAGTCTGGGTCCAGCACCATGACAGTCTGGGTCCAGCACCGTGACAGTCTGGGTCCAGCACCGTGACAGTCTGGGTCCAGCACCATGACAGTCTGGGTCCAGCTCCGTTACAGTCTGGGTCCAGCACCGGGACAGTCTGGGTCCAGCACCATGACAGTCTGGGTCCAGCACCGGGACAGTCTGGGTCCAGCACCATGACAGTCTGGGTCCAGCACCGGGACAGTCTGGGTCCAGCACCGTGACAGTCTGGGTCCAGCACCATGACAGTCTGGGTCCAGCACCGTTACAGTCTGGGTCCAGCACCGGGACAGTCTGGGTCCAGCACCATGACAGTCTGGGTCCAGCACCGTTACAGTCTGGGTCCAGCACCGGGACAGTCTGGGTCCAGCACCATGACAGTCTGGGTCCAGCACCGTGACAGTCTGGGTCCAGCACCATGACAGTCTGGGTCCAGCACCATGACAGTCTGGGTCCAGCACCGTGACAGTCTGGGTCCAGCACCGTGACAGTCTGGGTCCAGCACCGTGACAGTCTGGGTCCAGCACCGTGACAGTCTGGGTCCAGCACCGTGACAGTCTGGGTCCAGCACCGGGACAGTCTGGGTCCAGCACCATGACAGTCTGGGTCCAGCACCATGACAGTCTGGGTCCAGCACCATGACAGTCTGGGTCCAGCACCATGAGAGTCTGGGTCCAGCACCGGGACAGTCTGGGTCCAGCACCATGACAGTCTGGGTCCAGCACCGGGACAGTCTGGGTCCAGCACCATGACAGTCTGGGTCCAGCACCGGGACAGTCTGGGTCCAGCACCATGACAGTCTGGGTCCAGCACCGTGACAGTCTGGGTCCAGCACCGGGACAGTCTGGGTCCAGCACCATGACAGTCTGGGTCCAGCACCATGACAGTCTGGGTCCAGCACCGTTACAGTCTGGGTCCAGCACCATGACAGTCTGGGTCCAGCACCGGGACAGTCTGGGTCCAGCACCGTGACAGTCTGGGTCCAGCACCATGACAGTCTGGGTCCAGCACCGTGACAGTCTGGGTCCAGCACCGTGACAGTCTGGGTCCAGCACCATGACAGTCTGGGTCCAGCACCGTTACAGTCTGGGTCCAGCACCGGGACAGTCTGGGTCCAGCACCATGACAGTCTGGGTCCAGCACCGGGACAGTCTGGGTCCAGCACCATGACAGTCTGGGTCCAGCACCGGGACAGTCTGGGTCCAGCACCGTGACAGTCTGGGTCCAGCACCATGACAGTCTGGGTCCAGCACCGTTACAGTCTGGGTCCAGCACCGGGACAGTCTGGGTCCAGCACCATGACAGTCTGGGTCCAGCACCGGGACAGTCTGGGTCCAGCACCATGACAGTCTGGGTCCAGCACCATGACAGTCTGGGTCCAGCACCATGACAGTCTGGGTCCAGCACCGTGACAGTCTGGGTCCAGCACCGTGACAGTCTGGGTCCAGCACCATGACAGTCTGGGTCCAGCACCGTTACAGTCTGGGTCCAGCACCGGGACAGTCTGGGTCCAGCACCATGACAGTCTGGGTCCAGCACCGGGACAGTCTGGGTCCAGCACCATGACAGTCTGGGTCCAGCACCATGACAGTCTGGGTCCAGCACCATGACAGTCTGGGTCCAGCACCGGGACAGTCTGGGTCCAGCACCATGACAGTCTGGGTCCAGCACCATGACAGTCTGGGTCCAGCACCATGACAGTCTGGGTCCAGCACCATGACAGTCTGGGTCCAGCACCGTGACAGTCTGGGTCCAGCACCATGACAGTCTGGGTCCAGCACCATGACAGTCTGGGTCCAGCACCGTGACAGTCTGGGTCCAGCACCATGACAGTCTGGGTCCAGCACCATGACAGTCTGGGTCCAGCACCGTGACAGTCTGGGTCCAGCACCATGACAGTCTGGGTCCAGCACCATGACAGTCTGGGTCCAGCACCGGGACAGTCTGGGTCCAGCACCGGGACAGTCTGGGTCCAGCACCATGACAGTCTGGGTCCAGCACCATGACAGTCTGGGTCCAGCACCGGGACAGTCTGGGTCCAGCACCATGACAGTCTGGGTCCAGCACCATGACAGTCTGGGTCCAGCACCGGGACAGTCTGGGTCCAGCACCATGAGAGTCTGGGTCCAGCACCGGGACAGTCTGGGTCCAGCACCATGACAGTCTGGGTCCAGCACAGTGACAGTCTGGGTCCAGCACCGTGACAGTCTGGGTCCAGCACCGTGACAGTCTGGGTCCAGCACCATGACAGTCTGGGTCCAGCACCATGACAGTCTGGGTCCAGCACCATGACAGTCTGGGTCCAGCACCGTGACAGTCTGGGTCCAGCACCGTGACAGTCTGGGTCCAGCACCATGACAGTCTGGGTCCAGCACAGTGACAGTCTGGGTCCAGCACCGTGACAGTCTGGGTCCAGCACCGTGACAGTCTGGGTCCAGCACCATGACAGTCTGGGTCCAGCACCGTGACAGTCTGGGTCCAGCACCGTGACAGTCTGGGTCCAGCACCGTGACAGTCTGGGTCCAGCACCGGGACAGTCTGGGTCCAGCACCGTGACAGTCTGGGTCCAGCACCGTGACAGTCTGGGTCCAGCACCGTGACAGTCTGGGTCCAGCACCGTGACAGTCTGGGTCCAGCACCGTGACAGTCTGGGTCCAGCACCGTGACAGTCTGGGTCCAGCACCGTGACAGTCTGGGTCCAGCACCGTGACAGTCTGGGTCCAGCACCATGACAGTCTGGGTCCAGCACCGTGACAGTCTGGGTCCAGCACCGTGACAGTCTGGGTCCAGCACCGTGACAGTCTGGGTCCAGCACCGGGACAGTCTGGGTCCAGCACCATGACAGTCTGGGTCCAGCACCATGACAGTCTGGGTCCAGCACCATGACAGTCTGGGTCCAGCACCATGAGAGTCTGGGTCCAGCACCGGGACAGTCTGGGTCCAGCACCATGACAGTCTGGGTCCAGCACCGGGACAGTCTGGGTCCAGCACCATGACAGTCTGGGTCCAGCACCGGGACAGTCTGGGTCCAGCACCATGACAGTCTGGGTCCAGCACCGTGACAGTCTGGGTCCAGCACCGGGACAGTCTGGGTCCAGCACCATGACAGTCTGGGTCCAGCACCATGACAGTCTGGGTCCAGCACCGTTACAGTCTGGGTCCAGCACCGTGACAGTCTGGGTCCAGCACCGGGACAGTCTGGGTCCAGCACCGTGACAGTCTGGGTCCAGCACCATGACAGTCTGGGTCCAGCACCGTGACAGTCTGGGTCCAGCACCGTGACAGTCTGGGTCCAGCACCATGACAGTCTGGGTCCAGCACCGTTACAGTCTGGGTCCAGCACCGGGACAGTCTGGGTCCAGCACCATGACAGTCTGGGTCCAGCACCGGGACAGTCTGGGTCCAGCACCATGACAGTCTGGGTCCAGCACCGGGACAGTCTGGGTCCAGCACCGTGACAGTCTGGGTCCAGCACCATGACAGTCTGGGTCCAGCACCGTTACAGTCTGGGTCCAGCACCGGGACAGTCTGGGTCCAGCACCATGACAGTCTGGGTCCAGCACCGGGACAGTCTGGGTCCAGCACCATGACAGTCTGGGTCCAGCACTATGACAGTCTGGGTCCAGCACCATGACAGTCTGGGTCCAGCACCGTGACAGTCTGGGTCCAGCACCATGACAGTCTGGGTCCAGCACCGTGACAGTCTGGGTCCAGCACCATGACAGTCTGGGTCCAGCACCGTGACAGTCTGGGTCCAGCACCGGGACAGTCTGGGTCCAGCACCATGACAGTCTGGGTCCAGCACCATGACAGTCTGGGTCCAGCACCGTGACAGTCTGGGTCCAGCACCATGACAGTCTGGGTCCAGCACCATGACAGTCTGGGTCCAGCACCATGACAGTCTGGGTCCAGCACCATGACAGTCTGGGTCCAGCACCGGGACAGTCTGGGTCCAGCACCATGACAGTCTGGGTCCAGCACCATGACAGTCTGGGTCCAGCACCGGGACAGTCTGGGTCCAGCACCATGAGAGTCTGGGTCCAGCACCGGGACAGTCTGGGTCCAGCACCATGACAGTCTGGGTCCAGCACCGTGACAGTCTGGGTCCAGCACCGTGACAGTCTGGGTCCAGCACCGTGACAGTCTGGGTCCAGCACCATGACAGTCTGGGTCCAGCACCATGACAGTCTGGGTCCAGCACCATGACAGTCTGGGTCCAGCACCGTGACAGTCTGGGTCCAGCACCGTGACAGTCTGGGTCCAGCACCATGACAGTCTGGGTCCAGCACAGTGACAGTCTGGGTCCAGCACCGTGACAGTCTGGGTCCAGCACCGTGACAGTCTGGGTCCAGCACCATGACAGTCTGGGTCCAGCACCGTGACAGTCTGGGTCCAGCACCGTGACAGTCTGGGTCCAGCACCATGACAGTCTGGGTCCAGCACCGGGACAGTCTGGGTCCAGCACCGTGACAGTCTGGGTCCAGCACCGTGACAGTCTGGGTCCAGCACCGTGACAGTCTGGGTCCAGCACCATGACAGTCTGGGTCCAGCACCGTGACAGTCTGGGTCCAGCACCGTGACAGTCTGGGTCCAGCACCGTGACAGTCTGGGTCCAGCACCGTGACAGTCTGGGTCCAGCACCGTGACAGTCTGGGTCCAGCACCATGACAGTCTGGGTCCAGCACCGTGACAGTCTGGGTCCAGCACCATGACAGTCTGGGTCCAGCACCGTGACAGTCTGGGTCCAGCACCATGACAGTCTGGGTCCAGCACCATGACAGTCTGGGTCCAGCACCGTTACAGTCTGGGTCCAGCACCATGACAGTCTGGGTCCAGCACCGGGACAGTCTGGGTCCAGCACCGTGACAGTCTGGGTCCAGCACCATGACAGTCTGGGTCCAGCACCGTGACAGTCTGGGTCCAGCACCGTGACAGTCTGGGTCCAGCACCATGACAGTCTGGGTCCAGCACCGGGACAGTCTGGGTCCAGCACAGTGACAGTCTGGGTCCAGCACCATGACAGTCTGGGTCCAGCACCATGACAGTCTGGGTCCAGCACCGGGACAGTCTGGGTCCAGCACCATGACAGTCTGGGTCCAGCACCATGACAGTCTGGGTCCAGCACCGTGACAGTCTGGGTCCAGCACCGTGACAGTCTGGGTCCAGCACCATGACAGTCTGGGTCCAGCACCATGACAGTCTGGGTCCAGCACCATGACAGTCTGGGTCCAGCACCATGACAGTCTGGGTCCAGCACCGTGACAGTCTGGGTCCAGCACCATGACAGTCTGGGTCCAGCACCATGACAGTCTGGGTCCAGCACCATGACAGTCTGGGTCCAGCACCGTGACAGTCTGGGTCCAGCACCATGACAGTCTGGGTCCAGCGCCATGACAGTCTGGGTCCAGCACCGGGACAGTCTGGGTCCAGCACCGGGACAGTCTGGGTCCAGCACCATGACAGTCTGGGTCCAGCACCATGACAGTCTGGGTCCAGCACCGGGACAGTCTGGGTCCAGCACCATGACAGTCTGGGTCCAGCACCATGACAGTCTGGGTCCAGCACCGGGACAGTCTGGGTCCAGCACCATGACAGTCTGGGTCCAGCACCGTGACAGTCTGGGTCCAGCACCATGACAGTCTGGGTCCAGCACCATGACAGTCTGGGTCCAGCACCATGACAGTCTGGGTCCAGCACCATGACAGTCTGGGTCCAGCACCATGACAGTCTGGGTCCAGCACCATGACAGTCTGGGTCCAGCACCATGACAGTCTGGGTCCAGCACCGTGACAGTCTGGGTCCAGCACCATGACAGTCTGGGTCCAGCGCCATGACAGTCTGGGTCCAGCACCGGGACAGTCTGGGTCCAGCACCGGGACAGTCTGGGTCCAGCACCATGACAGTCTGGGTCCAGCACCATGACAGTCTGGGTCCAGCACCGGGACAGTCTGGGTCCAGCACCATGACAGTCTGGGTCCAGCACCATGACAGTCTGGGTCCAGCACCGGGACAGTCTGGGTCCAGCACCATGAGAGTCTGGGTCCAGCACCGGGACAGTCTGGGTCCAGCACCATGACAGTCTGGGTCCAGCACAGTGACAGTCTGGGTCCAGCACCGTGACAGTCTGGGTCCAGCACCGTGACAGTCTGGGTCCAGCACCGTGACAGTCTGGGTCCAGCACCGTGACAGTCTGGGTCCAGCACCATGACAGTCTGGGTCCAGCACCATGACAGTCTGGGTCCAGCACCATGACAGTCTGGGTCCAGCACCGTGACAGTCTGGGTCCAGCACCGTGACAGTCTGGGTCCAGCACCATGACAGTCTGGGTCCAGCACAGTGACAGTCTGGGTCCAGCACCGTGACAGTCTGGGTCCAGCACCGTGACAGTCTGGGTCCAGCACCATGACAGTCTGGGTCCAGCACCGTGACAGTCTGGGTCCAGCACCGTGACAGTCTGGGTCCAGCACCATGACAGTCTGGGTCCAGCACCGGGACAGTCTGGGTCCAGCACCGTGACAGTCTGGGTCCAGCACCGTGACAGTCTGGGTCCAGCACCGTGACAGTCTGGGTCCAGCACCATGACAGTCTGGGTCCAGCACCGTGACAGTCTGGGTCCAGCACCGTGACAGTCTGGGTCCAGCACCGTGACAGTCTGGGTCCAGCACCGTGACAGTCTGGGTCCAGCACCGTGACAGTCTGGGTCCAGCACCGTGACAGTCTGGGTCCAGCACCGTGACAGTCTGGGTCCAGCACCATGACAGTCTGGGTCCAGCACCGTGACAGTCTGGGTCCAGCACCATGACAGTCTGGGTCCAGCACCATGACAGTCTGGGTCCAGCACCGTTACAGTCTGGGTCCAGCACCATGACAGTCTGGGTCCAGCACCGGGACAGTCTGGGTCCAGCACCGTGACAGTCTGGGTCCAGCACCATGACAGTCTGGGTCCAGCACCGTGACAGTCTGGGTCCAGCACCGTGACAGTCTGGGTCCAGCACCATGACAGTCTGGGTCCAGCACCGGGACAGTCTGGGTCCAGCACAGTGACAGTCTGGGTCCAGCACCATGACAGTCTGGGTCCAGCACCATGACAGTCTGGGTCCAGCACCGGGACAGTCTGGGTCCAGCACCATGACAGTCTGGGTCCAGCACCATGACAGTCTGGGTCCAGCACCGTGACAGTCTGGGTCCAGCACCGTGACAGTCTGGGTCCAGCACCATGACAGTCTGGGTCCAGCACCATGACAGTCTGGGTCCAGCACCATGACAGTCTGGGTCCAGCACCATGACAGTCTGGGTCCAGCACCGTGACAGTCTGGGTCCAGCACCATGACAGTCTGGGTCCAGCACCATGACAGTCTGGGTCCAGCACCATGACAGTCTGGGTCCAGCACCGTGACAGTCTGGGTCCAGCACCATGACAGTCTGGGTCCAGCGCCATGACAGTCTGGGTCCAGCACCGGGACAGTCTGGGTCCAGCACCGGGACAGTCTGGGTCCAGCACCATGACAGTCTGGGTCCAGCACCATGACAGTCTGGGTCCAGCACCGGGACAGTCTGGGTCCAGCACCATGACAGTCTGGGTCCAGCACCATGACAGTCTGGGTCCAGCACCGGGACAGTCTGGGTCCAGCACCATGACAGTCTGGGTCCAGCACCGTGACAGTCTGGGTCCAGCACCATGACAGTCTGGGTCCAGCACCATGACAGTCTGGGTCCAGCACCATGACAGTCTGGGTCCAGCACCATGACAGTCTGGGTCCAGCACCATGACAGTCTGGGTCCAGCACCATGACAGTCTGGGTCCAGCACCATGACAGTCTGGGTCCAGCACCGTGACAGTCTGGGTCCAGCACCATGACAGTCTGGGTCCAGCGCCATGACAGTCTGGGTCCAGCACCGGGACAGTCTGGGTCCAGCACCGGGACAGTCTGGGTCCAGCACCATGACAGTCTGGGTCCAGCACCATGACAGTCTGGGTCCAGCACCGGGACAGTCTGGGTCCAGCACCATGACAGTCTGGGTCCAGCACCATGACAGTCTGGGTCCAGCACCGGGACAGTCTGGGTCCAGCACCATGAGAGTCTGGGTCCAGCACCGGGACAGTCTGGGTCCAGCACCATGACAGTCTGGGTCCAGCACAGTGACAGTCTGGGTCCAGCACCGTGACAGTCTGGGTCCAGCACCGTGACAGTCTGGGTCCAGCACCATGACAGTCTGGGTCCAGCACCATGACAGTCTGGGTCCAGCACCGTGACAGTCTGGGTCCAGCACCGTGACAGTCTGGGTCCAGCACCGTGACAGTCTGGGTCCAGCACCATGACAGTCTGGGTCCAGCACCATGACAGTCTGGGTCCAGCACAGTGACAGTCTGGGTCCAGCACCGTGACAGTCTGGGTCCAGCACCATGACAGTCTGGGTCCAGCACCGTGACAGTCTGGGTCCAGCACCGTGACAGTCTGGGTCCAGCACCATGACAGTCTGGGTCCAGCACCGGGACAGTCTGGGTCCAGCACCGTGACAGTCTGGGTCCAGCACCGTGACAGTCTGGGTCCAGCACCGTGACAGTCTGGGTCCAGCACCATGACAGTCTGGGTCCAGCACCGTGACAGTCTGGGTCCGTGACAGTCTGGGTCCAGCACCATGACAGTCTGGGTCCAGCACCGTGACAGTCTGGGTCCAGCACCGTGACAGTCTGGGTCCAGCACCATGACAGTCTGGGTCCAGCACCATGACAGTCTGGGTCCAGCACCATGACAGTCTGGGTCCAGCACCGTGACAGTCTGGGTCCAGCACCGTTACAGTCTGGGTCCAGCACCGTGACAGTCTGGGTCCAGCACCATGACAGTCTGGGTCCAGCACCGTGACAGTCTGGGTCCAGCACCATGACAGTCTGGGTCCAGCACCGTGACAGTCTGGGTCCAGCACCATGACAGTCTGGGTCCAGCACCATGACAGTCTGGGTCTAGCACCATGACAGTCTGGGTCCAGCACCATGACAATCTGGGTCCAGCACCATGACAGTCTGGGTCCAGCACCGGGACAGTCTGGGTCCAGCACCGTGACAGTCTGGGTCCAGCACCATGACAGTCTGGGTCCAGCACCGGGACAGTCTGGGTCCAGCACCGTGACAGTCTGGGTCCAGCACCATGACAGTCTGGGTCCAGCACCGTTACAGTCTGGGTCCAGCACCATGACAGTCTGGGTCCAGCACCGGGACAGTCTGGGTCCAGCACCATGACAGTCTGGGTCCAGCACCATGACAGTCTGGGTCCAGCACCATGACAGTCTGGGTCCAGCACCGTGACAGTCTGGGTCCAGCACCGTGACAGTCTGGGTCCAGCACCATGACAGTCTGGGTCCAGCACCATGACAGTCTGGGTCCAGCACCATGACAGTCTGGGTCCAGCACCATGACAGTCTGGGTCCAGCACCGGGACAGTCCTGGTGACAAACCCCGGTTCAGTTCGTATCACATTTTTTTTATTTATTTTTTTTATCTAACACTCCAATAATGTAAACACGCTTCTCATTTATTTGGGAAAAAAAAGGTTTACAGCGGTTTGCCTTAAATAATGTTTTGCACACAAATGACCGAACTGACTGAAAAATATAGGCTACATTTGTCAAAGTATTAACTTAGTGCAAACAAACAAAATAATTAAACCTTTCTATTTTTGTGGCCACATTATAGACAAAGGCCATCAACATAAAGTATGCATTATGCTCAACCAACGCTAGACTTTCCTTTCTTTAAAATAAACACAAAAAAACAATGTCAACAATGTTTAAATTCCCTGATTGTCAGTTCCTAATGGAAAGATTCGTTTTCCGCTTGAAATTAAAGTGCAGTATTTGAAATACAATGAAAGGAATATGGCTGGATTTCTTATCAAAGGGAAAAGTGTCACTGTATTATTTAAAATAAATAAACAAACAAATTAGAAGGACATCAATATAAAAGGCAACATAAATCAAACAAAACTTCTCAACTTCTCAAACACTTCTCTGTTCATTCTATTTTTAAAATACATACATTGTCTGTCTACATTCATGTAGACTAACATTATTTAAATATTGAGTGCAACACAGTAATTGTGAAACTGTGGTGGATTAACATAATTCACCCACGGAAGTCTATCTATGAGTTGGGGGGTCCGCACGGGGGGGGGGGGCTACCATAGTTAAACGTGCATTGTACTTGTAGCGTCACAAACCGTGCTAACGTTATGGCACGATGTGTGTAGGCCTATGTAATGTTAATGCCTATGTTTATAAAGTCATAATGAAGATTGATTTATATTGCGCTTGCCATTTCCACAAACTGACTAGCACCTGCTGCTGCTGCCAGCAGCTGGCGCGTCACCTCTCCCGCCTCCGTGCCAAATGATATATTTATTTTTTGCGCATCCCCTGGGCCGAACGGTGTACGGTTCGAATGCGTACCGTTCCACCCCTACAGGTGATGAGGGATCCACCATGTTAGGTGCCACTGGATACATGAGTCTGTTACCGTTTCCTCCAAATCCACTTGCTTTTCTTAACTAAAGTTTATGTTGTGAGGGCTGCTTTTGAGCAGGTACCTCAGCCTGTTGGCTCCCCCGTGAGGACGCGTGTCGCGTTGACACGACCCCGAGGCGTACGTCTCACGGCTGGGGCTAATGAACAATTAGAGAATGCTGCCTCTCCCCAGACTATAAACACCTGACCAGCCCAGCGAGTCGATGCAAGTTCGTTCTGTAGGAACAGTAGGTTTGTTGCGCCTTAATTAGTTCTTTTTGACATTTCTGTCTAACTTAGTTCTCGTTGATTGTTGTCATTTTATTTGTCTGCTACCTAACCTCGTTGTTTTGATGCGCATGTTCAAATGCTTGTAACCCTGACCTCGTTTTCTTCTCCCCCCTCCAGCGTGGGTAGATGTTTACTGGTCAACTTATATCTTTTCCTCTTTTTTTCTCTCTTCCATCTAGTTTGGAAGACGCCGTCTCGGATACTCGTCGCGTTCATCCGCCCGTTAATTCCCTTGTTATTTTCTCCCGCCTGCCTCGCCAGGTTCCTCGTGTTATTTTCCCTCTAGGGAATCAGTTATTGTTTTGCCCCAGCGTGGCCGAGGCCACATGTTCCACTACATTTTTTGTTCAACACGGTAAGACTTTATTTACATATTAAGTACACACACATAGTCTGCTACATCACACATACTTCGGGTTTTAACATACACACCTCATAACCCAGGTCCTGACACCACATTTCCACCGTTCATTGTTTGTATGCTTTTTGTAAAAAAAAAATTTATTGTTGAATTTGTCTCTGTTTGTAAAAATAAATACACGCTTGTTTTAGCGTTTAAACTGTTGGACTGTTTCACTCTCTTATTTGGGTCCCGTTCCTCTGTTCCCATAACAGTACGAACTCGCCAATGTCGGACCCTGAGATTGAAACAGATCCAGCTAGTGCAGTGCTTCTCAAACTTTTTCTGTCAGGCCCCCCTTTGGCGGACCAAAATATTTTGGCCCCCCCCCCCCCCCCCCCTCGCCCCAACAAAATAGTCATGAAATGGGCCATGTTTAAATGTATTGAAATAACACCAATATCGTGACCTTTCAAATTGGCCCTATATTTTGTTTTCAGAGCTGTCATGGATGAAAAGCCAGCTTCACACAGATACTGTATGTGGTGCTGAATGGTATCAACACCTTAACTGCTGCATCATGAGATACTTGGTGGGCCATGAGATGAGATACTTGGTACTCAGCACCACACTCTGAAACTAGCTCTCTCTAGGTGGTATCAGATGAGATTTCAAAGAGTTCTTCCAAGAGTTTGGATGGAGATGTGTCAGGAAGCTTTGTCTCAATGTTGTCTGTAAAGTTTCTATCCAGAGTAACTTGGTGATCCTTTTCTGTGTTTCATTAAATAATGATTTTCAGATTTTGAGAAATTGTATTTTCATGGAGAACAGTGCAGCTGCAACAGATAGCACTTTAGTGATAATTGTCTGTAATTATTTTTATATAACAAGATACAAGACAAGATACTTTAATGCCACACAACGATGGTTGGTGGTAATTGATTTCGGTACAGATGTTGAGCACTGGTTATATCAAACATGAAACAGACATCAAACATCAAAAACGTCAAAACATATATACATAAATACATATAGGACAGTCACAGTAACAGTGTCGGTCGGTGACAGATGCTTGCCCGTTTGTGCAAAGGGGGGCGGGCCAGGGTGTTCAGTGTTCGGACTGCTGTGGGGAAAAAACTGTTTGTGAAACGTGTGTGTCTGGTTAGGACGGACCTGTAGCGACCTGAGGGCATGTGCTGGAATAAGTGGTGTGCTGGGTGAGAGGGGTCGTTGACTATTTTAACAGAGCGGGTGACTGTGCGTGAGGTGTAGATGGAGTCCATTGAGGGGAGGGGACAGCCAATTATTTTGGAGGCTGTCTTGATGATGCGTTGGAGTTTGTGTTTAGTGTGTTTGTCCATGGAACCATACCAGACTGTGATGGATGAGGTGAGGATACTTTGAATTATGGCAGTGTAAAATTGGACCAGCAGGTGTTGTTGGACTCTGTACTTCCTCAGTTGTCTGAGGAAGTACAGGCGCTGCTGGGCCTTTTTGATGATGGCAGTGGTGTTAATGTCCCATTTGAGTTTGTTGCTGATGTGGGTGCCGAGGAACTTGAATGAATCAGTTAGGGTTATAGGTTGGTCTGCGATGGTTATTGGGAGTATGGGTGTTTTTTTTGAAGTCCTGAAGTCTATAGCAATTTCCATGGTTTTGGAGGGGTTGAGCAGGAGGTTGTTGGATGCACACCACCTCACTGCTCTGTCCACCTCCTGCCGGTAAATGGACTCGTATAAATCTCAATGCCCCCCCTGTCATGCCTCTGCGCCCCCCCTGGGGGGCGCGCCCCCCACTTTGAGAAACACTGAGCTAGTGTAACCACCTCTGTTGAGGAATTAAGCGCCACAGTTACCGAACTGGTCACTCAGTTACACCGCACGTTTTCTTCTATCGACGGGAGGCTGGCAGGGCTGTATTCAGCAAGGTCTCCCTCGGGTGCTGGTCCCTCGGTAAGTGGCATCGAGGGCACCGCATCCGTAGCCCGTCATGATTCTCATTTTCCCCTACCTCCGCGTTACGATGGTAACTTTGAGGAATGTAGTTTCAAGTTTCAAGTTTCTTTAATAGTTGTCATACAGAAGTACAGAATACTTTTATACAAAATGCTTCTTACTGTTACGCTCCAGAGACTGTGCTAGACAAGATAAGTATGAAATAACATAGTATAGCATGTAAATTAGAAGTAAAAAAAATGAGGTCACAGTGTTCAGTATAGACATATGTACAATGTTCGATGCGGAATAGACATAACTGAGTTACCATATAATATACAATATACTATGCAGTGTACTAATATACAATACTATATAGAGCAAAGCAGAAATGGGATAAGGTACAATTTAGGTACAATTTACAGTAAGGTGTACGAGTTGTAGTGCAAATCCTTTATCAATAAATATAAAGTGTGTTTAGGTGATCTAAAGTGTGGAGAGTGGGTGCTGCATTGTGTTGTTTGTTTAAAGTGAGTGTGTGCGTGTGGATGTGTGTGCTGTGTGCATTTGGTGGTTGTTGTATAGTGTTTATTGTTCATTGAGCAGCCTGATGGCCTGGGGATAGAAGCTTCTTCTGAGTCTTTCTGTGCTCGCCTTGAGACTCCGGTATCGCTTGCCTGACCGCAGCAGTTCAAAGAGGCAGTTGTTCGGGTGGCTGGAGTCCTTAATGATTCTCTTAGCCTTACCCCTGCACCGCTTGTTGTAAATGTTCTGGAGGGTGGGGAGCCCCCCTCCAATTGTGCATTCGGCTGAACGTGTCACTCTTTGTAGTCTGCTTCGGTCTTGTGCAGTGCTATTCCCAAACCAGGAGGTGATGTTGCCAGTCAGGATGCTCTCTATTGTACATGAGTAGAAGTTCTTAAGGATCTTCTGACTGACTTGGAACTTCCTTAGGTGCCTGAGGAAGTAGAGGCGTTGTTGTGCCTTCTTCACAACGCTGTCAATGTGTGTGGTCCATGTCAAGTCCTCGGATATGTGGGCTCCGAGGTACTTAAAGATGTTCACTCTCTCAACCGGTGCCCCGTCGATGCTGAGGGGGCTGTAGTCCTTGACCCCCGACCTCCTGAAGTCCACAATCATCTCCTTTGTTTTGCTGACGTTCACGGAGAGGCTGTTTTCCTGGCACCATCCCGCCAGGACCTTGACCTCTTCCAGGTAGGCCCTCTCGTCGTTTGCAGAGATCAGGCCCACCACTACTGTGTCGTCAGCAAATTTGATGATTGTGTTGTTACTCCGCTGAGCCACACAGTTGTGTGTGTACAGGGAGTAGAGGAGGGGACTCAGAACACAGCCCTGGGGGGCCCCTATGTTGAGGGTGATGGATGAGGAGGTGCAGTTGCCTGCTCTCACCACCTGGGGTCTGCCCGTCAGGAAGTCCAAGACCCACTGGCAGAGGTCATAGTTCAAGCCCAGGTCCCTGAGCTTGGCTATGAGTTTGGAGGGGACTATGGTATTGAATGCCGAGCTGTAGTCGATGAATAGCATTCTCACATAGTTCCCCTTCCTCTTGTCCAGGTGTGATGCTGCTGTGTGCAGCACATGGGCTATGGCGTCCTCCGTGGACCTGTTGGGGCGGTATGCAAATTGCAGGGGGTCCAGGTTGATGGGGAGGGAGGAGCAGATGTGGCCCTTTACTAGCTTCTCAAAGCACTTCATGGCTATGGAGGTGAGAGCTACAGGGCGGTAGTCATTGAGGCAAGCAGGCTTGGATTTGTAAAGGTTTCCTCCGTCAATGTGACCTCGTGTTTGAAAACCAGACTAACAGGTTTCAGGTAGGTAGTTCGAAAGTGGGGTTCGTAGTGGCACTGTTAACTGGTAGAGCCCTCAGATGGGCCACTGCCAGGTGACGTGTTAGCCTCAGATTATGGTGTGTTTTGTGTTGAGTTTCGCTTTATGTTCGATCACCCTAGGGACGGTCCACACGCAGCAGCACGCCTTCATAGCCTACAGCAGGGGGCTCGCTTGGTGGCTGAGTATACGGTCGAGTTTCGTACATTGGCGGCAGGTTGTGGCTGGGGCGACGTGGCTCTACTGAGCGTGTACAGACAGTGTCTTAGCGAGACCATTAAAGACACGATCCAAAGGGACCGTCCCGAGACTTATTCCGAGCTCATTACCCTAGCGCTGATGATCGACCAGCGTCAGCGTGAACGGCGCAGTGAGCGGGGGTCCCAGCTCTCCACCTCGTCGGCACATAACCCTATGGTCGGTCATACCACCAGGCCACCATCGGCTCAGTTCCCCAAGGCCGCCTCTAGTAACGCACCTATTTTCTCCTCACGTAGAGAGGAGGAACCCATGCAGTTGGGTCGCTCAAGCCTTACCTCTGAGGAGCGCGAGTCTCGTTTAAAGGGCGGTTTATGTCTTTATTGTGGGAGGACAGGGCACCGGGTTCGTACTTGCCCAGCGTTGCCAAAAGATCCGGCTCACTAACGCGAGGGGTGCTAGTGAGTCAAGTGGTATCCAATTTGCGGAGAACCCCTCTTAATAGACTGTTTCCAGTCACGCTGGCGTGGGCACAGGAGTCGTTATCAATAGGCACTATGATTGACTCCGGGGCGGATGTGTGTGTCATTGACGCAGCGTTGGTTAGACAGCTGGGAATCACCACCTTGCCGTTAAAGGCTCCCGTTCATGTGCGTGCTATCAATGGATGTAATGGATGGATGGATGGACCCATGGCACCCCCTCCATTTCGCTCACGGTGTCAGGTAACCACACAGAGTATTCGTTTTTTTGTTTGTTCCACACCATCTACTCCCCTCATTTTGGGTCGCCCCTGGCTTGAACTTCACAACCCTCAAATTTGTTGGTCCACTGGGAGAATTCTCGGTTGGAGTGTGGCCTGCCACGCCAACTGTTTACGCTCAGCCTCGACTCCTCCCCATGGTCCAAAACCCGACCCGCGTCTCCGGATCTCCAGGGTGTTCCCCTGGAGTATCATGACCTTGCCATGGTGTTCAGCAAGGAGCGCGCCTTGTCTTTGCCCCCTCACTGTCCTTATGACATAGCCATCGAGCTCCTCCCCGGAGCTCCTCTTCCTTCTCATGGGTTGTTGTTGAAGTGCCACTGACAACGAATGACACTTTTAATAATGACATCCTGTTCTCTCTGTCACTGGTATGATATAAAGGGTTTATTGTATATATCTGTTTTAAATCTAGGCATATGTTACTGTATGTGTGTAGATGTGATATGTATTCATATATATATATATATATATATATGTGTATATGTATATATATATGCATATACGCTTTACACAAGTATCTAGGCCTGGGCTGGTATGCCCAGTCAGAAAGGAGTTGAGAAGAAACACGGCAGAAACGCGGAATGGAATGCAGGCACAGAGCACTGACCTAGACAGAGGAGCCTGCAGAGTTAAACTCTTGCAGTCTGGAGGCAGAGAACTAGTATACATTATAATGATATATGAATCAGTGTTATTGTATATGAGTGTTGAAATGATTATGTATATATATCTGTATATGTATATATAGGCGTGTTAGGCTATTCATGCTAAGAAGGACCATGTACTATATAGTACAGCAGTCTCCCTCGTCTGTTTCTCTTGCTGTTAGAGTGGGTAGGAATGTGCCGGGAGGTGGTGACCTTGGGAGACGGCTCCGAGCAAGAAGGACTCATAGTAAATGGAATCCTGGGTGCTTTCCCAGCACAGAGAGACAAAGGGAAGTTCCACCATATCGTACTCTGTTCCAGCAAAAATGTTACAATTACTTTTTAAGTTACAACCCAGTGGAGTAGACGGGAGCCAATGGCAACTAGAAGGGGAGGAGTCTTCATCCTTATGTGTTATACGTTGATTGGCTAGTGGAATGACATCACTGTATTTGGACCAATAGTGAAGAGATCTTGGGCCCTTTATAAGGACCAACTCGCTGGATCCCAGGTCAGATTTTTTGATTTTGAAGCAGATTTTCACTTTTGACTTGATACACCAGGCGCATAGACTATGCCAGTGGTTCTCAAACTTTTTACACCAAGTACCACCTGAGAACGTAGCTGGCTCTCCAAGTACCACCATATGACCGGCGTTAAAATACAGTCTATTCAGCTATGCACAGTTCACACAGGAGGCAAATGTATTCCTAATACCATTCTTTATTGTTAACTTTTGTCAGACACAGCCACAATGTACAAAGGGATAGCACTAGAACTAGCAAACGCTTCCACACAACTCATACAATGCAAGGGGCATTGAGAACATAATAACTAACATTCTCACATAGCAAGTGAGAAAATTAAGAACAACTGTATTTCAGCAAATGTACTTAATTCTCTCTCTATCTCTCTCTATCTCTCTCACTCTCTCTCTCTCTCTCTCTCTCTCTCTCTCTCTCTCTCTCTCTCTCTCTCTCTCTCTCTCTCACACAGCAAGCAATTGTCCGGCATTCTCTCTCTCTCTCTCACACACACACACACACACACACTCACACACACACACACACACACACACACACACACACACACACACACACACACACACACACACACACACACACACACACACACACACACACACACACACACACACACACACACACACACACACACACACACACACACACACACACACACACACACACACACACACACACACACACACACACACACACACACACACAATTATTTTGTTACACAAACTTAATTTCCTGCATTCTGGTGCAGGAATTTTTGAATGTTTACCCTTTAAATGCTAGTTTGTGTGATGGCATCACAAATGATTGTTAAAAAAAAACACACACAAAAAGTAAAATATTTTCAATATACAGGGGTGTAAAAAGTACCCAGAAATTATACTTAAGTGAAAGTATGGGTACGGTCTCAAAATCGGACTCAAGTAAAAGTCAAAGTATCTGGCTAAAAACACACTTGAGTAAAAGTAAAAAAGTCCTACTTTTAAATGTACTTAAGTACTAAAAAGTAAAAGTACATTTTTTTAAAGGGCCAAGTTTTCATTTTAACTATATATTGCACCAGGTGAGTTAGTTGAAGAGGTGAACCAATTAGTGAAATCATCAGCTGGTGTTTAGGCAAGGCTGGAATGAAACCAAGCATACACTCTGCCCATAATGGAATGTGTTCTGCGATAGACAATGCTGAAATGAAAGAACAGAGGACAGTTTTTTTCATAAAAATTATTTAATGCACTCCATTGAAGGCAAACTAACATGGACAGCATTCACATCACAGCATAAATAATATCACAATATTAAAAACAGAATGGTGTATCCTGAATAATATCACAATATTAACCACAGCATACTGGATTATCCTGAATAATATCACAATATTAAAGGCAGAATACTGGAGTACCCTGAATATTAATATCACAATATTAACCACAGCATAATGCAGATCTGACTGTCTATTCTTCTGATAGCAGGTGTTTAATCAAAGATCCCCGCTTTCTAGTGTTGCACAAGGACCAATCAGCATGGGTATGGGCGAGTTAGTTTTCCATTGATGGGGATTTGATTGGCTGTTTACCTGCGGTCGCAGGATTAATAACGTTAACGTTAGTTTGGCCAGATAAACAATTAAAATATACTAATTAAAATGGTTGGACCTGTGAGATTTGTACTTTATACTTTGTAGGTCTGCATTTTAAATGTAAGGAGTAAAAAGTGTGTTTTTTTTCTCTGAAATGTAATAGAGTAAAAGTACAAAGTATACAAACCTAATAATACTTGAGTAAAGTACAAATCCCCCAAACCAGTACTTAAGTATTGTAACAAAGTACAATTACTCAAGTACTTTACACCCCTGTCAATATATCAAATGCAAAGTAAAATTTTCTGGGGGGGATTATTACAGGCTAGGCATGTGTCAATGATTAGCAGCAATTACAAAAAAATCTAAAAATAAATGGTTATGATCAGGGCTGAAGTTGAATTAAAGATTTATGACTGTTTAGACTGCATTACTCTCTGTCACAGTGATCTCCTGGTTGTTCCCCACTTAGATTATCTAACTATCGCGCCGCCGCAACCAGAAACACTGGCCTGGCCTGCTTCTAAGTTCAGTGGCCTGACTGCAAAAAAAAAGAAAAAAGAAATAGCTTTTTTGGAAATGTTTTCAAGTACCACCAGCAGTACCACCAAGTACCACTAGTGGTACGCGTACCACAGTTTGAGAACCACTGGACTATGCTATACTAAAGATGAGATGTTGATTTGTTTTTATAATTCTTTTAACTGAATTGGACATTTCCAATACAGTCTCTTTTGTAACTTTCTTAAATAAAAATGACTCTTTATAATATCTTTTGAGTTCGTGGACTGCTTTCTGCCAGCAATGCAAGCAATGCCAGCCGCGCCCTGCATTCCTTTGAGGTGATTATGTTACAGATTGAATCAATTGCTGGTTAATGCTTTTCAGCTAAAGTTATATATAGGATATATATTGACGGTAGTAATGCTTAGTTTCACTGTTTGTTGTTTGCGGGTTCCGGTATCTCGGTGTTCGATGGGCTCTGTCAGGTTTGTGGGAAACCGTTTATCTAATCACTGCAGGACTGGATGATCGGTGTCGGATTGATAGGGGGTACTGGGGCGTGCAAATAATGATTACGTGTTAGTACGCTAATATGGGTAGCATTACAGGCATTTCGTAAATTGATGATAATGATGGTAATGATAATAATAATATTATAGCAATTACAGACCATTCCTCACAAATGAGGACGGTGATGGTGGTGACGGTGACGTAAGATCACCAGGCTTGCAAATTATTGTTAGTACGCTAATGTTACATTATTAACAGTGGTAATACTTATTAAAAGAGTAGTAATACAACCAAGCTTTCAAATGATCAGTATTACAGGCCTTCCCTCACAAATGAGGATATTGGCGGTGACGATGACGTAATATCATCAAGCTTTCAAAGAAGCAGCATAACAGGCATTTCAGAAAAAAAATGATGATAATGATGATAATAATGATAATAATGATATTATTGTTATTATAGGCAATAAGAGTTCTCCCAGACATACATTCGGTTTATTACAAACAAAGAAGAGTTTACAACTCTTCTATGCTTACATTTCATATCAACTGGATATAACTAACTAGTGACTATGAAGTAAGCTTGATAGAAATAGTAATTGACCCGAGAACTTAGTGAGTTTAGCACCTCGCTGGGGGATATCGGGCGGCCAAAGGGTTATATCTCAAGTAAGTGATCTGAGATAGATAAGAGACATCCCAACAGGCTTTCAACAGTTGTATAACCTGTCTATGCCTGAGAAGGAGTCAATGCGGGAGTACATCTGTGAGTCAGTGGCGTCAGGGCTTATCCGTCCTTCTTCCTCCCCTGTGGCAGCAGGTTTTTTTTCGTGAAGAAGAAGGATGGAGGGCTCCGCCCTTGCATTGATTTTCGACCCCTAAACGCTATCACGGTGAGAAATAGTTACCCTTTACCTCTTATGAGCTCTACTTTTGAACCCCTTACCCATGCCACCGTTTTCACCAAGCTTGACCTCCGTAATGCTTATCACCTCGTCCGCATTCGGGAGGGTGACGAGTGGAAGACTGCGTTTCGTACCGACCTGGGGCATTTTGAGTATTTGGTAATGCCTTTTGGACTCACTAATGCCCCCGCAGTATTCTAGGCCTTGGTTAATAATGTGTTACGCGATATGATCAACGTTTTCGTTGTCGTGTACCTCGACGATATACTTGTGTTCTCTCGTACAAACTCAACTCCTTCTACGCACGGTTTGGTGCAAACAGTGGCGATGCTAGCCCACCGGCTAGTGACGTCACTGGCGCGCCGGCTGTTGTGGGGGGGTGGGCAACCGCGGGGGGGGCGGGGACGCTCTCTCGTTGTCGGAACACAGTGTGAGAAGAGCATTTATGCAGGTGAACACCAGGAAGGCTGCTGGCCCAGATGGTATAACAGGACGCATACTTAAGTCCTGTGCCAACCAGCTAGCCCCGGTGTTCACCGCCATATTTAATCAATCCCTGGCGGAGTCAGTGGTCCCTGCCTGCTTCAAGATGTCTACCATCATCCCTGTACCGAAGAAACCCTCCCCAACATGTCTCAATGACTACAGACCGGTGGCACTCACCTCTGTGGTCATGAAATGTTTCGAGAGGCTGGTCAAGGACCACATTTGTGCCTCCCTCCCCAGTGATATGGACCCTATGCAATTTGCATACAGGACAAACAGGTCCACTGACGACGCGGTCTCCCAGGTACTGCACAGCACCCTCTCTCACCTTGACCGTCAGAAGGGGGGCTATGTGAGACTGTTGTTCATTGACTACAGCTCAGCGTTCAACACCATAGTCCCCACCAGACTGGTGGACAAGCTGATCGAGCTGGGTCTGGGCTCCGCCCTGAGCGCCTGGGTACTGGACTTTCTGAATGAAAGACCCCAGGCGGTCAGGGTGGGGGGTCAGACCTCCAACACCATCACTCTGAGCATCGGGTCCCCCCAGGGCTGTGTTCTCGGACAACGACGAGAAGGCCTACCGGGAGGAGGTTGAGGTACTGGAACGCTGGTGCCAGGACAACAGCCTGCTCCTGAACATTGGTAAAACCAAGGAGCTGATCGTGGATTATAGGAGAGGACAGCAGGAGACACACACACCACTGATGATAAACGGGGCTACCGTGGACAGGGTGAGCAGCTTTAAGTACCTGGGGGTCCACATCGCAGAGGATCTGACATGGTCAACACACATAGACACAGTCGTAAAAAAGGCGAAGCAGCGCCTCTACCACCTGAGACAGTTAAGGAAGTTCAGAGTATTGGGGAAGATACTCCAGTCCTTCTACTCCGGAGCTGTAGAGAGCATCTTGACTGGAAACAACACTGCCTGGTATGGAAACAGCACGGCACAGGACAAGAAGGCCCTACAGAGAGTGGTGCGCTCAGCCGAGCGTACCACGGGTATTGCACTACCTCCCCTGCAGGTTCTATACAACAAGAGGTGCAAATCCAGAGCCTGCAGAATAATGAAAGACCCCCACCACCCCAATAACAGCCTGTTCCAGCTGCTGAGGTCAGGCAGACACCTGCGAACCCCAGCTACTAGGACAGAGAGGCTTCGGCTCAGCTTCTTCCCCCAGGCCATCAGAGCCTTGAACAATGAACACTGAGTGCCACAGAACACTGAACTTCTCACACACAAGCACACATGAGCACACACACGACACGCACGCTGTGCACGCTCACACACTAGCAGCCACTTTAACATGAGCAGGCACACACTCATGCCGTACACGCCCACACTTATGGCCAAAAAGGAAAGGTCACTTTAGAAATAGTATAACAACAGTAACAGTGTATTGCACTACCAAAGGACCCAGCATGTCCTATATGCTCTGTAAATAACTATGTACAGATACCGAGATGTCCCACCATGTTACCTGTTACCTGTTTATTGCACAATGTTGTTTTTTTATTGGATTCTATTATATGTCCCTCCTCACTCCCCCCCCACCTCCTCCTCCCTCATCTTTTTCTGCCGAAGACTTTGCGATCTTCTTTGAGGAAAAAGTGGAGAACATCCACAGCTCCTTCTCCCAACCCCCACCCATTCCAAACGCTGAATCGAGAACCTCATCCTTCACTCTGTCATCTTTCTCTCCCATTACAGAAGCCGAGACCCTGACACTGGTAACGTCGAACCGTCCGACTACATGCCAGCTGGACCAGCTACCCTCCCCACTCCTCCAGACCATAGCACCGGACATCCTCCCATTCCTAACTGCAACCATCAACTCCTCACTCAACTCGGGGGTGGTCCCCACCTCCCTAAAACAAGCCAGAGTCACGCCCCTCATAAAAAAACCAACCCTGAACCCCACCGTCATAGCCAACTATCGCCCTGTCTCTCTTCTCTCCTTCCTTTCTAAAACACTTGAACGTGCTGTATCCAACCAACTTACTGCTTATCTCTTACAGAATGACCTCCTAGACCCCAATCAGTCTGGCTTCCGGACTGGCCACTCCACAGAAACGGCCCTCATTGCGGTCACAGAGGCACTTCACTTAGCAAAAGCGAAAGGCCTCTCCTCTGTCCTGATTCTCCTAGATCTATCTGCAGCCTTCGACACAGTCAACCATCAGATCCTCCTCGCGGCCCTCGCAGGAATGGGAGTGGCTGGATCTGCGCTGACATGGCTGACATCATACCTCAATGACCGCTCCTACCAAGTGTCATGGAGAGGGACTCTGTCGGCCACCCGCCCCCTCCGGACGGGTGTCCCCCAGGGCTCGGTCCTAGGACCCCTTCTCTTCTCCCTCTACACTAAATCACTGGGTAACATTATCACATCTCATGGCTTCTCATATCATTGTTATGCCGATGATACTCAACTCTTCCTCTCCTTCCCTCCCTCAGATATCCACGTCTCTGAGCGGATCTCGGCCTGTCTGTCCGACATCTCCGCCTGGATGACGACCAACCACCTCAAACTGAACCTAAGCAAAACAGAATTACTCCACCTGCCGGCCAAATCCTCCCCCCTGACCGACCTCTCCATCACAGTCGAGAATGCAGCTGTGACCGCGTCGCCGACCGCCAAGAACCTTGGTGTTGTCCTCGACGACCAGTTGAACTTCTCTGCTCACATCGCAGCGACAACCAGAACCTGCAGATTCCTCCTGAGCAACGTCAGAAGGATACGCCCCTTCCTGACAAAAGAAGCCACCCAACTCCTCGTCCAATCAACAGTCATCTCCCGCCTCGACTACTGCAACGCACTGCTAGCTGGCCTCCCGGCCACTGCCACCAAGCCTTTTCAACTCATTCAAAATGCAGCGGCCCGCCTGATCTCAAACCTACCGAAGTCAGCCCATGTCACCCCACTTCTTAGGGACCTGCACTGGCTCCCCATTGCTGCACGTATCCGCTTCAAGGCCCTCGACCTAGCATACCGTGCGGCAAAGGGAACCGCTCCCGCCTACCTCCGGTCAATGGTCTCTAACTACACACCCTCAAGACCCCTACGCTCTGCGTCTTCTGGCCGCCTCAGATCTACTCCTATCCAAGCTCCCGGAGGGTCATCAAAGAGAAGCCGCCTATTCTCAGTCCTTGCCCCACAATGGTGGAATGAACTACCCATCCCAGTTAGGACAGCCGAATCCCGTCCAATCTTTCGCCGTCGACTAAAGACTCACTTCTTCAACCATTATCTGAAATGATAAAAAAAAAAAAAAAAAAAAAAAAATCTAACCCCGACTAACCTTAATGTCATGCACTTGTCCTAATAAACTAACCTACACTGTAACACGCAACACTTTGATGAACATTGTTACTCAGCTGATAGAGTTATACCCTTCTTGCTGTCTTGTCGCACAGAACTTGTAAGTCGCTTTGGATAAAAGCGTCAGCTAAATGACTAAATGTAAATGTAAATGTAATGTATATGTTGTACCACTGTATTGCACATCGTTGCGGGCAAGACCACCCGCATTTCATTGTATACTTGTATGCCGTGACAAATAAAACTCTTAACTTGACTTGACTTGACTTGACTTGTACCGCGGCCGAGGACCCCCAACATGTTCGGCTTGTTCTCCAGCGCCTCCTGGAGAATAAGCTCTTCATTAAGGCTGAGAAGTGCAGTTTCCACACCGCCTCTGTGGAATATTTGGGCCATATTGTGGAGCGAGGTCAGGTGTGTGCTGACCCCCGTAAAATACAGGCGGTGGAGGAGTGGTCCCAGCCCATCTTCTTGGGTTTTGTGGGTTTTTACCGCCGGTATATTAAGGGGTTTAGTCGGGTGGCCGACCCCTGAACGTGCTCACTTCCACGCTCCGACCATTTGTTTGGACTCAAGAGGCGCAATCCGCGTTTACCGCTCTTAAGGTTGTTTGTCACGGCACCCGTCCTAGCTCATCCTGATCCGATCCGTCCCTTCATTGTGGAGGTAGACGCGTCGGATACCGGGGTCAGAGCCGTCCTCTCCTAACGATCCCCAGAGGATGGTACACTTCACCCCTGCACTTACCTATCTCGTAGGTTCACCCCGGCAGAGCGAAACTACAATATCGGTAACCGAGAGCTGCTGGCGGTCCACGCCGCCCTAGAGGAGTGGAGACACTGGCTCGAGGGGGCCAGAGATCCATTTCTGGTGTGGTCAGACCACAAGAATCTCACGTATGTCAAGTCCACCCGGAGAGTTAACTCTCGACAGGCGCGTTGGGCCCTGTTCTTCAGCCGTTTCAATTTCACACTCACCTATCGCCCGGGGTCACGAAATACTAAGGCCGACGCGCTCTCCAGGTTATTTCCGGAGAGTCCTGCAGAGGGGAATTCCGATACTATCCTTCCCCCCTCCCAGGTGATAGGCAATGTTCCCTCTAATTTATTTTCGGTCTGAGAAAACACTCAAACCTCCTGAGCAGACATCAGCAACTACTGAGCAACATACGTCACCTTCCGATTAACCGGTTGGTTGATAAGCGGCGGTTTGTAAAAAATTATTTACCTTAATGTCCAACATAAAAATCTACACATTTTGCTGATACACAGAAATAATACAAAAAGGCATATATTCCTTAATAAAATATTTATTTGACCATTGACAATACAGAGCAAGGTCCTCCCTCCCTCCCTCTTCTCTCTCTCCCTCCCTCTCTCCCTCTAAACCTCTCACCTTCCCCTCTGCTTCATTCCTCCTTTCTGTTCACATCATTAAAAAAAAGTCACTTGTTTCCAGACTCCTCTGGTTTGGTCTTAGCTCTTACTTAGTCCTTTCTGTTAGTCTGTGTGCACACTGCACATAAGAACACCTGCACATCAGAACACTGCACATCAGAACACTGCACATCAGAACACCTGCACATCAGAACACCTGCACATCAGAACACCTGCACATCAGAACACTGCACATAAGAACACTGCACATCAGAACACCTGCACATCAGAACACCTGCACATCAGAACACTGCACATAAGAACACCTGCACATCAGAACACTGCACATCAGAACACTGCACATCAGAACACCTGCACATCAGAACACCTGCACATCAGAACACCTGCACATCAGAACACTGCACATAAGAACACTGCACATCAGAACACCTGCACATCAGAACACCTGCACATCAGAACACTGCACATCAGATCACCTGCACATCAGAACACTACACATAAGAACACCTGCACATCAGAACACTGCACATCAGAACACTGCACATTAGAACACCTGCACATCAGAACACTGCACATCAGAACACTGCACATCAGAACACCTGCACATCAGAACACCTGCACATCAGAACACTGCACATAAGAACAGAACACTGCACATCAGAACACTGCACATCAGAACACTGCACATCAGAACACCTGCACATCAGAACACTGCACATCAGAACACTGCACATCAGAAAAGAGTCACTTGTTTACTCCTCTGTTCCTCAAAAAATTATAAATAAAATAATCCAAAGGCAGCTCTTCTCCTCTGGTCTGGTCATAGCTCTTACTTAATCCTTTCTGTTAGTCTGTGTGCACACTGCACATCAGAACACTGCACATCAGAAAAGAGTCACTTGTTTACTCCTCTTTCCTAGCATTACTGAGCCAACATCAGAGGTCAGCATCACCATTCTCTGCATGTCTAATTCATGTTTGGAATAAAACTGTGTGATGGCCTCAACAATAGCTGGAGCAGTGCATGACGTTAACTGAATGATGCCACCAAACTCAGTTTTGTAGTTGACATCATTTTCCTCCCTGTATTTTATATACAGAACTAGCATTTTGTACACTGTGATGTCTGTGCTCTCATCTACTATCAAAGTATGAAACGGGGCATTTCGAATATTGCACATAGTCTCATTCTGTACAATTGCATTGATTGACTTCACAAACTCAAAGGCATAGTTCTTGCTCCGCCAGTGTTCTGGGATACTCACATATTTTGCCACATGATCATGGATCTGTTGAACAGACAGCATCGATGCGTTCATTTGTATGCCAAGTAGTACATTGTCAATGAGCACTTTCACTTGCTGGCTGTCAGATCTGTTCTTTTGCAACTGCTCATTCCTGTCGTCGCGTCTCGCCCGTCCGCGTGTATATTTTCCCTAACGCTTTCACTTCCGCGTCGGCTGCTGCAGATTCAGGAAGGGCCAAACGTTTAGGCAAATCACAGACGCCGATACTAAAACGTCTCTCTGTGGTGCCACGCAATAGGTTGGATCGTATCCAAGAGCTAGCCAACCCAGAACATGTGAATTACGTTTTTTTTTTTTTTTTTTACACGCGTTTCTGTGCGCAACCGATTTCAGATGTGCGCGGGAGCATTTGGCCATGTGCGCGCGCGCACGGGCGCACCTTAGGGGGAACATTGGTGATAGGTGTAGTGATTTGGGCGCTAGAGAACAGGGTCCGAACCACCCAACACGCTCAACCAGACCCCGGTAATGGACCCCCTAACCGTCCTATGTCCGTTACCTGTGCCCACCCGTCCATGGTCCCACATAGCACTGGATTTTGTTACTGGACTCCCAGATTCCCTGGGTAAGACTGTTATTCTAACCATTGTGGACCGTTTTTCCAAGGCAGTTCACTTCGTCGCGTTGAAGAAGTTACCGTCCTCCGGTGAGACCGCGGAGCTCCTTGTGGACCATGTGGTGCGCCTACACGGTATACCCCAAGACATTGTGTCCGACCGGGGTCCGCAGTTTTCCTACCGGGTGTGGCAAGCTTTCTGTCGAGGGATGGGGGCCACCGTCAGTTTATCCTCCGGTTACCATCCTCAGATGAATGGACAAGCCGAGTGGGCTAACCAGAGTCTGGAGACTGCTTCGCTGAGTCACCGCAAACAATCCAGCGTCCTGGAGCAAGCATCTTTCCTGGGTGGAGTACTCCCTCAACTCCATGACCAGCGCAGCTACGGGTATGTCCCCCTTTGAGTGCTCGTTGGGCTACCAGCCTCCTATGTTTTCCTCCAAGGAGTTGGAGAATGCCGTGCCGTTCCCCTCACGCTCATCTCCAGCGTTGTCTCCGGGTGTGGGAGACTGCCCGCAGTGCTCTGGTCAAGGCTACGAAGCAGGCCCAGCGGAGCGCTAACCGCAGACGCATCCCAGCTCCCGTTTACCACCCGGGCCAGCGCATCTGGTTGTTGGCGAAGGACCTGCCGCATCAAGTCCCGTGCCGGAAGCTGGCGCCTCGTTACATGGGACCGTTCAAAGTGGATCGGATCATCAACCCCTCCGCGGTACGTCTTCTGTTACCCACCTCTCTCAAGGTCCATCCCGTGTTTCACGTCTCCCTACTCAAGCCCATGTCGGAGAGCGGCTTGTCTGCCCCGGTTGCTGCGCCCCGCCTCCGCGGGTCCTACAGGATGGTGACCCGGTCTGGACGGTGAGGAAGCTGATGGACGTGCGCCGTCGGGGTCGGGGTTTCCAGTACCTCGTGGACTGGGAGGGGTACAGTCCGGAGGATCGCAGTTGGGTCCCCTCCTCGTACCTGGCCGATCCGGCTCTCCTGGAGGAGTTCTATCGGCAGAATCCTGAGGCCTTGGGAAGGTCGCCCGGTGTCTCCCGTCAGAGGGGGGGTACGGTTGGAAGGGCTGCTTTTGAGCAGGTACATCAGCCTGTTGGCTCCCCCCTGAGGACGCGTGCCGCGTTGACACGACCCCGAGGCGTACATCTCTCGAGACGTTCACGTCTCACGGCTGGTGCTAATGAACAATTAGAGAATGCTGCCTCTCCCCGGACTATAAATACCTGACCAGCCCAGCAGTCGATGCAAGTTCGTTCTGTAGGAACAGTAGGTTTGTTGCGCCTTAATTATTTCCTTTTGACATTTCTGTCTAACTTAGTTCTCGTTGATTGTTGTCATTTTATTTGTCTGCTACCTAACCTCGTTGTTTTGATGCGTGTGTTCAAATGCTTGTAACCCTGACCTCGTTTTCTACAACTACAATCGTGTCTCTTTTTTCTCTCTTCCATCTAGTTTGGAAGACGCCGTCTCGGATACTCGTCGCGTTCATCCGCCCGTTAATTCCCTTGTTATTTTCTCCCCCCTGCCTCGCCAGGTTCCTCGTGTTATTTTCCCTCCAGGGAATCAGTTATTGTTTTGCCCCAGCGTGGCCGAGGCCACTACGTTTTTTTGTTCAACACGGTAAGACTTTATTTACATATTAAGTACACACACATAGTCTGATACATCACACATACTTCGGGTTTTAACATACACACCTCATAACCCAGGTCCCAACCTGCTGACACCACATTTCCACCGTTCATTGTTTGTATGCCTTGTAAATTTAGTTTGTATTGTTGAACTTGTCTCTGTTTGTAAAAATAACGCTTGTTTTAGCGTTTAAACTGTTGGACTTTTTCACTCTCTTATTTGGGTCCCGTTCCTCTGTTCCCATAACAGTTTAGTCTCCATAGCTCTCTTCCTCTCACTCCACTCTTCTCTCTTCCTCTCACTCCACTCTTCTCTCTTCTCTCACTCCACTCTTCTCTCTTCCTCTCACTCCACTCTTCTCTCTTCTCTCACTCCACTCTTCTCTCTTCCTCTCACTCCACTCTTCTCTCTTCCTTTCACTCCACTCTTCTCTCTTCCTCTCACTCCACTCTTCTCTCACTCCACTCTTCTCTCTTCCTCTCACTCCACTCTTCTCTCTTCCTCTCACTCCACTCTTCTCTCTTGCTCTTCTCTCTTCCTCTTCTCTCTTCCTCTCACTCCACTCTTCTCTCTTCCTCTCACTCCACTCTTCTCTCACTCCACTCTTCTCTCTTCCTCTCACTCCACTCTTCTCTCCTCCTCTCACTCCACTCTTCTCTCTTCCTCTCACTCCACCCTTCTCTCTTCCTCTCACTCCACTCTTCTCTCTTCCTCTCACTCCACTCTTCTCTCTTCCTCTCACTCCACTCTTCTCTCTTCCTCTCACTCCACCCTTCTCTCTTCCTCTCACTCCACTATTCTCTCTTCCTCTCACTCCACTCTTCTCTCTTCCTCTCACTCCACTCTTCTCTCTTGCTCTTCTCTCTTCCTCTTCTCTCCTCCTCTCACTCCACTCTTCTCTCTTCCTCTCACTCCACTCTTCTCTCTTGCTTTTCTCTCTTCCTCTTCTCTCTTCCTCTCACTCCACTCTTCTCTCCTCCTCTCACTCCACTCTTCTCTCTTCCTATTCTCTCTTCCTCTCACTCCACTCTTCTCTCTTCCTCTCACTCCACCCTTCTCTCCTCCTCTCACTCCACTCTTCTCTCTTCCTATTCTCTCTTCCTCTCACTCCACTCTTCTCTCTTCCTCTCATTCCACTCTTCTCTCCTCCTCTCACTCCACTCTTCTCTCTTCCTCTTCTCTCTTCCTCTCACTCCACTCTTCTCTCTTACTCCACTCTTCTCTCTTCCTCTTCTCTCTTCCTCTTCTCTCTTCCTCTCACTCCACTCTTCTCTCTTCCTCTCACTCCACTATTATCTCTTCCTCTCACTCCACTCTTCTCTCCTCCTCTCACTCCACTCTTCTCTCTTCCTCTTCTCTCTTCCTCTTCTCTCTTCCTCTCACTCCACTCTTCTCTCTTCCTCTCACTCCACTATTATCTCTTCCTCTCACTCCACTCTTCTCTCCTCCTCTCACTCCACTCTTCTCTCTTCCTATTCTCTCTTCCTCTCACTCCACTCTTCTCTCTTCCTCTCATTCCACTCTTCTCTCCTCCTCTCACTCCACTCTTCTCTCTTCCTCTTCTCTCTTCCTCTCACTCCACTCTTCTCTCTTCCTCTCACTCCACTCTTCTCTCTTCCTCTTCTCTCTTCCTCTTCTCTCTTCCTCTCACTCCACTCTTCTCTCTTCCTCTCACTCCACTATTATCTCTTCCTCTCACTCCACTCTTCTCTCCTCCTCTCACTCCACCCTTCTCAATTCAATTCAATTCAATTCAAATGGGCTTTATTGACATGGGAAACATACGTGTACATTGCCAAAGCCAAACAAAACAAAACAATCAAACAGATAAAACAAAATAAATCAGTACATTACAGAAGGAATTTCTTGTAGTCTTTATGGTGGTTGTATTCTGTTGGATGTCCTTTTCTTGTCACAGCAGCTCACAAATCTTGCTGCTGTGTTTGCACATTGTTGTATTTCTCCCAGTAGGTATGGGAGTTTTGAGTTATTGTCCATGTTTTCAAAGTCTCTTTGGGTGTTTGCAATTTGTGGGAAGTATATGTCTCTCATGTCTTGGTATAGTGGGCAGGTTGAAGTATATGTCTCTGATGTCTTGGTATAGTGGGCAGGGTGAAGTATATGTCTCTGATGTCTTGGCATAGTGGGCAGGTTTAAGTATATGTCTCTGATGTCTTGGTATAGTGGGCAGGTTGAAGTATAATGTCTCTGATGTCTTGGCATAGTGGGCAGGTTGAAGTATATGTCTCTGATGTCTTGGCATAGTGGGCAGGTTGAAGTATATGTCTCTGATGTCTTGGTATAGTGGGCAGGTTGTTAAGAAGCTCGGTTTCAACCTCTTCTTGTGTGCAGTGGGTGCACAGTCTGTCTTCTCTTGGGAGCCAGGTCTGCATATGGCGGCCTTTCTTCTCTCTTCCCCTCACTCCACTCCTCTCTCTTCCTCTCACTCCACTCTTCTCTCCTCATCTTACTCCACTCTTCTCTCTTCCTCTCACTCCACACTTCTCTCTTCCTCTCACTCCACTCTTCTCTCTTCCTCTCACTCCACTCTTCTCTCCTCCTCTCACTCCACTCTTCTCTCTTATCTCACTCCACTCTTCTCTCCTCCTCTCACTCCACTCTTCTCTCTTCCTATCACTCCACTCTTGCTCTTGTCTCTTGCTCTTGTCTCTTGCTCTTCTCTCTTGTCTCTTGCGCTTCTCTCTTGCTCTTCTCTCTTGCTCTTCTCTCTTCCTCTCACTCCACTCTTCTCTCTTGCTCGTCTCTCTTGCTCTGCTTCACACCCCAATCAACTCAGCTGAGGGCCTATATGGCCATTAGACTGCCTGTCTCAAAGAGGCAGTTACCAACAGGCTACTCTGCTACAGTGCCATGAAAGACACAAAAGATTGATTGATTGAACACTTTACAGTACAGTACAGCTCAATACACACAATTGTTAAGGGGATGCAGACCAGAGAAATACTTTCGTCTTGTTTACATCAGGGTCCCCCATTTTCAATTCATCATGACATTTATGACATACACAACATACATCATCAGAAGTCATTAGCATGTATGTGTGTCATTGAGGTGCAAAGGTTTATGCTGTAAGAAGTCAACACCACAGCAGAGTGCAAAACACTACTTCTCTTCAGAGGTCACAGGTCACAGGTCAACACAGCTGGGCCGACTCACTTCTTTTTTTAATCTTATTTTAGCATGTGTACAACTTCCTTTTTATGGCCATACAAGACCGACAGAGAAGAGGGAGAACGGGAGAGGAGGTGGGGGAGGACATGCGAGAGGTAATATCCGGAAGCGGGAGGCGAACCCGGGACGGCCGCGTAGGTGTGCGAGGCGCTATGCGGTGCGCCACGAGGGCGCCCAGGGCCGACTCACTTCTGTCAGCAGAGTAACCACAGAAATGTTGTTTAGAGAGAACTTGAATAACGAGAATATTAAGTCGTCCCTAACATTCTTGTGTGGCCCTGCAGTGGATGCCAGTCTAATGATGTCAAGTCTTAATTGCACACACACACCTGTCACACCTGTCACACGCACGCACGCACGCACGCACGCACACACGCACGCACGCACGCACGCACGCACGCACGCACGCACACACACACACACACACACACACACACACACACACACACACACACACACACACACAAGAAATTACGCATTTGATGTCGGAAAAATAAATTATATGGATTAATCTGATCACAGGGCAGCTGCTTAACCATATCTGAACCAGCTATTTTGGACAAATGTATAATTACTTTAATTACTCAGACATTCAAACTTTGAAAACATGGACAATAACTCAAAACTCCCATACCTACTGGGAGAAATACAAGAATGTGCAAACACAGCAGCAAGATTTGTGAGGTGCTGTGACAACGGAATGCAACCACCATAAGGACTGTACAAGAAATTCCGTCTGTAATGTACTGATTCCTTTTGTTTTCTCTGTTTGATTGTTTTGTTTTTTCTTTGGCTTTGGCAATGTAAACGTATGTTTCCCATGTCAATAAAGCCCATTTGAATTGAATTGAATTGAATTGAGAGAGAGAGAGAGAGAGAGAGAGAGAGAGAGAGAGAGAGAGAGAGAGAGAGAGAGAGACATAGAGAGAGACATAGAGAGAGACATAGAGAGAGACATAGAGAGAGACATAGAGAGAGACAGAGAGAGAGAGAGAGAGAGAGAGAGAGAGAGAGACAGACATAGAGAGAGACAGACATAGAGAGAGAGAGAGAGAGAGAGAGAGAGAGAGAGAGAGAGAGAGAGAGAGAGAGAGAGAGAGAGAGAGAGAGAGAGAGAGACAGAGAGAGAGACAGAGAGAGAGAGAGAAGCCAGGCCGAGCGAGGCTTGTAGGAGGGGGGGGGGGGGGGGGGGGGTCGTCGGTGGCTTGTCGCACATTAAAGGCAGGCGATTAAATCCACTCTGGTCGGACAAGGACTGTATATCTTAACGGCTGCTTCCTTTACTGCAGTCGGTGTGGACTTACCGCCCCCCCACACACCCCCAACCCCTTGGTGTGTGATTTGTTCAAGTTTAACAAAAGACTGCGGAAAGACTGTGTAGGAGGTAAAGGCGTTATCCTCCTCTTATTTAAATAGGATTTTTTTATCCTAAAATTCTCGAGTTTACAAGGGGGATGACATATTTTGCATTATAAATGGACTGCGTTTAAAAAATGTAATCGCTTTACAACGTATATGCCTGGCGTTCACCCGTTCACTCACACACCCGACGGCGGAGGCGACCGTGCCAAGGTGCCGATCGGGAGCAGTTAGGGGGTTAAGTGTCTTTGCTCAAGGAAACTTCGACACGCTGCCTGGGAGGAGTGTGAGGAATCAAACCGGGAACCTTTAGATTATTACCAGACGACCGCTCGACCTCCTGACCCCCACACACACACACACACACACAGACACACACACACACGCACGCACGCACACACACACACACACACACACACACACACACACACACACACACACACACACACACACACACACACACACACACACACACACACACACACACACACACACACACACACACACACACACACACACACACACACACACACACACACACACACACACAGTCAAACGAACCCCTTAATTGTTAAAGGCAGTGGGGCAGAGAGGAAGAGGAGGGTAAGAGATAAAGGCCCATTTGAGTGGAGCTTGTGGAGTTTAATGGAGCGCCAGGCCATAGAGGGTAGTAAAATGGCTGCCGGGTAGAGTACTGCTGGAGGAGAAGCAGAAGGTTTACATTCTCCTCGTGCCCCCAACATCTATATCCATTTCTACTGTAACACAGAAGCCTCGAAGACTTCACCAAGCAACTCTTGTAGATTCAAGATTCAAGAGTTTATTCATCACATACATACCAGGGCATACAGTGAAATGTGATTGGCCATGGCCGCTTATGTGATACGGCCATATAGCCCTTACCTAGGATAAACCCTGACAAGAATATTCCAATTATCTGATCGCCATTCCAAGTATTGATGTCCATCGTTTCGCCAACATAATCCAACACAGAATCCACCACGGGAGTAATTGTTTCTTCTCAATCCGAGCATTAGAACCGCTACACGACAAAGAAAAGTCCGCCCGGACTCAAAGTTTCAAATGGTGCTCGATACCGCCGCCTGGTAGGATGCGGCCGGTACTGCACCTTCGGATTTCGCAGTATGCCTTTTTCAGGCAACACACACATCTCCCTGAGATTGAATAGGGTATTAAAATCGGGAAAAAAGGAAAAACGACCCAGAAACGAGAATCTTCGTTTATGGCACTCAATGGTTGGGGCCCAGAAACGACAATTCTCGTGAACGGCACTGAATGTGTTAATGACACCAACGCCAAACAGTGGTTAGCGGTCTTTATTAGTATTTTGCGCTGCCCAGGCAGCAATGGTCTTTAGGGAGTTGTTGATATCCGACATCACCGTGCACAAGTCCGTCAGCCTGCCGCGTATTTCTCCCATAACACGCGTTGTGTCTTATTGGTTCGACAGGGCAGCCTCTGTCAGGACCCTGGCTCCCGGCGCACCAAAGACGGTCTGCTGGATGCTCCCTGCTCCTCCTGGGTGTCTACGGGACTGGGCAACTCAGCCGAGTTGTCTGTGGAATAGGACATTTAATTACGTTTTATTTATTTGCTAGAAAGGTTTGAAACCATACGGTTAAATATGGTTTCAAATACAAATCAAAATGTTCTTTGTCATGTTCCCTAATAAAATCGTTGACAACGAAATAATATCTATGCCCGTCTTCTTTATTGATGTGACAATTCCTGTATGAAAGGTGCTATACAAATGAAGTGTATATTATATTATTACCTTCCATCTGTTGGCTGGATGGCCCAGCCGCTTTTTCGTTCTTTTGGCCATTATCCATTTCCTTGTGGAATTTAAAGGGGAGGCCTGTTACCATATATGGTTAATTGGCGGCGGTTCTGTATGCAAATACTTAGAATCGTGCACGAGCGCGGAGCAGTACACTGCACAGTATTGTATATTGTATGGTAACTACGTCTATTCTGCATCGAACATTGTACATATGTCTAAACTGAACACTGTGACCTCATTTTTTTTTACTTCTAATTTTACTATGTTATTTTATTTCATACTTATCTTGTCTTGCACAGTCTCTGGAGCGCAACAGTAAGAAGCATTTTGTATAAAAGTATTCTGTACTTCTGTATGACAACTATTAAAGAAACTTGAGAAACTTGAAACTAAGAACAAGTGGTATTGATCAATATGGAGTACTTGCAGGCGTGCGTAGGACATGTGCACACACGTTTGATAAATCCCGATTTTGCATAACCCACTTCGAAAGAGGGCCAAAGCATAACCACTTCGAAGCAGAGAATATATATGTACAAGGCGGACATTTCTATCCAAGAGCCCATCGGAGCTAAACCAATCAGAGAGCGTCTTCGCAAACTGCGGTTACGAAAAAAAATCATGCTGTCCTACCAGGTAGCAGAATTTCCTATAGGCCATTTTTACTCACTGTCAGAATAACATGGCAAATGTCTTATACTTCACTAAAACAACTTAAGGGTCCATTTATATGGTTATGGTTTATTATTTGGCCACATAACAGTATACATGATGAATAATATTTGGCCTCAGAACAGTATACATTATGAATAATAACATCAATAAGCCATATTTTTAAGAATTGTGATTTTAATAAAAGAACAACAAAATGGAAAATAAATATACTAAAGAAACCTAAATGCAATATACACTGGTCACACAATACTGTCTGGCCAACTCTGCAATTTGCATTGCTAAAGGTCAAAGGTTTTTCAAAGGTCAGAAACATTGAGTTGGATGTGCGTCCAGACTGACGCGGCTCGGGAAACCTGCCTAGGCTATGGATGTGGCAGGTGTTGTCGTCATTAAGCCACGAGTGGCTCATGTCTTTGTGATGCTGAGAGGGACCAGGTGTTGTTATTGTTAATGGATGACTTTATCGTCTTAATTGACGCTGCAACTGTGATTAGTTGCTTGAGATTCTGGCCCGTTCATGCACATGAAATCAATCTTGTGTCTTCTGCCCTCTCCTCTCCTCGCTCCTCCTCTCCTTTCCCCCCCTCTCCTCCCCCCTCCTCTCCTCCACTCTCCTCTCCTCCACACCCTCCGCTCCTCTCCACCCCCCTCCTCTCCTCTCCCCTCCTCTCCTCCTCTCTCCTCCACTCCCCTCCTCTCCTTTCCCCTCCTCTCCTCTCTCCTCCACTCCCCTCCTCTCCTTTCCCTTCCTCTCCTCCTCTCTCATCTCCTCCACCTCCCTCCTCTCCTCTCCTCCCCCCTCCTCTCCTTTCCCCTCCTCTCCTTTCCTCTCCTCTCCTCCCCCCTCCTCTCCCCTCCTCTCCTCCACTCTCCTTTCCTCCCCCCTCCTCTCCTTTCCCCTCCTCTCCTCCACCCCCCCTCTCCACCCCCCTCCTCTCCTTTCCCCTCCACTCTCCTCTCTTCCACACCCTCCTCTCCTCCCCTCTCCTTTCCCGTACTCTCCTCTCCTCTCCTTTCCCCTCCTCTCCTCTCCTCTACTCCCCTCCTCTCCTTTCCCCTCCTCTCCTCCCCCCTCCTCTCCTTTGCCCTACTCTCCCTCTCCTCCACTCCCCTTCTCTCCTTTCCCCTCCTCTCCTCTCCACTCCTCTCCTTTCCTCTCCCCTCCTCTCCTCCCCTCTCCTTTCCCCTCCCCCTCCTCTCCCCTCCTCCCCCCTCCTCTCCTTTCCCCTCCTTCCCCCTCTCCTCTCCTCCTCCCCCCTCTGCCAGATGGCTGCTCCTTAATCAAACTCTCTTACCTCAAGGAGGTAAACACATTACGCTGCCCTGATTACACTGCCTTGGCATGCCATACTATTAGTGTGTGTGTGTGTGTGTGTGCGTGTGTGTGTGTGTGTGTGTGTGTGTGTGTGTGTGTGTGTGTGTGTGTGTGTGTGTGCGTGCGTGTGTGTTTGTGTGTGTGTGTGTGTGTGTTTGCGTAAGCGTGCATGCATTAATGTGTGTGTAATGTATTACAGTAGCATGTGAGGCTGAGATAATGAGTGAGAGAGAGAGAATGTATGTGAGGTAGGGGCATGTGAGAGTGTGTGTGGGTGCATGTTGTCGGAAATTAACGTCAGACTTTAGGCTTATATCATATATAAATATATTAGTTAATTAGGAACATTGATTAAGTTAAAAGTCATTGATAAATAGGATTACAGTACAATCAGTATCATAAACATTTGAGAACACTATGGTTTCCTTTTACATTGAGAGGCTTTTAGGCCAAGGTTAGAGGGGCCCCCTTATCTCCAGAAAGGTGGCTGGCCGGTCCGGGATGGATGCCTGTGCATTTTCCTGTTACATAACTATGCATCCTCGAGGACCTGGTCCGAGCTGGATCATATGGGAAAGGACACAGGTGTCTCACACTTGATTGGTCAGCCAGCGAAGACACCCTAGGTCGGACAGTATATCAGACCATTTTAGAATAGAGGAAGAGAGAGCTCCTTGGCGACTCTGCTATACTGCATTGCTGTCAACAAGCTTGTCGTGATCCATGGACCACCCGATAATTCATGTAATTATGCTTTCTGATTATTCAATAAATACCATACATGATGTTTGAACTCATTGTCCTGTGTCTAATATTCGATATCCTTTTGTCCTGATTCGAGGAACAACCAAATCTTCCCCACAATGTGTATATGAGAGTATGTGTGTACATGCATATCAGAGAGATGGAGTGTGAAAGGGAGAGAGGGGGAGGGAATATATTTATATATATATATATATATATATATATTATTTTTTTTTTTTCATGTTTCATATTTGATATTAATTCATATTTTAATAGGGAGGCCTGGCTTCCGTTGGCTTCCATAAGGATTCACCACTGATCCTCTCTCACTGATGAACATCTGGCAGCTGTGCTTCGCATCTCCACCTCAGACATGCAACCTGACTTTGATGGACTTGTTAAAGCTCAACAGAGACTGGATTTATCACACTGAATGAAAAAAAAAGAGCTGAAGAACACTAAAATGTGGAAATATAACGAGTGAAATGACACTTGATCTTTTTTTTCTTTTTTTTGCACAGTTCTGAAAACATTAAATGTTTAATATAGGCATGTAAAGTAAAAAAAGGCTACAAAACTGGGTCACTTTTCTTTACACAGTTCAGTGACATGTCTTGTTTATGTTGGCTATAAGATGATGTGATGTCTTTAGAAAGCTAAGAAAATCCTTGTTTCAATAGTATATGAAACTCAAAATAATAACTTTATTTGTATAGCACTTTTTCATACATGCCCTTTGTTATTAATGTTTCACATTTTGTTTATCATTTTGGAAATAAATTCTATTTGGATAAATGATATTTTTGAAAGCTAACCTCACCTTTTAATTGCCAAATAATAACATACACTCTTACCAGGGGTCAAAACAATGCCATTTACTGCTTTTTATATAGAAATAAAATGTATATTATGCATAATTGAGTTTGGAATTTTGGCCCGGCCCTCCAACATATTTTCAGTTGCTCATTCGGCCCCCCAGGAAAAATAATTGCCCACCCCTGCTCTACGGTAATGAAACAGGACCCCGTAAGGGTTAATATACTTTTCATTCACCCATAGGGAGAGAGAGAGGGTAATGGCAAGCTCTGCAAGCTATTCAATGGGAAAGAGTATCCATATATATACGTGCTGTCTGCACAACTTAATCACACAACACATGTAACCAGAAAATTAAGTGGGCCCACAGTTGAAACAAAAAGCCTATCTAAGCCGGCATTACCCAAAACAACAAACGTTGGGGCGCCCCTAGTCACTGGTGCACGTGCCAGTTCAATGTATTTATTCTCTTCGCCCTTAGAGGGCATGCTCTCGAAAAGGAGAATGTTCGCCGATAATGTTCCAGAGCGCTAGGAGCGCTAACAGTACCTGGTTTGAGTGTACCAACCGAGTGCTGGCCTGCTCCCGCAACGAATGTCTGTGATGCGAGATGGCCGTCGAACGGTCCCGTGGTTGTCACCTGTGATAGCAAGGGGGGCTGGCTGGGCTGACGTTAGGCAGGCGGAAGCTGGACTGGCTGCCGGCTAGGAGAATGCTGGAGGCGGGTGCGGTCCAGCGACGTCTGTTGCGGTGTCCGCTGCGGGGCTGGGAGACGGTGGAGCGACGCGTGAGCTAACTGTGCTAACAGGCCTATACTTGAAGCTAAGCTTTGGGTCAGTGCGACCCCCTAGCCTTTCACCTATACATTCCTAAATGCAGCGCGTTGAATATCCACAGCACAGTCCTGCAGTAGAACGTCTTCTTCTTGGTTCAAATGTACCCTAAGCACTATACTGGGAAGCGAAACTTTCGCATACAACGTTACTATCCCACACCGTGGCAGGAGTCGTATTTCGCATGTCCTTAGTATCAGGAGCTCTTGGTCCACACGTCTGCTTGCTTCAATGGAAAAACGACGAAGAGGTCGTCTCGTTGTATGAGCTCCTCCTTCAGCCAGCCTCTTCTTCACCTGTTGTCACCAGCCCAACGTCGCACCAGCACCCCCTGGCGGCAGTCCAGCGCCATGTCCCACTACTAAATGTCAATATTAGGATATGGAGAATCAAGAGTCAGCGAGTTACACAATGTTATCATGAACACAGTAGAGTACAAGGAATTAGAGTTAGACACATTGAATTATTGTTAGACATATTCAGGTGTCTACACATATATTACTAGCCTACCTACTACGCTACTATGTCTATACTACTATTCACTCAAGACTGTAGCACTCAAGTTCAACACTGTTTGACGTTACTTACTTAGTTAGCCGCCAGAGTTGTACCCTTCCTTCCTGCTGACTTGTACAGAACTTGTAAGTCACTTTGGATGAAAACGTTCAGCTAAAAGTAAATGTAATGTAAATGTGGGTTAACCCTTTCACTACCACACTACAGAAGGTTAACCTTTCGATACAACACTGCAGAAGGTTAACCCTTTCACTACCACACTACAGAAGGTTAACCTTTCACCACCACACTACAGAAGGTTAACCCTTTCACTACCACACTACAGAAGGTTAACCCTTTCAATACCACACTGCAGAAGGTTAACCTTTTACTACCAAACTACAGAAACCCTTTCACTACCACACTGCAGAAGATTAATGTGGAATCCACAGCCTTGGTTGACGTGCGCATGCGCTTTTCCGTAAGAAAACATCGGAGATTAATTGTTTGGTTTATAGAAAAGAGAATTTATTGTCATTTACTTGAAGCTTTGTTTAGCGTGGATGGGTTCTTACCAGATGACGTGGAGGTGTGCTGGCTTATTCCCATTGCATGGAGTCCTGTTTCCAATTTCTAAAGTTCCAAATCCATAGCGTTTGTGACGGTCAAAAACCGTGTTTTTTACTAGCGCACCAGTCCCATTGATAAAGTGAGTTCAAAACTCAGGTGCTGTAATCACCGTTTCAAAATGGGCTGGACCAGACACGCCTCCACGCTGTCGAAGCAACACGCATCCAAGTCATAACAAATAAAAATAATTATCAATCAAGTTAATTTCAAGTCGTTTTCCAAACAATATTGCTTCATATATTTAACTAAATAAATATTAAGGACTGAATCTGGCTCCAACAAAACGGCCCCTAATTGTTCTGTAAGAGAACGGTATAATTACCAACTAAATCAGGAGGAGCCAGCCAAAACCAATTTCATATTCTAAATTACATTATTTTTATTTTTATTTTTTAACAGTCCATGTCCCCCCGATGAGGGATTCAAAAGTTCTGCTTTCAAAAAACGCAAAAACTCACGTCCATAAGGTCCCTCCAACGAGGGATTCAAAAGTTCAGCTTTCAAAAGCGCAAAAAAAGCGCCTCACAGTCCACGAAGTGTGGAATGTGTGCGATGTCCGTGTGAGAGAGGGGGGGGGGCGGGAGAAAGAGAGAGAAGGGGATATGGTGGGGGGCCGGGAGAAAGAAAGAGATATGGGGGGGGGGGGATATGGGGGGGGTCTTCTTATGTTTTTGCCTCAAGGAGTAAGACAAGCTTCGTGATGGGCCTGATTAAGGTGTTGGTGTTGGTTTGCACCTCGACTTGTCTCACAAATCCCTTTTTGTCTGGCCGGGTTTGTGTGATTCGTCCCGTGATCCACGAGTTTCTAGGAGCAGAGTCGTTTATTATTAAGACAATATCACCGGCCGCCATGTTTCTCCTTTTCTTTGTCCACTTTTGTCTTTCTTGCAGTTCTGGCAGGTACTCTCTTGTCCACCGTTTCCAAAACAGGTCTTCCATGTATTGCACTTGATGCCATCTTCTATTGGCATAACAGTCATCTAGGCTGAATACTCCAGGTGGCAATGAAGGCTTTTCTTTGAGGAGAAGGAGGTGATTTGGTGTGAGAGGTTCCAGATCCAGAGGGTTATTGGAGGCTTCGTGAGCAACGGCAGCGACGATGCGGCACAGGGCGGCGCTCCCGGCGTCGGAGCGATGACGACCTGTTGGGCGTATCCCCTCCATTCCGGCGAAGAGGTCGTACACCTTTTCATTCACCCGTAGGGAGAGAGAGAGGGTAATGGCGAGCTTCGCAAGCTATTCAATGGGAAAGATTTTCAATATACATACGTGCTGTCTGCACAACTTAATCACACAACACATGTAACCAGAAAATTAAGTGGGCCCACAGTTGAAACAAAAAGCCTATCTAAGCCGGCATTATCCAAAACAACAAACGTTGGGGCGCCCCTAGTCACTGGTGCATGTGCCAGTTCAATGTAATTATTCTCTTCGCCCTTAGAGGGCATGCTCTCGAAAAGGAGAATGTTCGCCGATAATGTTCCAGAGCGCTGGGAGCGCTAACAGTACCTGGTTTGAGTGTACCAACCGAGTGCTGGCCTGCTCCCGCAACGAATATCTGTGACGCGAGATGGCCGTCGAACGGTCCCGTGGTTGTCACCTGTGATAGCAAGGGGGGCTGGCTGGGCTGACGTTAGGCAGGCGGAAGCTGGACTGGCTGCCGGCTAGGAGAATTCTGGAGGCGGGTGCGGTCCAGTGACATCTGTTGCTGTGTCCGCTGCGGGGCTGGGAGACGGTGGAGCGACGCATGAGCTAACTGTGCTAACAGGCCTATACTTGAAGCTAAGCTTTGGGTCAGTGCGACCCCCTAGCCTTTCACCTATACATTCCTAAATGCAGCGCGTGGAATATCCACAGCACAGTCCGGCAGTAGAACGTATTCTTCTTGGTTCAAACGTACCCTAAGCACTATACTGGGAAGCTAAACTTTCGCATACGACGTTACTATCCCACACCGTGGCAGGAGTCGTATTTCGCATGTCTTTAGTATCAGGAGCTCTTGGTCCACACGTCTGCTTGTTTCAATGGAAAAACGACGAAGAGGTCGTCTCGTTGTATGAGCTCCTCCTTCGGCCAGCCTCTTCTTCACCTGTTGTCACCAGCCCAACGTCGCACCAGCACCCCCTGGCGGCAGTCCAGCGCCATGTCCCACTACTAAATGTCAATATTAGGATATGGAGAATCAAGACTGGTCAGCGAGTTACACAATGTTATCATGAACACAGTAGAGTACAAGGAATTAGAGTTAGACACATTGCATTATTGTTAGACATATTCAGGTGTCTACACATATATTACTAGCCTACCTACTACGCTACTATGTCTATACTACTATTCACTCAAGACTGTAGCACTCAAGTTCAACACTGTTTGACGTTACTTACTTAGTTAGCCGCCAGAGTTGTACCCTTCCTTCCTGCTGACTTGTACAGAACTTGTAAGTCACTTTGGATGAAAACGTTCAGCTAAAAGTAAATGTAATGTAAATGTGGGTTAACCCTTTCACTACCACACTACAGAAGGTTAACCTTTCGATACAACACTGCAGAAGGTTAACCCTTTCACTACCACACTACAGAAGGTTAACCTTTCACCACCACACTACAGAAGGTTAACCCTTTCACTACCACACTACAGAAGGTTAACCCTTTCAATACCACACTGCAGAAGGTTAACCTTTTACTACCAAACTACAGAAACCCTTTCACTACCACACTGCAGAAGATTAATGTGGAATCCACAGCCTTGGTTGACGTGCGCATGCGCTTTTCCGTAAGAAAACATTGGAGATTAATTGTTTGGTTTATAGAAAAGAGAATTTATTGTCATTTACTTGAAGCTTTGTTTAGCGTGGATGGGTTCTTACCAGATGACGTGGAGGTGTGCTGGCTTATTCCCATTGCATGGAGTCCTGTTTCCAATTTCTAAAGTTCCAAATCCATAGCGTTTGCGACGGTAAAAAAAAACATGTTTTTTACTAGCGCACCAGTCCCATTGATAAAGTGAGTTCAAAACTCAGGTGCTATAATCACCGGTTCAAAATGGGCTGGACCAGACACGCCTCCACGCTGTCGAAGCAACACGCATCCAAGTCATGACAAATAAAAGATGTTATCAATCAAGTAAATTTCAAGTCGTTTTCCAAACAATATTGCTTCATATATTTAAATAAATAAATAAATATTAAGGACTGAATCTGGCTCCAACAATTCGGCCCCTAATTGTTCTGTAAGAGAACGGTACAATTACCAACAAAATCAGGAGGAGCCAGCCAAAACCAATTTCATATTCTAAATTACATTCTTTTTATTTTAATTTTTTAACAGTCCATGTCCCCCCGACGAGGGATTAAAAAGTTCTGCTTTCAAAAAACGCAAAAACTCACGGTCCATAAGGTCCCCCCAACGAGGGATTCAAAAGTTCAGCTTTCAAAAACGCAAAAAAGCGCCTCACAGTCCACGAAGTGTGTAATGTGTGCAATGTCCGTGTGAGAGAGGGGGGGGGCGGGAGAAAGAGAGAGAAGGGGATATGGTGGGAGGGGGGGGGGGGGCAGGAGAAAGAAAGAGATATGGGGGGGGGGGGGGGAGATATGGGGGGGGTCTTCATATGTTTTTGCCTCAAGGAGTAAGACAAGCTTCGTGATGGGCCTGATCAAGGTGTTGGTGTTGGTTTGCAACTCGACTTGTCTCACAAGTCCCTTTTTGTCTGGCCGGGTTTGTGTGATTCGTCCCGTTTCTAGGAGCAGAGTCATCTATTATTAAGACAATATCACCGGCCGCCATGTTTCTCCTTTTCTTTGTCCACTTTTGTCTTTCTTGCAGTTCTGGCAGGTACTCTCTTGTCCACCGTTTCCAAAACAGGTCTGCCATGTATTGCACTTGATGCCATCTTCTCTTGGCATAACAGTCATCTAGGCTGAATACTCCAGGTGCCAGTGAAGGCTTTTCTTTGAGGAGAAGGAGGTGATTTGGTGTGAGAGGTTCCAGATCCAGCGGGTTATTGGAGGCTTTAGAGATGGGCCGGTCATTAAATATGGCTTCCACTTCACATAAAAGTGTAGCCAATCCTTCCTCATCCAGAGTCTGTTCCTGTGTTAAAGCTCCAAGAATGCGTCTGACTCTTCTTATTTGTCTCTCCCATATTCCACCGTGGTGTGATCCGGCAGGTGGGTTGAATGTCCATGATATGCCTTTCTCAAGTAAGGTGGCGTGAATCTTGAGATTGTCCAGATCTTGAATAGACTCTCGTAGCTCTCGTTCTGCCCTGATAAGATTTGTTCCATTATCAGATCTCATGGTCTTGACTGTGCCTCGTCTGGCTACAAATCTTCTTATTGCATTAATGCATGAGTCTGTATTAAGTGTATGAGCAACCTCCAAGTGCACTGCTCGGATATTCAGGCACGTGAAGATCACGCCATACCGTTTCAACATTGTTCTCCCTCTTTTCATTTCAAATGGGCCGAAGTAGTCTACGCCCACGTTTGTGAAAGGTGGTTAGTCAGGTAGCAGCCTGTCCTGGGGTAAGTCTGCCATGTATTGTGTACCTCTGACACCACTCGACCTCCTACAGTGGACACACTTTGCAATCACTGCCCTGACTGCAGAGTTGACCTTAGGTATCCAATACTTTTGCCTCAGGCGTGATAGTGTATGGTTCTGCCCGCTGTGTCCAACGGTTTCATGGACATGTCTGATGATTAATGTTGTTACATGATTTTCTTGGCTGAATGGCGGGGTGCATGGCCTCAGGGGGCATTGCAGACTTGACCAATCTTCCACCAACCCTTATTAGCTCATCATCAAGAACTGGGGTAAGTTTATGGATGTGACTGTTCTTCTTCACAGGGGTTATTTTCCTTAGTGACTCTAGTTCCTCTCTGTATTCTGTTGATTGACAACATTGGATAATGGCATGTTCAGCTTCCTGTAAGCCATCAACAGACAACAGAGCTTTGCAGTTTCCTTTTTTCTTTTTCCGGTGCACCTTTCATTTCCTTCTTTTCTTTGCAGGCCTTTTTTAGTGCTGCTTTAATCCTCAATATCCATGCTACGGCTTTTCTGAGACGATGCCACTCAGAATAGTAGGTGATTAATTTCATGACTGTATTCGTGGACTCATCCACACGAGCAACATTCATAGTGAAGACCTTTACTTCCGGATCGTCCTTTGTCAATGTGCATTCTGGGCATTGTGGCCACTCCGTTTCTGGATGTTGCATGAATTCAGGACCTTGTATCCATGTTGAATTAGGTAGGCCGATAATATCGGACATCCCTAATTTTAATATCTATATATTGGATTAAAACTGCCTCTTATCGGAGGACAAAGACAGGTCATTAACGTGCAGGTCTCTGATGGGTGACGTCCCCTACAACACAGCGCCTGTGCTTTACAGCCGTGCACATGTGGAGCAAATTAGGTATGAATATGGATGTGGTGAGTATCATGAACATAAATGCACCTACTCTATTGCTTAAATGTACCATCGCTCTCCGAGCCGCGTGGCCTATATCCTCCCATCTCTCTCTCTCTCTCTCTCTCTCTCTCTCTCTCTCTCTCTCTCTCTCTCTCTCTCTCGCTCGCTCCATCTTTCTCTATTTTCTGTGTTTCCACCTCTTCCTATATTTCCTACTTTACTATTTTATCATCTCTCTCTCCCAACCTTCTTTCTTTCACTCTCTGCCACCCTTCTTCCCTCCCTCCCTCCCTCATCCCTCTTTCATCTCATTCTTTCCATCCTATTCACTAATCCCTCCATTTCTTTATCTCTCTCTCTCTCTCTCTCTCTCTCTCTCTCTCTCTCTCTCTCTCTCTCTCTCTCTCTCTCTCTCTCTCTCTCTCTCTCTGTCTCTCTCTGTCTCTCTCTATCTCTCTCTCTCTCTCCCTCTCTCTCTCTCTCTTCCTGTCTCTACTCTTCCCTGTCAGGGCGGGCTCACTGGAGTGGTTAAATTGTCCATAGCGCATAAACTCTCATTTATAAAAGCAGACAGACATGGCGGTCGTTTGCTGAAATTAATTACCCCTCAGAGCTTAGGCTGAGCGCGGGGGCCCAGTCAGTTAGTCACGCTTTGTCACCTTTCAGGCCCACAGCACTTTAGTACCCAGGCAGGCAGGCAGGCAGGCAGGCAGGCAGGCATACAGGCAGGCAGGCAGGCAGGCAGGCAGGCAGGCAGGCAGGCAGGCAGGCAGGCAGGCAGGCAGGCAGGCAGGCAGGCAGGCAGACAGACAGACAGACAGACAGACAGACAGACAGACAGACAGACAGACAGACAGACAGACAGACAGACAGACAGACAGACACACAGACAATGAATGAATGAATGAATGAATGAATGAATGAATGAATGAATGAATGAATGAATGAATGAATGAATGAAAACTTTATTTAACAGATTGCAGAATGGGTACAATACAGTACGGCTCAATACATACAATTGTTAAGGGGATGCAGACCTGAGAAAGACGTTTGTCTTGTTTCCATCAGGGTCCCCCATTTTCAATTCATATAGACATTTATGACATACACAACATACATGACATTTATGGCATAGGGACATATAGGTATTTAGTACTGATACATTTGTGACATAAGCGGTATTCAAATATACAGTACTGTTACCCCTAGATCCTGACAGAGTATATACATATGATGGGGAGGGGACTGTACATTAGGAGGGGGTGGGTGGGTGGGAGGGAAATATACATACGGCGGGGAGGGAATATATACATGCGGTGGGGAGGAGACTGTCTATTAGGAGGTGGTGGGGGTTTTGGGCATTTACGGTGGCCAGTTTCGAATTGCAGCCTCCCGTAGGTGCTCTTTAAGAGCGGTTTTGAATGTGGGCAGGGATTCACATTCCTTTACAGCTTTGGGTAGGGCGTTCCACATTGTTGTGGCATAATTGCGAAACGTGTTTAGTCCCTTGTTTGAGCCGAATCTGGGTTTAACATGATTTGTTGAGCTTCCTCTGGTGTAGTGGTTGTGGTATTCACTGACCTTTGGGAGGTATTTTGACATGTACATGGGCACCCCGGTCGTATAGTGTATCTTGTAGACCAGGCCCATTGCAAGTTGCTGTACAGACAGACAGACAGACAGACAGACAGACAGACAGACAGACAGACAGACAGACAGACAGACAGACAGACAGACAGACAGACAGACAGACAGACAGACAGACAGACAGACAGACAGACAGACAGACAGACGACGGACGGACGGACGGACGGACGGACGGACGGACGGACGGACGGATGGACGGACGGACGGACGGACTATATAGTCGGTCAGAGAGAGAGAGAGGCCTGCAGCTCATAGGCGTAGGTTTAGGGGGGGTGCAGGGGACACGTGCCCCTCAATATTGAGAAGTGGTACATTTGTCCACCTCAAGAAAGATATAGCTAACCCCCTCCCAACAAGAGGTACCCTAGCCCTATTTTCTGAAAGTCCGCCTAAAAATGCATACCTAAGTAAACAAACGATTGCTTCACTTCTACAACATTGCATGTTCTTTGTATCTAAGGACACCTATGGATCTCAGAGAATGTATTTGCAGTGTCAGAAATATTGTGTCTGTTACTAGGCTTGAGTAAATTGTGATGAAACAAAGGAGAATATGAATTATGATTTTTCTTTGCATCGTTGACAGTGAATAACACCATGCTAGAAAATGACCAGACATGGAAAAACTGCCACTGAGCTCAGTCAGCACCTTCTTGAGATCACATGTACACATCTAAGGAAATTAATCAAGGGAAGATGATTAAACAGAAGGTTTTGTAGAGACAGTACTGAATTCTGCCATCCGGACACATGCAATTTGAAATATTATTATAAAATATAGAATATCAGGCCTATAAATTACCTTATTATAGCCAACTTGCACATCTATGGATCGGGCCAAAAATACTCTTTCCAATGCCAGAGTTCAATTTGGATTTAGTATCTCCAGGCGTGCACTGAAGAACAGTGAATGAAATCTACTGTATGTACAGTTCCATTCTAATAATGGATATAAATGTTCACAGATGGTAGACACACTAACTGTGCTCCAATCTATGCCAATAACATTCAGTTTTGTGGTAGAGAATCCAGAGAAATAAGATAAAAAAAAAAAAATCATACACAAGTCATTTGCTTGCAGGAAGCTACAGTAGATCCGGCTGGGTACTGTAGTTTTTCGACATTTCAACGCTCATTGAGAGCTCTGGATGCCCTCTGCTCATATGACTACAACTGACAACGTTTTGCTAATACAAAATGGTGGATTTTCGCTAAATATCGAGCGTAGTTCACCGGTGCCCATCTTGTCACAGGCAGCACGTCCACTCATAACATGAATGTCTATGGTTGCATGATGAATTGAAAATGGGGGACCCTGATGTAAACAAGATGAAAGTCTTTCTCTGGTCTGCATCCCCTTAACAATTGTGTGTATTGAGCTGTACTGTATTGTACCCATTCTGCAATCTGTTAATACAGTTTTCAATCAATCAATCAATCAAAGCATGTACTATTGAAATAACCATACAGATGAACCTCTTCAGATTCAGTTCCCTTCTACTGCTCTTGTACCACCCTTCTACCACTTTAGAACTAGCACTCAGGTGTTATATTTCGGGGGTGACCTGGGTCCCCAAGAAAACAAAGGGAGGGTACTTGACTCAAGTGCTCTCCCAGAGAGGGGTGTGTATTGAGCCGTAGGCTACTGTATTGTACCCATTCTGCAATCTGTTCATTTTCATGCAATCAATCACCATGCAGATTGATTGATTGATTGAATGAAAATTGTATTAACAGATTGCAGAATGGGTACATTACAGTACGGCTCAATACACACAATTGTTAAGGGGATGCAGACCAGAGAAAGACTTTCGTCTTGTTTACATCAGGGTCCCCCATTTTCAATTCATAATTAATTGTAAGTAAGGGTGCAACTTGCTCCGTGCAATGCATTTTTTGTGGATCTAGCCCAATGTGTAATAATAATCGTGTGAAAAAATCGGAAAAGATTAGTTGGAGCTGGGGCGATTGCGAATAATTAAAGCAGTCCTTCCCAGTCCTCAGGTAATCCCATTACACTGAGGGGGATTTGCAAGAAGGGGGCTGGTGGCTCAGTGATTGAGCTGGCCCTGGCTCCCAAAAAGAACAAATGGAGGGTACTTAACTTAAGTGCTGCACTGTTTTTTTTTTCATGTGTCTGTGTTGGTGTTTGTCGTTTACTGTGAAAAAAGAAAGGAACAAAATGCATACACTGTATTGCTGCAACAATTACCAATGTGTTTTTACACAAATGGCTTAATAAAGGAATCTGAATCTGAATCTGAATCTGAATCTGCTCCCCCAGGGAGGGGGTCGGGGGCTACTGCCCTCAGACCCCCAAGATAAATTTTAATAAGTGGGTTCGGGGCAGTCTGACTTGGGGTACTGCCCATATATGAGTGTTGCAATTAGGGATGTCCGATATTATCGGCCTACCGATATTATTGGCCGATATTGGCATTAAAATGTGATATCGGAAATTATCGGTTTAAAAAAAAATTACAAAAATTTGTTAACTTTATTTAACCTTTATTTACCCAGGCAAGCAAGTAAGAACACATTCAGACACATTTTTTTATTGTCAAAAGTATGCATAATGTTGTGTTAATTCCACGACAAGAGATATGTAATGTTAATTACTTGAAATGATTCAGTTTTTTGGGGGGGGGGGGGGAACCCCTGCATATATTGGTATCGGTTGATATCGGTTGATATCGGTATCGGAAATGAAGAGTTGGACAATATCGGTATATTGGTATCGGTAAAAAAGCCAATATCGAGCATCCCTAGTTGCAATGCATGATAAGTAAACAGTGAAAAAAGCTAAGGAATTGGATGGAGCTGGGGCATTTGGGACGCATAAAAGTTTAAGATGAAAAAGTCTCGCCAGCCTGATACACCGTGGGAGGCAGTGGAGGTGTGAATTCTGGCCCGGTCCAGAACAATACGAGTCACAAAATCAGTTTGGCCCGTAGAGTGGTGGAGGAGAACCAGCGGAGGTTCAAGTCTGAAGAGCTGTATCTGTAGCTCTTCCACCCCTAGTGCCTATGATTCAGGATGCGTGGACATAATTGAAATTATTTTCATATGAAAGTCTATTATAAGTATGCAGTATGATAACTACATCTCTGATGTTCATAACAAACCAAACCATCATGTAACACCAAGACTACAACTTATAATAAATAATCCACTGCCTGAAAGTAACCCAGATGAGTACTAGACGTACGCCCCCCGCAGTGGAGAAGCTGGTTTGTAGATGGAAGACGGTGGTGGACACTAGAGCTGGTCGTTCTCGGTAGGGATGTCTCCGATCACCGATCCGATCACGTGATTTTCAGAAGATTACCACACTACAGAAGGTTAACCTTTCACTACCACACTACAGAAGGTTAACCTTTCACTACCACACTACAGACGGTTAACCTTCCACTACCACACTACAGAAGGTTGACCTTTCACTACCACACTACAGAAGGTTAACCTTTCACTACCACACTACAGAAGGTTAACCTTTCACTACCACACTACAGAGAGTACAGAGTGTTAACCATTTTACTACCACACTACAGAGGTTAATCAGGGTTTGGAGTAATGGATTGCATGGAACACCATCTGATTACCAAAATGTTTTGAATCCATTGCAATTTCTGTTACAAACACAGTAATCATATTACATGCTTGCTTATATGACTACTCAAAAACAGGCAAGGCATTTATTTTATAATCTTAACACTTTCAGCGCCAGCCATTACACTCATCCTTGTAGCTTATGCGCCAGGTTTCCATAGCCTACTTTCACTGTGCGTCACTATGTTTGTAGAGATATCTATATTCTATATTTAAAGATTTATTTTTTGGCGTTTTATTGCTTTATTTCTACTGGGCAGTCCAGTAGGGAGAGACAGATGAGGAATGGGAGACAGAGTGGGGGGAAGACATTCGGCAAATAACGACGGGTTCGGGAGTCGAACGCGGGTCGGCCGTGTCGCGGCTGAGCGCGCTATGTGGTTCGCCACTGGGGCGCCCTCTATATTCGATATTATAGCTATGGAGACACTACTATGGTCATTTGACAGTCAGTATCTCCCGTCGAACATGCAAAAAATAGTAAAACATTTTCATGTATACGTTCACGCGTTATCCCGTGGTGAATATTGTATAATTTCAGAGTGATCCTGGCTAATTCCTGAAAAGCTAGAGTTATAGGGCGCTACGTGAATTATGCTAAAAGCGTTGGTGTTTTTTGCCTGGACACGCTACTATTTCCAAATCAAATGTATATAATAGGTATTATGTTTCATCATGAATGCATGAAAGGTGGGGGTATTTTTTTGATGCTTTGATCGCCAGTAACGGCATTTGTTTTAAACACCACACACGCTGATCAGCTGGATCGATATGAAATCATTGTAGGATCAAGGTGGAATTGACGTCAGATAATCCTTACCTTTGATCAGGGTTATTCCAAAAAGAATATTCCAATTGTCTGATCGCCATTTCCAGTATTGATGTCCATCTGGTCCCGGACATAATTTGGCACAACTTATGGATCGAGTGTGCTAGATGCGTTTTGCAGTGCTCGGATGAAGTGATTTACTTGCCGTTGTCTAAATTCTCTGCCCGAACCATATACGATGTAACACGCGGTGAGCAATACGGTTTCAAAGGGTGGGCGATACTGCCACCTAGCAGGATGCGGCCATTATTGCACTTTGGGGATCTCAGAATGATTTCCTATGGTAAGACCGAGGTGCGTGAACCTGTAATGAATAAAAATATCGAATAAAAGAAAAATGGATCTAAAAACGAGTTTACTCGTCCTTGGCACTCAACGCATGGTGGCCAAAAACGAGTTAACTCATCCTTGGCACTTAATGTGTTAAGAATCACACTTTTACACATCATGAAATAGTCTTCGATGATGATAACGATACTATTCAAACCGCATGCTGTAAATGGGAATATATTATTAGATGAACTGAACACACAATGGGATTTGTAGGTAAAGTGCAAAGGCATGGGGAAAAAAACATAATTAGATGACCTTAACAATCATTAAGTATTGCAATGGCTTACATTACTGGTTACAATTAAACGCATCAAATCTCTTTCAAACTAACCTTCCCAACCCCTTCTCCAACGCAACATGTTCCTCTCATTAATAACAGTGTCGTCCTCTGTCTCATTTCCATAATTGCCCAAATGAATTCACTGATGCACTGTATTATTATTATTAATATTTTTAATAACGTGATGATTTGTGTTAAAGCGAGCTGTTGCATGATGGGGAGAGGGGGGGAGAGGAGAGGAGAGGAGGGAAGAGGAGGGGAGGGGATAAGAGTAGACGGGAGAAGAAGGGAGGAGGGGAGGAGGGGAGAGGATAATAGGAGAGAGGAGGAGGAAAGAGGGGAGTAGAGGAGAAGAGGGGAGAGAAGAGAAGAAGAGGGGAGGGGAAGAGAAGAGGGGAGAAGAGAAGAGGGGAGGAGGGAAGGGGAGGAGAGGAGGGGAGGGGAGAAGTGAGTAAAGAGGAGAGTAGTGGAGAGGTTAGTGGGAGTGGAGAGAAGAGCTGGAAGAGAGGAGAGACAAATAAAAAGAAGAGGATTGGAGAGGAAAGGAAAGGAGAGGAGAGGAAAGGAGAGGGAAAGAGAGGAGAGGATAGGGATGTATAAAGGGCCTAACGTGATTTGTCAACCGTTTCGATTCAGTCATGTAATGAGGCGTGCACTGTGTTGTACAGTGAGTTATTGATAAGAAGTAAATTTTCATGTCTGTGGCCTACAGAGGATATTCCGAGCATGTTTTTTCATTCCGTGTTACTCAATATCTTCCTCCTGTCTTTCTGTGTTATCCTCTGAGACTAACGCATCTCTTCCTGACCTACTACACTGTAAAAAGCAGTGTTATCCTCTGAGACTAACGCATCTCTTCCTGCCCTACTACACTGTAAAAAGCTGTGTTATCCTCTGAGACTAACGCTTCTCTTCCTGCCCTACTACACTGTAAAAAGCAGTATTATCCTCAGAGATTAACGTATCTCTTCCTGCCCTATTACACTGTAAAAAGCTGTGTTATCCTCTGAGACTAACGCATCTCTTCCTGCCCTACTACACTGTAAAAAGCAGTGTTATCCTCTGAGACTAACACATCTCTTCCTGCCCTACTACACTGTAAAAAGCTGTGTTATCCTCTGAGACTAACGCATCTCTTCCTGCCCTACTACACTGTAAAAAGCTGTGTTATCCTTTGAGACTAACGCATCTCTTCCTGCCCTACTACACTGTAAAAAGCTGTGTTATCCTCTGAGACTAACGCATCTCTTCCTGCCCTACTACACTGTAAAAAGCAGTGTTATCCTCTGAGACTAACACATCTCTTCCTGCCCTACTACACTGTAAAAAGCAGTGTTATCCACTAAGACTAACGCGTCTTGTTGAATATAGAGGGTGTATGTATGGTTGTAACTGACTGTAATTGCTCTCTACTGCCCTCATGACTGCATGTATATCTGTGTCCACTGGAGGGCGCTGTAGGCGGAGCGTCTACTGTCTACACCAGGTTGGGACTATAATAAACCTTGGTTCCCTCCTACTGTTCCTTCTTGTCACTTCTGCCCCTCCCGGAGAGGAGATCATATGTGCTGCTGTATTAGGGCCCGCGTCCACCTAGCGCATATTTAGGACCGCACGCGTCTGTTTTCAATGTATTACAATGGGGAGGGAGCGCATGCGGCCCCATGCGGCCGCCTCTAGGAAGTGCGCTGCCGTCGGCTTCTTTTTTCAGCGCCTTTATGCGGCCGCACAAGCCAGAGAGTTGAAACTGGCTGAACTTTTCTAGAGCGGTGCGCCGAGCGCATATTCAAACAACCAATCACTGGCAATCTGGCTGTCTCCACACAGACCATTGAGATTCGCGACAAAACTAATAATAATAACTACACGAATACACTACTAAAAAGCTAATAAAAAGCAAAGGGCGAACTGTGGTGTCAGGCAATAACTATATATATAATTAATATACAATAAAGTTATTCAAATATGCTATAATATGTGCAAAACCGCGGCATGGCTGTAGATTTCTTTCTGTCATCTACAAGATGCGCGTCAAGCCAGCTCTGCCGGCGCACTCCCAGCATGTTTCACGGAGAAATATGCGCTAGGTGGACGCGGGCCCTTATGAGACAACATGATAAATAAACCGCTGCCAGCAGAGCTAGGCCAATGATCGAATACCATGCCTCTTGTATACATTATTGTCGCCCCATTGCCAAATCTGTTACAGTTTTTCTCAATTGCTTTGGTGCATTTCTCTGATCAGAATTAAAGTTCTCATAACTGTTAGTGCATTTCTCAAAACAATTAGTACAAACTGCAAAACCTAGGTGATAACCTGCAGAAGCGTGTCACTTGCTCAAAATGGATAATTCATTCCTCAAAAGCAAGTATTCATGTCAATGAAAGTGTCACTGTCATCAAAATGAAAAGTCCTGACACCATTGTTTATGAACAAGATAGTCAAATGGCTTTGCCATGTTTTCATTATGACAGTTCACTCTGTAAGTGTTTTCCAATGCAAAAAAAGTCAGATCTTGGTGACACTTTCTGAAAATGCTCAAGACAGCACTATACACTATTTGCACAGCCATTTGAAATCTACAGTTACACATTGCTGTATTTAGTGAGGTAAATGAGTACAAGACACGTATGTTTCACAATTTTACTGCATAATATGCTCTTTGCAATTTTAATTTGTTCACAGCATTGTGCAAAAGAAAAATACAAACAAAATTTACAACAAACATAAGAAACACCCTTTGGCCTTTGGGTAGAGCTGTGCACAACTGTAAACAATATTGCAGTACATATTGGAACTGAATTGGAACATACAACATACACAGTACTGTAAATCATTCATTCACATCCAGACGTTCCTGTCTGTCTGGCTATTGGATTCAGGAATGGGGAGTAGGGAGGGAGATATTCCACCAGCATCCTTTCATGTGCTGCAAACCACTGTGTGACCAGAATTGCGTGGTGAAAATGCACATTATCCCATACAACAATGTACTTGGTCAGATGGTCGCCATTTAGACCCCTCTCATTCTCAGGGATTATGTCCCTGTAAAGAGTGTCTAAAAAAGTCAGCAGATGTTGTGTGTTGTATGGACCAATGCGGGGCATATGGGTGAGGACGCCGTTTTCTGAGATGGCTGCACACATTGTAATATTCCCTCCTCGTTGGCCTGGGACATCAGTGGTTGCTCTCTGTCCAATGCGATTCCTTCCACGCCTTCTACCTTTTGCCAGATTGAAACCCGCCTCATCAACATATATGAATGTGTGCAGCGATTCCCTGGCATCCAGCTCCATTCAGGGGAAAAATTATAAAGAAATGTATAAAATTAGCTTGACAGATTTTGACAACTAGTTCAACATATTTGTATGTAATGACTCAAGCAATGAAATGAGGACTATTAGTTTTATAGGGAATGACTATTCAGCAGTCATAAGTATAGTTCATTTTGACTGACATGACCTAAGCAAATGATAATGTTATAAAACAGCAGAGAATTGTATGAAAGCAATTGATGCATGTCCAAAAGCATTTGCAATTTGTTCGGAGGAATGAGAAACTGCTACTATGATGTGCACAAATTACAAAATGTTGTGGAGGTTGAACTAACAGTTATGAGAACTTTAATTCTGATCAGAGAAATGCACCAAAGCAATTGAGAAAAACTGTAACAGGCTACATAACGTTAACGGCCCTGAAGAAGGGGCACACAGAGACGATGACAGAATACATCATCCGAGCTGAGCAGATCATGACGGCGCTCAAGAGTGCAGGAGAGGCACCAGGAGAGGGGCTAATGATGGCAATGGTGATGAGAGGACTGCCGGAGTTATACAGGCCGTTCGCGCTACTGGTTACCCACGGTTCGACGGACATGACATTGGGGCAGTTCAAAGCCAAGCTGCGGAACTTTGAGGCTTCAGAGGATATCCACCCAGACGTCGCGGAAGCGGGGGGGATAGCACTGAAAGCCAGAGCGACACAGAGGGAAAGGGCCAGGCCCACGACGGAGCTGACGTGTTGGAGATGCGGAGAGAACGGGCATCGGAGAGATAACTGCAACAGGACAGTCTGGTGCAACTTCTGCAGATCATCGGGGCACACAGACAAAGAGTGCCGAAAGAAATGAGACCAGAGCGCCCGATACGCACATGGGCAAGATGTCGGCCAGAGACGAGGCGGCGCACATGGACAAGATGGCGGCGACGGACGAGACCGCGACTACAAACAAGATGGCGGCGATGGACAAGATCGCGGCCGCGGCCAAGATGGCGACTGCGGACGAGATGGCGACTACAGACAAGATGGCGGCAACAGAGATCGTGTGACGGGTCGAGATGACGCACGAGGAGCGGTGGGACGAGAGGATTTCGTTTTCGGGGCGAGGACTACAGGCGTCACCCGGCCAACACAGCACCGGCAGCTCCCGAGGAGGGGGTTGATCGTAGACACAGGTGCGTCGTCCCACATCATCAACGACAGGAGCAGTTTCAAGAACTTCGATAAATCCTTCGAGCCGGAGGGACACAGCATGGAGCTGGCAGACGGGAAGCGCACCTACGGGTTGGCGCAAGGGAGAGGAGACGCACAGGTACGCCTTATAGACAGTAAGGGACGCCATTGCCATTAAAGAATGCTTTATATATACCCTCGTTCCCACAAGAACTATTCTCAGTCAAATCTGCTACTGCTAACGGCGCCGAAGTGTTCTTCAGTGAAGGTAAAGATGTTCTTGTAGAACGAGATGGTACGCGGTTTAATATCGATGTATATGGGAGAATGTATTACTTACAAACGGAGTGCAATAATAATAACAAATGTAATGTGACTGTTAGCCATGACATCCAGACCTGGCATGAAATTATGGGTCATTGTAATCATGAGGATTTGCTAAAGCTACAAGCAGTGACAGACGGTATGCACATTAAAGGTGAGAGGCATAGACCTGACAAAGAATGTGAAGTTTGCATAAGAGGGAAGTTTACCCAAACAAGAAACAGGGGCCCCACGGAGAAAGTAAAGAGACCGCTGGAGCTAGTTAACACCGACCTAGCCGGTCCAGTAAGGAACGAGTCCATAGGTGGCTTTAACTACGTACAGTCCTTTACAGATGTGGGTACAGGTGTAGTGTTCGTCTATTTCCTCAAAGCAAAGAGTGATGCGCTCCAAGCCACGGAAAAGTTCCTTGCCGATGTAGCCCCCTATGGGGAAGTAAAATGTTTGAGATCAGACAACGGGACAGAGTTTACAAACAGAGAGTTCCAATCACTGCTAAGAAAGAACAGGATCAGACACAAGATGTCATGTCCCTACTCCCCACATCAGAACGGGGTAGCAGAGAGGGAATGGTGCACCCTTTTTGAAATGGCCAGGTGTAAGCTAGACGATAGTAACATACCGAAGAGCCTGTGGCATTATGCGGTACAAGAAGCTGCTTACACCAGAAACAGGTGTTTTAATAAACACACAGGCACCACCCCATATACAGCAATGACTGGGAAAAGATGTAATCTAGCCAGGATGCACAAATTCGGATCAGTGTGCTATACTTACCAGCAGGACAGAGGCAAGCTTGAGTTCAGATGTGAAAAAGGGTTCTTTGTAGGACACGACAGAGGGAGCCCAGCACTCCTAGTCTACTATCCCGGTAAAGGGAAGGTGCAAAAGCACAGACTAGTGAAATTTGTCACCAAGACAACGTGCGAAATCGAGACACAGACAGAGGAGCCATGGCTGGACTCCGGGGTAAGGTATGGGGGAACAGAGACACCCCCGCCTAGCGTACTGAGCACAGACGTGCAAGCAGACAGCCAGCCACCCCCAGAGGGCGATGACGAGGAGCACCCAAGGGTGACGTCAAGTTCCCCAAGCAGTGGGAGGTATCCCTCAAGGGAACACAAACCCCCAAAATATCTGATAGATTATTCCCGGAGAGGGAGTGACGAGGATGACAGTACACTCGCCGATATTGACTACTGCTACAGAGTGGTGTGTGGCGTGCCTCAGTCCTTTAAGGAAGCCATAGTGTCCCCAGAGTCGAGTAAGTGGGAGAGAGCGATGGACGAGGAGATGAGGTCCTTAGAGGACAACCACACTTTTACTCTCACACAATTGCCAGAGGGCAGACAGACAGTGGGAGGAAAATGGGTGTACTCGATCAAGGAAGGGGTCGAAGGCCACGAAAAGTACAAAGCGAGATTTGTAGCTAAAGGTTTCAGCCAGAGGGAGGGGATAGACTATGGTGAAACATTTTCCCCCACCGCCAACCTGACCAGTGTAAGGGTAGTGGTTCAGAAAGCAGCTGAGGACAATCTGATTCTACATCAGATGGATGTGAAGACAGCCTATCTGCATGCACCCATAGATAGGGAGATATATATGGAACAACCTGAAGGTTATGAAAAGAAAGGGGAAAAGCTAGTGTGCAGGCTAGAAAAATCCATTTACGACCTGAAACAGTCTGGCCGAAATTGGAACGAGATGCTCCACACATGCCTCATCAAGGATCACGTCCTACAGAATCCATTAGACCCCTGTGTTTACTCAAGGGAGTCAAATAGTCAGGGAAAGTGATAATCGTCATTTGGGTGGATGATTTGATCATCGCAGCAGACAACACCAGGAACCTAGATCAGGTAAAAGGCATGCTCTCCACCAGATTCAAAATGAAAGACCTTGGCAGGTTAAAGCATTTCCTAGGTATGGACTTTGAGCAGTTGGAAAATTGTGTAACAGTATCCCAGAAGAGATATGTGGAAAAGATCCTGAAACGTTTTGACATGCAGGAATGTAGAACAAGGGAAACACCATGTGAAACTTGATTACCAAGAGGATGCTCAGAAACTGACAGATGTAAAAATGTACAGGGAAGCTGTGGGTAGCCTCATCTACTTAACAACATGTACCCGCCCTGATCTGTGTTTTGTAGTGAGTAAGTTGTCACAGCATTTCGCTGATCCCACAGAGGAACACTGGATCAGAGTAAAACATGTTTTTCGTTATCTAAAAGGTACAGTAGATAAACTACTTTGTTTCAGAAAGAGCAGCGAAGGCCTAGGGCTTAAAGCCTACAGTGATGCAGATTGGGCTGCTGACACCACAGATAGAAGGAGTACAACTGGATACTGTGTTAGTTTAAACACAAAGCTCACTGGTTTCATGGAAAACAAAGAAGCAGCCCACAGTAGCACTGTCAACTTGTGAAGCCGAATAAATGGCTCTGGCCATGACGATACAGGAGTGTATTTACCTAGAACAACTGCTCGGAGGGATGGATAACTATGTATATAAGAAAACTGTTGTTTATGAGGACAACCAAGATACTATTGCCATTGCGAGAAACCCTGTGTGCCGACAGAGGTGTAAGCATATGGACATGAAGTGCCATTTCATCAGATCTGTCATCAGAGAAGAAAGAATGACACTGATTTATTGTCCAACAGATGACATGGTAGCAGATGCTATGACGAAACCTGCTTCCAAACTGAAATTGAAAAGATTTGCAGAGGTTATGTTTGGTGTGTAAATATTGAATGCCATACTCTTTTTGATGTTCTAAGACTGTGTTATTTCCTTTGTAAATGGTTTTGAAGAGTCCATACAGAATGTTAAGCAACCATAAGTGGGAGTGTTGAATATAGAGGGTGTATGTATGGTTGTAACTGACTGTAATTGCTCTCTACTGCCCTCATGACTGCATGTATATCTGTGTCCACTGGAGGGCGCTGTAGGCGGAGCGTCTACTGTCTACACCAGGTTGGGACTATATAAACCTTGGTTCCCTCCTACTGTTCCTTCTTCTCACTTCTGCCCCTCCAGGAAAGGAGATCATATGTGCTGCTGTATTATGAGACAACATGATAAATAAACCGCTGCCAGCAGAGCTAGGCCAAATATAGAATACCATGCCTCTTGTATACATTATTGTCGCCCCATTGCCAAATCTGTTAAAGGGGAACTATCTTATAAATGGCCTTTTTGAGTGTTTAGCATTGTTTCCTAGCTATGTGAACTTATTATTAATTATTAACTAATATTAATATGATCTATGTCTCAAAATTCTCATATTGGCGCATTCTTCCAATTCTCCTCTCACAATATTCACCCTCACTGAACTGAGTCATTTGAAAATGTGCGCGATATGTGATGTCAGAAAGACACCGCTGCATGTTAATGTTCAGGCGGCGGGGCCGCGGCGCAGTGGTTTAGGAGCCCAGGCTCAAAACGGCTCGAGATCTTGAGGTAGAAAAATGCTGTTTTTGAGGACTTGATTAGAAATACAAAACAATGAATAAAAAATATATATATATTACAGAGGTGTTCCATAGACTCACAGGAATTGTGTAAAAGTGCCCAAATAGTGAAAGAAATAGTAAAATAGTTCCCCTTTAACACGTCTCTTCCTGCCCTACTACACTGTAAAAAGCAGATGGTTACTCGGGTTGGGTTCCGAACTCGGTACTTTTAAGGGTATTAAATCAAATAAAAACTACAGAGTACTAGGGATGTCCGATATTATCGGCCTACCGATATTGGCATTAAAATGTGATATCGGAAAATATCGGTATCGGTTTTACATTTTTTCTTTTTTTTTCTTTAAGATTTCTATAACCTTTACTTACCCAGGCAAGCAAGTAAGAACAAATTCTGATTTTATTTATTGTCAAAAGTATGCATAATGTTATGTTAATTCCACAACAAGACATATGTAATGTTAATTACCTGAAATTATTCAGTTATTGGGGGGGGGGGGGGGGGGGGGCCCTGCATATATCGGTATCGGTTGATATCGGTTGATATCGGTATCGGAAATTAAGAGTTGGACAATATCGGTATATCGGTATCGGTAAAAAAGCCAATAATGAGCATCCCTACAGACTAGAGTACATCATGTTAGATCAATCGGTGCCACATTCCGGTACCTTCAAAACAGGTAGATTAATACATGTAGAAAATAATCAAATTCCAATTAATTGATGGATTGATTGCTTGAAAACTTTATTAACAGATTGCAGAATGGGTATAATACAGTATACAGCTTGTTGGGGAAAATGTGTATATGAAGTGAACTAGTTTAATATGGGTCAACTAAGCAGTACTGAAAGACGGTCTGGCTGATGTTCTTAAAACAACTTGGAGATAGGCAGATAGACATTTCAGTACATCACGTCGTGTGCTTTTAATCTTGTACATCATATCGTGTGCTTTAATCTTGTACATTATATCTTGTCCTTTTCTCTCTTTCATACACACACATATACACACACACATCTCACTAATCTTTTCTCTCTTTCATACACACACATATACACACACACATCTCACTAATCTTTTCTCTCTTTCATACACACACATATACACACACACATCTCACTAATTTTTTCTCTCTTTCATACACACACATATACACACACACATCTCACTAATCTTGCACACACACATCTCACTAATCTTGACTCTCTCTTTCACACACATACATATACACACACACATCTCACTCAATCGCATCTCTCTTCGATGTTAAATCTATGTGTCATTTTAATGTACGTCATGTCATATCTGATATAATATGTAACGTCATCATATCTGTCATGAGGGGGCAGGGCTGAGAAGGGATTTATGGGACAAGCAGAGGGATTGAGAAGTCAGAGTGTTTTTCTTCAACTGTGGTGACCGTCTGCTGATCCATAGCTCTGCTGTTAAACTTTCTTTCATTAAATAAATTGCCTGTTGAAATTGGAAATATCGTCTCCTGCTGTGTTAACAACTACTCAGCCACAACAAGCTCAATACTAACAACTGCTAAGAGGATGAAGACCAGAAAAATACTTTCATCTTGTTTACATAACGGTCCTCGATTTTCAATTCAAGTTTCAAGTTTCAAGTTTCTTTAATAGTTGTCATACAGAAGTACAGAATACTTTTATACAAAATGCTTCTTACTGTTACGCTCCAGAGACTGTGCAAGACAAGATAAGTATGAAATAAAATAACATAGTAAAATTAGAAGTAAAAAAAATGAGGTCACAGTGTTCAGTTTAGACATATGTACAATGTTCGATGCAGAATAGACGTAACTGAGTTACCATACAATATACAATACTGTGCAGTGTACTAATATACAATACTATATAGTGCAAGGCAGAAATGGGACGAGGTGCAATTTAGGTACAATTCACAGTAGGTGTACGAGTTGTAGTGCAAATCCTTTATCAATAAATATAAAGTGTAAAGTGTGTTTGTGTGATCTAAAGTGTGGAGAGTGGGTGCTGCAGTGTGTTGTTTGTTTGAGTGAGCGTGTGCGTGTGGGTGTGTGTGCTGTGTGCATTTGATGGTTGTTGCATAGTGTTTATTGTTCGTTTAGCAGCCTGATGGCCTGGGGATAGAAGCTTCTTCTGAGTTTTTCTGTGCTCGCCTTAAGACTCCGGTATCGCTTGCCTGACCGCAGCAGTTCAAAGAGGCAGTTGTTCGGGTGGCTCGAGTCCTTAATAATTCTCTTAGCCTTCCCCTTGCACCGCTTGTTGTAAATGTTCTGGAGGGTGGGAAGCCCCCCTCCAATTGTGCGTTCGGCTGAACGTGTCACTCTTTGTAGTCTGCTACGGTCTTGTGCAGTGCTATTCCCAAACCAGGAGGTGATGTTGCCGGTCAGGATGCTCTCTATTGTACATGAATAGAAGTTCCTAAGGATCTTCTGACTGACTTGGAACTTCCTTAGGCGCCTGAGGAAGTAGAGGCGTTGTCGTGCCTTCTTCACAACACTGTCAATGTGTGTGGTCCATGTCAAGTCCTCGGATATGTGGGCTCCGAGGTACTTGAAACTGTTCACTCTCTCAACCGGTGCCCCGTCGATGCTGAGGGGGCTGTAGTCCTTGACCCCCGACCTCCTGAAGTCCACAATCATCTCTTTTGTTTTGCTGACGTTCAGGGAGAGGCAGACGTTCATCAAGACATTTATGACATACAAGACATACAAACAATTATACAGTACTGTGTAAGAAAAAGAGATCATAAAAAGGCTGTCAAAGTTAACATGGTATTAACGCGTTAACGCCCGGTTCTATTAACGCCACTATTTTTTTTAACTCACGATTAACTTTTTAGAATAAAAAAAAACGTTTGTTTTTTCATTTTTCTTTTTTTCTTTTACTAGACTGTATTATTGATACTACGTTTGTTTCTGACTCAAAGACCAGTACCTGGTCTGGTACTCTGGTCTTCCTCGCCTCTCCGGGGCGGTCAGCAGCACTCCCCAACTCGATCTCACTTCCCTGAATACCTCCTTTAACCCTCCCACACCTAGTGACTGATATGCATAATTAGATTTGTTCCTCCCGCAAGCAGTACCCTCCCTTGATGACCACTAGAAACCTTACAATTAAAAGGGGAGAGTTGGGTAGGAAGGGGTTAATTGTATATACGTTACCCACACCAAAAGAGTTAACACTAGGCACAGGAATGGACACGCACACAGAACCCCATCTAATTCTTTATGTTATTTTGTACGGTTACAAAGATTTAATAAGAATGGTCGAATGGAATGAAGTCTTACTATGGCTCAGGTTGTAACTCAATACCTTATAGACACGTATATTATACACCCACCTCTGGGTCGGTACCAGGGATAATATACGTCAATGTGTTTGACTCATCACCCACGTCTGGGTCAGTACCCGGTATAATACCTCTATCAGGCTTTAATTCTATGGCAAGAATAATACCTCTCTAATGGCGCTTTTCCACTGCATGGTACCTACTCTACTCTACTCTACTCTACTCTACTCTACTCGCTTTAGGTACCTGGTACTTCGTTCCTTTTCCACTGCAGGTACTAAAATAAAGTACTCAGTTTGTCTCCGTGTGGGGAGGCGGGGCTGCTGGTGTACAGCTGAGAGCTCCATAGCTCTGTGAGAGCTCCACCAGCATAGCTATGTCCGTGTCATGAGCTAGTAGGCGCAAGCCAGAGTAAAACACAGTTTTCAATCAATCAATCAATAACAACATTAACGAGACTCTCGTTGTGTCTATTCTGATAACGCTAACGTTACCTCTCATTGTGTCTATTCTACAAGCGTTAACGTTAGCTAGGCTGTCTATGCTAACGTTAGCATTAGGCTAACAAGCTGTAACGTTACCAGTCGCGTCTATTTGCTCACGTTAGCATTAGGTAATAACCGGTTTAAAATGGATGGTGATTACCTCACGTTGTGTCTATTCTATTAGCATTAACGTTACTCATACAAACAATCAATAGCGAGTTATATTGATCGCGCTATGTACGATAGCCATGCTAAAACGCTAGCACAACATCAGCACAACATAATCTTAAGCCTTAACAAGTCAGCGATCTTTTTGCGAGAATAAACTCTCCGCTCGGTGGCAAATTGTGTTGACGTCGGTTTTGTTTAATCAATAAATGAGGCAGAATACACAGTGAATTGTTTGTTTATTGAACTTGTGCCTGCTGCAACCATAATGAAATCCTATGCAAGACATTCAAGATGGCGGCTCTCTGTTTTCGTTCAGACTCTCCAAACAGTGACGCGTCTCTCTTCTGACCAATCAGTGGTCTGCAGTTTTTCACGTGACATTTATGGTACCAGTTCTACCCGCTTGGCTCACGCTTGGAACCAGAGTCGAGCAGGGACTAAAAAAGTACCCGAAAAAGTACCTGGTACCAGGTAGTACCAGGTACTTTGGTAATGGAAAACCGAAAATACCGAGTAGAGTAGAGTAGAGTAGAGTAGGTACCATGCAGTGGAAAAGCGCCATAAGGCTTTACTTATGATGCACCAGGTCTGTAACCTCCCCACAGGGAAAGGGTTAACTAGAGGGGAAAATATTATTAAAGAACAAACACGTTATCACACTCAAAGGAAATAAAAAATGTGGGCCCACTGTACCAAAACAAAAGTCCTATACTAATGCCAGCATATAATGTGTATGGGGTACCCCTATGAACTGGATTTAGCAACGTTAGCTTCACCCGTAGGCCGCATCACACCGTGTACTGTGTAATAGATCCGGAGCATCGAAGCTCTATTGTACTCAACCAAAATGGCGGCCTCGCCGCGCCACCACCGTCCAGGTAGCAAGATGGCGTCGAACGCTCTCGTCGCGGGCGCTGGCAAGCGGGGCTGGAGCAGAGGGGCAGTAGCTGGCTGAGAGCACGTGCTGGGTGATGGCGACCTCTGCTGGACGGAAGAACTCCCGTGCTGGGCTGTCGACCGCCGGGGCAGAGCAGACGTCGAAACGCCGGCGGAGGCTGGTTGTTGACGGCCGGCGCTGGGTTGACGCGCAGCCAGGGCCGCCTCAGGGGGTGTGTGAGCAGTGCGGTCGCACAGGGCCTCGCGGGAAGGGGGGCATCGCACAAAAAAAAATTTAAATAAAATAATTTTTTTTATTATAATCTTTTTTTTATTATACTTTTTTTTTATTATTATTATTATTTTTTTTTTTTTTTTGAGGCCCCCCTTCCCGCGAGGCCCTTTTTCATCACAGACCTAAAATCTAGTTTTGCTAATATGCTTATATATTTCACATTAGACACGTTTGTAGAATGTGTCTGACTTGTTCCTGGCTCTGCGGCTCTGCAGCAGACATACTCACTATTGGAGCTCTGGGGCTCTGCAGCAGACATACTATTGGTTTCAACGAAGGGAGGGGTTACATCATGTGTACGCCGGCGTGCGTCAGCTGCGTTTGACTATTTCGCGCGTGCAGCTTTGGAGGTTATGCTTAGTTATGCCAGCCAAGACGAAGAAGACGGTCATTCGGCAGATGGACTGAAGATGAAAGTTGCATGTTAGACAGTTCAGTCAGGCTAGCCATGTCGGCTTAGCTAAAGGCAGGGACAGCTAGTTAGCTTTAGCTACATTATAATATCGAGTGCTAACGTGTGGTTCAGTCGGGATAGCCATGATGATGTCGGCTAGTAGCTAGCTTAGCTAAAGGCTAACTAGCGTTAGCTAACCTAGAGAGAGCGCGTGCAGCATTGTTATGCCAAGATGAAGAGGACGGTCATTCGGCAGATGAACTTCGTCAACTCCACGCGGTTGTCTCCATCCTCTTGGACGTTTGGTGAGTTTTTAATGCACTCTATTCTATTCCCGCCGTGGATATCTCTCTCTCTCTCTCTCTCTCTCTCTCTCAGGAGCCAAACGGGCCGGCTAGCTGTTGTAGCTAATGTTATATTGAGCCAAAGCGGGCCGGCTAGCTAACGTAGCTAACGTTATATTGAGCCAAACGGGCCGGCTAGCTGTTGTAGTAGCTAACGGTGTGTAGCCTGGTGTCAGTACCTGGCTACTCTATTTGCAGTTAGCCTATTTAGCTGATGTCGGCCATTGGCTCCTTGCTACTTTGTTTTCTCTGGTATAGACCCTCTTCTCTTTGGATTTAAGTGTTGATCTTTGTCCTTTTGGATCTATGTATATTCATGTTGCCTTTGTGAAGTTATCTTTTCCTTCTGTTTTGTTCTTCCATTAAAAGTTTAATATCCTTTAGGGGCTCATCTTTGCTTGTCTCATACATGCGCTCTCTCTAACACACACACACACAGACATGCTCTCTCTCTCTAACACAAACACACATGCTCTCTCTCTCTCTCTCTCTCTCTCTCTCTTTCTAACACACACAGACATGCTCTATATCTCTCTCTAACACAAAATGACATGCTCTCTCTCTCTATATTTCCCTCTCTTTCTAACACACATATACATGCTCTCTCTCTAACACACACACACAAACAGACATGCTCTCTCTCTATCTCTCTCTTTCTAACACACACAGACATGCTCTATCTATCTCTCTCTCTTCAATTCAAATGGGCTTTATTTCACATTCTTGTATTTCTCCCAGTAGGTATGGGAGTTTTGAGTTATTGTCGATGTTTTCAAAGTCTCTTTGGGTGTTTGCAATTTGTGCGAAGTATGTCTTGGTATAGTGGGCAGGTTGTTGCTCGGTTTCCACCTCATCTTGTGTGCAGTGGGTCTGTCTTCGCTTGGGAGCCAGGTCTGCCTATGGCAGCCTTTCTCGATGGCTAGGCTGTGCTCGCTGAGTCTGTACCTAGTCAAGGATCTTCTTAGTATTGGGTCAGTCACAGTGCTCAGGTATTCTGCCACTGTGTACTCTCTGTTTAGGGCCAAATAGCATTTCAATTTGCTCTGGTTTTGGGTTGTTTCTTTCCAATGTGTGTCTCTCTCTCTCTCTCTCTCTGGCCTTGCTCTGGTGGAGGGTCAGGGGCATTGCCGGGTCTGTGCAGCGATAACATTGTATATTGACTGTAGAACGGGAGCTCTCTCTCGCTCTCTCTCTTGCTATATGTTGACTGTATCATGCCCAGCCTCGGGCAGCGCTATTATTTAAGAATATGTTGACTGTATGAAAAAAAAAAAAAAAATTATATATATTTTTTTTTAACCTTTTAGGGGGGGGGGGGGGGGGGGGGTGGCCTCGCGCTTAAATCTTGCACAGGGCCTCGCATTTCTCCCAGGCGGCCCTGCGCGCAGCAATACACTAGCCCTACCTTAAACTGAAGCTACTCTCTGGGTCCCAAACAGCCCACCTGCTACACGGTTATACTGTTGCGCAACGTGGCTGGCTACACCACCGGTCTCTTCAGCGCCTCGCGCTCGGTGTACACTGAAGTCAATATAGCCGTTAGCAGCATGCTAAATATACCGCACACACTGCTACTATAACACGCTATCTATGGACGTTAGTCCTTGGGTTCAGTTTCTCTTACTCACGCACTATCACGGATACTTCTAGAATAACCCGTCACTAGCAAGTATGTCTCGTCACCCGTCGCTCGCTCCGGCGGGGCTCTCTGGTGGTTTTTTAACGGGGCTATTCCAAAGCACCTCCCGTTGTAGCTGCGACCGTTCATGGCTACATCCCACGCCGAAGAGGTCTTCCGGTTCCCCTCACCTCCAGGTGATTCCCTCTTCCTCGTTGCCTGCTTCTCTCCACGCTCCGCCTGCCACCTGCCGCCCCCTGCTGGCACCGCCACCTAGCCCCACAGGAAGAGAACTGGGTGGATCGAATATGATCCAGTTTTACTGTTTATAATCCATATTCCAGCCGGTGGAAGAAGGAGAAACTCGCGTCATTAGTAGTCCGGGCGAGATATCAAAAGTAACACTGTTTATCACACTTTATACACACACAGGGGAAGTAACAGTTAGTCAGCACTTCTGAATACTTAGCAGAATATTCAGGATGCTACACTAGGGAAGAGAGCACTATATCCTAAGATTCTGTCATGCTGTTAGATGAGGAGCTGTCAGACCAGAGATGGGATAATAAGGTGGTTCAAAGAAAGAGAGCGCTTTATCATAGATTAATAGATGCTGTTAGGAGAGAGGCGAGGCGCAAAGATGTAAAGATTAATCTAGTTGATTAAGAGAGCGTGTGTGTGTGTGTATGTAAATGTGTGTGTGCTTGTGTGTGTGTGTGAGGGAAGGTGAACTGCAGGCCGAGAGCAAGGGCAATGTGGGGTTGTGTCAGGGCCAGAAATTGGAGAATATTTATAGTTTAGGTGCTTCAAAGTAAGAGAGCGCTATATCACTGATGAAGAAATGCTGTTAGATAAGTCGCAGAGGCGCAGAGCAGGGAAAACCATTAGGCGTGGCGTAGATATGTAACAATGAAGAGATTAAGAGATGTTATGTGTGTGTATGTGTGAGAGCGAGGGCAAGGTAGGGTTATGTGTCACTAGGAGAATAGTTAATAGTTAGGTGTTTCAAAAGAAAGAAAACGCTATGTCATAAGCGGATGTCATGCTGTTAGAGGAGTAGAGACGAGAGAGACAAGGCGCCAAAGATGTAAAGCTTAAATGAGTAGATTTAAGTGAGCTTGTGGGTGTGTGTGAGGGCAAGGTTAAAGAAAGAAACTCCTTAACTAGGAAATGTGTCTGTGCGTGTGTGTGTGGCTATAGCGATGAAGGGGGGCCTCACAATTATTATTTTTTTTTTAATGCATTTTTTTTTTTTTTTTTTATAAAAATAAAAATAAATAGAATGTTAACAATCACTTTCCATCACAGACCTAAAATCTAGTTTTGCTTACATGCTTATATATTTCACATTAGACACGTTTGTAGAATAGTGTTCCGGGCTCTGCGGCTCTGCAGATATACTATTGGTTTCATTCAATTACTTTTATGCAAAGCATCGTGGGGTGGGAAGACTAACACTAGGGGGAGCTGGTTGGCGTCGGTCTGGTAGTCGGTAGAGAGATGTGAAGAAGACCGGTATTATCCACGAGGGGAGGGGGTACAGCCAGGTACAGGGTCTATTCGGCGCTGTCCACTGGAGCGAGTGGATGTCTTGGCCAAGAGAACCAGATGTGCAGCATCGGAGCGGAGGAGATGGCGCCGCGTGCCGTGGGCTTGTCGGTACCGGGTGTGGTGATTGAGTTGTGCCGGGACGGGGAGGACGTTCGGCGGATGGACTGAGGATGAAAGTTGTTGCGTGTTGGAACCTTCAGTCAGGCTATAGCTATGTCGGCTAGTAAGATTAAGATTTGTTTATTAAGGACAATGCAAATTAATGAACATCATTTACATGTGTATGCATAACATCACAGCATGATAAGGACGTAAATATGCCGGGAATAGCACAGGGCTAATTTCCACCCGTAGTCCTAACATAAAACAAACACAAAACGGACCATATAACGTTCATTCATAAAAACTGACATCACTGACATGACCACACTAACATGACATTCAGTCAGTACAACATCACTAACATCCCTAATGAGTGCATATTTGGCTGTCTAACAGCCATTTCCTGAGTTGGCCCCTAAAGGTGGACAGGGTGGTACATTCCCTTAAGGGGACCGGAAGGCTGTTCCATGTTCCACTTCCCTTTATCGACAGACATTTTTTGCTGAAGGCGGTCTTTTTTGCTTTCGCGTTTGGTACTTGCACAGGGCCTCGCATTTCTCCCAGACGGCACTGTGTGTGTATGTGTGTGTGTGAGAAGTTGACCTGCAGGCTTGGATGGCAGGCCAGCGCAGAGGAGTGGATGTGTGTGTGGCGGGAGGGTGTATGTGTATGTGTGTAGATGTGGCTAGCAGCGGGAGTGTGTGTGTGTGTGTGTATGTGTGTGTGTGTGGACATCGCAAGTGTGCGGTCACTGAAGATGTACATTTAAGATATGCTATGTTGGGAGAGGGCGACAATAAAACATGCGGGAGGGTGTGTCACTGAAGATGTACATTTAAGATATGAGGGTGCGGTCACTGGACTCTTACAAGTGTGCATTCTAGATGGATGAGATAATCCTGTTGTAGTGGAGCTTAAATGTAAGATAAAGAGAGAGAGTGGGGATCAGGAAGATGGGGGAAAGGATTTACCTGTGGTTACCTGTGAAATTGGGTTCAATTAAATTCCAATAATGGCGAGGACTTCTTCTGCTGGTCTTCAACCGGAATCAGGACCACCAGCCTCCGCACATCCCTATGAAGGACGATGGTTGTGGGCAGGGTAGAGTCCTTTCCCCGGGGCCTGGATACATGGGGGGCAGGAAAACCTATGCAGGTTGTGACGTCTGCGTCACGGACCACCCCCTTCTTTTCTGGATACGTGAAGATGATCCGGCCGAGTCAGAACTGTCCTCTTAAGGCATTCTGGTCTGCGATCCAGACCACATCTCCAACCTTGACACTCCTCTCTGCTCAGTGCCACTTATGCCGGATGAACAAGTTTGGACCTGCCAGTTCGCTCTATTTCTACCAGAACTTGTCCACCCCAGCCTGGACAGCCCTCAGCCTACGCCACGGATGGGTTTCCACATCAATACCTTGCATGTCTCCTCCTTGTCCGGTGCGCCCCAGGATAAGGGAGTTAGGAGTTAGGTACTCAACTGTGTCCTCTTGCTCCTGTGCCTTGGCATCGAGGGTCTGGAACTCCCCCCAGGTGTAGCAACCGGTGGTTCCGTCGAGGCTGTTGAGAGCTCTTTTTATGAGCTTAACAGCTGCCTCTGCTGCTCCGTTCCTGTGGGGCGAATCCGCAGGATGGAAGTCCCACTGCCACTCAATGCCATTATTGGCGGCTGCGTTCTTGACCGATGCCTTCTGCACACATGCTAGGTGCCTGTGCAGCTCTCTCAAGGCAGGCTTGGCGCCCACAAAGTTTGAGCCTCTGTCTGACCATAACCTCCTGGGATGCCCCCTTAGAGCAGTGAATCGGGAGTAGGCCTGAAGAAAGCTCTCCGAAGACTGGTCGTCGACAAGGTCAGCGTGAACAGCCCTGGAAGCCATGCAGCAATATACGACTCCCCATACCTTCTTCCTGGTTATTTTCTTGACGGCGTCCCTCACCTCAAATGGGCCGAAAAGGTCCAGTGTGGTATGCTCAAATGGGTTTGCCCTGCTAGTACGCTACTTTGTTTTCTCTGGTATAGACCCTCTTCTCTTTGGATTTAAGTGTTGATCTTTGTCCTTTTGGATCTATGTATATTCATGTTGCCTTTGTGAAGTTATCTTTTCCTTCTGTTTTGTTCTTCCATTAAAAGTTTAATATCCTTTAGGGGCTCATCTTTGCTTGTCTCATACATGCGCTCTCTCTAACACACACACACACACAGACATGCTCTCTCTCACTAACACAAACACACATGCTCTCTCTCTCTCTCTCTCTCTCTTTCTAACACACACAGACATGCTCTATATCTCTCTCTAACACACAAAATGACATGCTCTCTCTCTCTATATTTCCCTCTCTTTCTAACACACATATACATGCTCTCTCTCTAACACACACACACAAACAGACATGCTCTCTCTCTATCTCTCTCTTTCTAACACACACAGACATGCTCTATCTATCTCTCTCTCTTCAATTCAAATGGGCTTTATTTCACATTCTTGTATTTCTCCCAGTAGGTATGGGAGTTTTGAGTTATTGTCGATGTTTTCAAAGTCTCTTTGGGTGTTTGCAATTTGTGCGAAGTATGTCTTGGTATAGTGGGCAGGTTGTTGCTCGGTTTCCACCTCATCTTGTGTGCAGTGGGTCTGTCTTCGCTTGGGAGCCAGGTCTGCCTATGGCGGCCTTTCTCGATGGCTAGGCTGTGCTCGCTGAGTCTGTACCTAGTCAAGGATCTTCTTAGTATTGGGTCAGTCACAGTGCTCAGGTATTCTGCCACTGTGTACTCTCTGTTTAGGGCCAAATAGCATTTCAATTTGCTCTGGTTTTGGGGTTGTTTCTTTCCAATGTGTGTGTCTCTCTCTCTCTCTCTCTGGCCTTGCTCTGGTGGAGGGTCAGGGGCATTGCCGGGTCTGTGCAGCGATAACATTGTATATTGACTGTAGAACGGGAGCTCTCTCTCGCTCTCTCTCTTGCTATATGTTGACTGTATCATGCCCAGCCTCGGGCAGCGCTATTATTTAAGAATATGTTGACTGTATGAAAAAAAAAAAAAATATATATATATATTTTTTTAACCTTTTAGGGGGGGGGGGGGGGGGGGGGGGGGGGTGACCTCGCGCTTAAATCTTGCACAGGGCCTCGCATTTCTCCCAGGCGGCCCTGCGCGCAGCAATACACTAGCCCTACCTTAAACTGAAGCTACTCTCTGGGTCCCAAACAGCCCACCTGCTACACGGTTATACTGTTGCGCAACGTGGCTGGCTACACCACCGGTCTCTTCAGCGCCTCGCGCTCGGTGTACACTGAAGTCAATATAGCCGTTAGCAGCATGCTAAATATACCGCACACACTGCTACTATAACACGCTATCTATGGACGTTAGTCCTTGGGTTCAGTTTCTCTTACTCACGCACTATCACGGATACTTCTAGAATAACCCGTCACTAGCAAGTATGTCTCGTCACCCGTCGCTCGCTCCGGCGGGGCTCTCTGGTGGTTTTTTAACGGGGCTATTCCAAAGCACCTCCCGTTGTAGCTGCGACCGTTCACGGCTACATCCCACGCCGAAGAGGTCTTCCGGTTCCCCTCACCTCCAGGTGATTCCCTCTTCCTCGTTGCCTGCTTCTCTCCACGCTCCGCCTGCCACCTGCCGCCCCCTGCTGGCACCGCCACCTAGCCCCACAGGAAGAGAACTGGGTGGATCGAATATGATCCAGTTTTACTGTTTATAATCCATATTCCAGCCGGTGGAAGAAGGAGAAACTCGCGTCATTAGTAGTCCGGGCGAGATATCAAAAGTAACACTGTTTATCACACTTTATACACACACAGGGGAAGTAACAGTTAGTCAGCACTTCTGAATACTTAGCAGAATATTCAGGATGCTACACTAGGGAAGAGAGCACTATATCCTAAGATTCTGTCATGCTGTTAGATGAGGAGCTGTCAGACCAGAGATGGGATAATAAGGTGGTTCAAAGAAAGAGAGCGCTTTATCATAGATTAATAGATGCTGTTAGGAGAGAGGCGAGGCGCAAAGATGTAAAGATTAATCTAGTTGATTAAGAGAGCGTGTGTGTGTGTGTATGTAAATGTGTGTGTGCTTGTGTGTGTGTGTGAGGGAAGGTGAACTGCAGGCCGAGAGCAAGGGCAATGTGGGGTTGTGTCAGGGCCAGAAATTGGAGAATATTTATAGTTTAGGTGCTTCAAAGTAAGAGAGCGCTATATCACTGATGAAGAAATGCTGTTAGATAAGTCGCAGAGGCGCAGAGCAGGGAAAACCATTAGGCGTGGCGTAGATATGTAACAATGAAGAGATTAAGAGATGTTATGTGTGTGTATGTGTGAGAGCGAGGGCAAGGTAGGGTTATGTGTCACTAGGAGAATAGTTAATAGTTAGGTGTTTCAAAAGAAAGAAAACGCTATGTCATAAGCGGATGTCATGCTGTTAGAGGAGTAGAGACGAGAGAGACAAGGCGCCAAAGATGTAAAGCTTAAATGAGTAGATTTAAGTGAGCTTGTGGGTGTGTGTGAGGGCAAGGTTAAAGAAAGAAACTCCTTAACTAGGAAATGTGTCTGTGCGTGTGTGTGTGGCTATAGCGATGAAGGGGGGCCTCACATTTTTTTTTTTTTTTTAATGCATTTTTTTTTTTTTTTTAATAAAAATAAAAATAAATAGAATGTTAACAATCACTTTCCATCACAGACCTAAAATCTAGTTTTGCTTACATGCTTATATATTTCACATTAGACACGTTTGTAGAATAGTGTTCCGGGCTCTGCGGCTCTGCAGATATACTATTGGTTTCATTCAATTACTTTTATGCAAAGCATCGTGGGGTGGGAAGACTAACACTAGGGGGAGCTGGTTGGCGTCGGTCTGGTAGTCGGTAGAGAGATGTGAAGAAGACCGGTATTATCCACGAGGGGAGGGGGTACAGCCAGGTACAGGGTCTATTCGGCGCTGTCCACTGGAGCGAGTGGATGTCTTGGCCAAGAGAACCAGATGTGCAGCATCGGAGCGGAGGAGATGGCACCGCGTGCCGTGGGCTTGTCGGTACCGGGTGTGGTGATTGGGTTGTGCCGGGACGGGGAGGACGTTCGGCGGATGGACTGAGGATGAAAGTTGTTGCGTGTTGGAACCTTCAGTCAGGCTATAGCTATGTCGGCTAGTAAGATTAAGATTTGTTTATTAAGGACAATGCAAATTAATGAACATCATTTACATGTGTATGCATAACATCACAGCATGATAAGGATGTAAATATGCCGGGAATAGCACAGGGCTAATTTCCACCCGTAGTCCTAACATAAAACAAACACAAAACGGACCATATAACGTTCATTCATAAAAACTGACATCACTGACATGACCACACTAACATGACATTCAGTCAGTACAACATCACTAACATCCCTAATGAGTGCATATTTGGCTGTCTAACAGCCATTTCCTGAGTTGGCCCCTAAAGGTGGACAGGGTGGTACATTCCCTTAAGGGGACCGGAAGGCTGTTCCATGTTCCACTTCCCTTTATCGACAGACATTTTTTGCTGAAGGCGGTCTTTTTTGCTTTCGCGTTTGGTACTTGCACAGGGCCTCGCATTTCTCCCAGACGGCACTGTGTGTGTATGTGTGTGTGTGAGAAGTTGACCTGCAGGCTTGGATGGCAGGCCAGCGCAGAGGAGTGGATGTGTGTGTGGCGGGAGGGTGTATGTGTATGTGTGTAGATGTGGCTAGCAGCGGGAGTGTGTGTGTGTGTGTATGTGTGTGTGTGTGGACATCGCAAGTGTGCGGTCACTGAAGATGTACATTTAAGATATGCTATGTTGGGAGAGGGCGACAATAAAACATGCGGGAGGGTGTGTCACTGAAGATGTACATTTAAGATATGAGGGTGCGGTCACTGGACTCTTACAAGTGTGCATTCTAGATGGATGAGATAATCCTGTTGTAGTGGAGCTTAAATGTAAGATAAAGAGAGAGAGTGGGGATCAGGAAGATGGGGGAAAGGATTTACCTGTGGTTACCTGTGAAATTGGGTTAAATTAAATTCCAATAATGGCGAGGACTTCTTCTGCTGGTCTTCAACCGGAATCAGGACCACCAGCCTCCGCACATCCCTATGAAGGACGATGGTTGTGGGCAGGGTAGAGTCCTTTCCCCGGGGCCTGGATACATGGGGGGCAGGAAAACCTATGCAGGTTGTGACGTCTGCGTCACGGACCACCCCCTTCTTTTCTGGATACGTGAAGATGATCCGGCCGAGTCAGAACTGTCCTCTTAAGGCATTCTGGTCTGCGATCCAGACCACATCTCCAACCTTGACACTCCTCTCTGCTCAGTGCCACTTATGCCGGATGAACAAGTTTGGACCTGCCAGTTCGCTCTATTTCTACCAGAACTTGTCCACCCCAGCCTGGACAGCCCTCAGCCTACGCCACGGATGGGTTTCCACATCAATACCTTGCATGTCTCCTCCTTGTCCGGTGCGCCCCAGGATAAGGGAGTTAGGAGTTAGGTACTCAACTGTGTCCTCTTGCTCCTGTGCCTTGGCATCGAGGGTCTGGAACTCCCCCCAGGTGTAGCAACCGGTGGTTCCGTCGAGGCTGTTGAGAGCTCTTTTTATGAGCTTAACAGCTGCCTCTGCTGCTCCGTTCCTGTGGGGCGAATCCGCAGGATGGAAGTCCCACTGCCACTCAATGCCATTATTGGCGGCTGCGTTCTTGACCGATGCCTTCTGCACACATGCTAGGTGCCTGTGCAGCTCTCTCAAGGCAGGCTTGGCGCCCACAAAGTTTGAGCCTCTGTCTGACCATAACCTCCTGGGATGCCCCCTTAGAGCAGTGAATCGGGAGTAGGCCTGAAGAAAGCTCTCCGAAGACTGGTCGTCGACAAGGTCAGCGTGAACAGCCCTGGAAGCCATGCAGCAATATACGACTCCCCATACCTTCTTCCTGGTTATTTTCTTGACGGCGTCCCTCACCTCAAAGGGGCCGAAAAGGTCCAGTGTGGTATGCTCAAATGGGTTTGCCCTGCTAGTACGCTCGGGAGGGAGGTTTCCCATTACTTGCCGGCATAGCTTGGCTCTCTGCTTCTTGCAAGGCATGCACCCTTTTGACAGTTCTCCGACCTTGTACTACCCAAGCCTTTCTTCTTGTGCGCAGCAGTGTGGCTGCAATGCCTTCATGATTTGCCTCGTGAGCTTCTCTAGCCAGCAAGGTCCCCAGCCATAATTTGTAAGGGATTAACGGTACAGCTGTTCCGTCTTCACGTTTGGACTCTACCGCCGCAAAGCAAGAGTCATGTGTTGTCATCTCTGGTCACAACAAGGCGGTTCAGGGTTGTGTCCTGAAAGTTTACGCCGTCTTGGGCTGCAAGGAGGTGGACCTTGGTCTTTCGGCTGTGGTTGCAGCGCCCAAGTCTCTCAAGTCTGTACCAACATCAGTATTGCTGGGGCCTGAGAGCTTTTGTGACTGAGCCCTGGTGACTACAGCTGAGAACGCCTTTCTCTGTAGTCTTTTGACGTCATCAGCGTCATCACTGGTCACAATTTCGCTGGGCATCTTGACGGGCCACTCAGCTTCAGGCCATCTCAGGAACTCTGGGCCTCGTTGCCAATCTGACTCATTATCAAGCTCCTCAGGAGTTTCTCCCCTTGTGAGGATGTCCGATACGTTGAGGTTTTAGTCAACCCACCTCCAGTCTTCTACTGGTCCAGCCATTTGGATCTCTCCAATGCGGTTGGCAAAGAAGGTCTGGTAGCCATAACTATCCTTCTGGATCGCTCCCAGAATAGTTTGGCTATCCACGAAGTGGACCCAGCGTGCGACCTTGATGCGGAAGTGCTTCTCAAAGTACCTCTTTAGACGGACCGCAAAGACAGCGCCGCATAATTCTGCTTTAATTACGTCCCCTTTCTGGTCGAGAGGAGTACGTTTGGCCTTTGATTCAACCAACTTCACAATGACCCCATCTTGTGTCTCCCAACGGAAGTAGAGCACAGCACCGTAGGAAGCCTCGCTCCCATCAGAAAACGTTACGCTCAATGGGCAGCCTATGGCTCCTTGAGGTGTGAGGCTTCTCTCAAACCTGACTTGGCGAAGTCTCACATACTCCTCAAAGAGTGTTATGGAAGCCTCCCGGAGTTTGGGCGAGCGTGGGTCATCCCAAGTGTCTTTGGTCTGATTTCCTATGCCTGCCTCTTCGTAGGAGCTTCTCACAAGCATTACTCCTTTTTGCTTTACGGGCGTGACAAGAGCAATTGGGTCATAGAATCCAGCGACCTGGCTTAGCAGTACTCGACGGGTCAAGGGGTTTGGAGGGTTACTTCTCACTTACACTGAACTCTCCACACAAGCACACATGACCACACACACAACACACACACTGTATATGCTCACACACTAGCAGTCACTTTAGCATGAACACACACACACACACACATGCTGCACACGCTCACACTCATGGTCACTTTACACAATGAAAGGTCACTTTAAAAACAAGAACGGGAGTGGTTCTTGTATAGTAAACAGATGTATAGCAAGATAGCATAAGGACACATAGTATAACTGTCTTTAGATTGTATAGTATAGCATTGTATAGTAGTGTACATAAGACCCAGTGCCTCATCCGTAGCTAACAGTGTATTGCACTATCACAGGACCTAGCATGTCTTACCATGCTTTTTGTAAACTTCATGTACATATACCTGTTATGTCTTATTCGTATTACTTGTATTATTGCACACATTCACACATATTCTCATCCTATTGGATTCTTATTATTGTATTATTGTATTATTGCATTATTGTATTATTGCACAATCGTTGCGGGCAAGACCCCCCGCATTTCACTGTATGCTTGTATGCCGTGACAAATAAAACTCTTGACTTGACTTGACACTTCCTCTTGGCGCAGATCGAGTACAGTCCTAGAGAAATTGATACGTAGCTGTCTTCTACCAGAACCCGGCGCTCTTCCACCACGAAGAACAGCAAACTGGGGCAGGTTTATCTCCGATGTTGACTCTGACGACGACAAAGACTTCGATTTGATCCTCTGGGTTGTCTCTCCAGAGGAATCGATGGAGTTGGACTTCTTCGTCTTTTAGCCACACAGAGTTGTAAATTTTTCTCACGTCACCTAGGTGTTAAGAGCTTGAGTAAATTCTCAATCCTAATCACGCCATGTATTAAGCCCCAGAACCTCTGATTAGTTCAACAAGTCCATGGACCACTAGCCTTGGTACCCCTCACCGCAGCTCGTAAAAGAGATAGATAGATAGATAGATAGATAGATAGATAGATAGATAGATAGATAGATAGATAGATAGATAGATAGATAGATAGATAGATAGATAGATAGATAGATAGATAGATAGATAGATAGATAGATAGATAGATAGATAGATAGATAGATAGATAGATAGATAGATAGATAGATAGATAGATAGATAGATAGATAGATAGATAGATAGATAGATAGATAGATAGATAGATAGATAGATAGATAGATACTTTATTAATCCCCTTGGGGAAATTCAGGGTATCTCGCAGCTCACATAGTATACAGACATTGACCGTTCCCATACAGTTATTGCACGTTATGTCTGCATCATGAATTAAAAATAAGTACATGATAAAATTCAATTAAATCATACCCATCAATATTAAATATGAGCGTGATTAGATAAAAGCAGGTGTATAAAAAACAGGTGTAAAAACAGGTGTAAAAACAGGTGTAAAAACAGGTAAAAACAGGTGTGTGTGGGTCAGAGGTCAGGTCCCCCGCACTATAATACGCTGTTGTACAGTCTGATGGCTGTGGGGACAAAGGACCTCCTATGCCGCTCAGTCCGTGAGTGCAGGGAGATGAGCCGTCCGCTGCGACTGCTGCTCTGCCCCACCAGGGTGTGGTGGAGAGGGTGGTTGGTATTGCCCATGATGGCCAGCAGCTTGCTCTGAGTGCGGCTCTCCACCACGGTCCCCAGTGGGTCCAGTCTCCTCCCTACCACTGAGCCAGCCTTCTTGACCAGCTTATCCAGCCGTCTGGTATCCCTGGCCGTGGTATTACCACCCCAACAGACAGCGGCGTAGAGGAGCACACTTGACACCACTGCCTGATAAAACATAAACAACATTTCCCCACACACATTAAAAGACCTGAGCCTACTAAGGAAGAACAGCCTGCTCTGTCCTTTCTTGTAAAGCGCTTCCGCGTTAGCAGCCCAGGCCAGCTTATCGTCCAGGTGCACGCCTAAATATTTGTATGTCTGCACCGTCGCAATGTTGTTTCCTCGTATGCTGACTGGTTGCAGAGGTGGTTTCGACCTGCGGAAATCCAGTACCATCTCCTTGGTCTTTTTTGCGTTCAGGAGAAGGCCGTTCCGTTCGCTCCAGTCGCTGAAGGCTCCCACCTGGTCCCTGTACTCTCCCTCCTGTCCCTTCCTCACACACGCCACAATCGCTGTGTCGTCAGAGTATTTTTGGACGTGGCAAGACTCAGAGTTGTAGTTGAAGTCTGCCGTGTAGAGGGTGAACAGGAACGGAGCGAGAACAGTCCCCTGTGGAGCCCCAGTGCTGCTGACCACTGTCTCCGAGACACAGTTGCCCATTCTGACAAACTGTGGTCGGTCTGTCAGGTAATCTGTGATCCAGGAAGTGAAGGAGGGATCCACCCCCATCTTATTGAGCTTGTCTTTAAGTATGGGAGGTTGAATAGTATTAAAAGCGCTCGAAAAATCTAAAAACATAATCCTCACATAACTCCCCGGCTCATCCAGGTAGGAGTAGGCCCGATGGAGCATGTAGAGGACCGCGTCGTCCACCCCGATGCTCTCCCGATACCCAAACTGCAGGGGGTCAAGGGCGTGTTCAGTCTGTGGCCTCAGATGGTGTAGAAGCAGCCTCTCCAGTGTCTTCATGATGTGTGACGTGAGGGCCACCGGTCTGTAGTCGTTGAGCTCGGCCGGGCGCCCAGCTTTGGGTACCGGCACAAGAACGCCGTCCAAGAGTTGAATAACAAAGTTTGGTTTAATTAGAAAAAGTTGTTACAATAATACTGTCTTGGAAAGATCCAATCCAGGAAAATAATAAAGCATGGATATAAAAACTCGAAATCAGCATCTTTCGCCTGAAGAACAATAAAAACCTCTATAGTTTAAGAATCATCACAAAAAGTGAGCTAAGAGCCAAGCACAGCTCTTCAAATCTAAACAGACAAGATAGTGCTCGCCATCATAGGGAAAAGCTTGCATTTAAAACATCCATATTCAAGTCCCAATACACCGCTCGACATTGAAATGGAGATACAAAAAGTCACGAAAAAATTAAAAGAAAAAACCTTTTCATGTACTCATTATACACAGGTCCGTAGCGTCACATTGCAAGCAAAAGATAAACACTCCTTCTTTCACAATGTGACTTGCCATTGGCTTATCGCTACTCTAATGGTTAGTAACTTGAAAAGTAAAAGTAATTAGTTTAACTGAAACGGATTACTGTACTTCGGAAATCCCCTCTCATCAATGTCATGTGCTTTCGCACTGGTACCCGGCCTTATCAGCATGCTAGTGAGGGATAGCCTGTAAGCTATAGATATATACAGATATATACAGATATATATATATATACAGGTACTATACAGGCATATACAATAAACATATACTTAATCTTGGTTAAGCTTAATCATCACCCGTTGTGTTTTAAACACACGTACAGCATCGTGCAGCGACCATCGGTAGTGTGATAGTAAAGGGTTAAGCCTCTGTTGCACCAATCAGTGAGCTGCATTTTAGGATTCTTGGACACGACCGGAGGTTGAACTGTTTGTAAAGTGAGACAGCAACCATTCTTCTTCCGAGATAAGGTCATAGCGACCAATCAGCACACAGCAGTTTATAGGGTCCTGGGGCGCCAACCGGAGCAGTGATAGCAGGCTACAAGGTCATACACAAGGGAGGGAAAGATAATACTGATGCAAGCCTTCCTGCTTGGCAGTATGTATATAGTATGTAAGTATACTAAGTATTGATTATACTTTCTAGTTTATTTAACATGTGCAATCAACAAATACTGATCATTTTAGTTATACGTTTATACACACAGTGAAAGAACGTAGTGTAGGCACAGAGCGTAACTGTCCTTGGATGAGCTCCTCATTCTGCCCGGAGGCCCTGTCTGGGGCAGGGAATCCTGGAGCACACAGTAGTAACAGAGAACGGAACAATTGCACTGCTGTGATATACAAGATAATACATGTTCTTTAATCATATCATCAACGGTGAAAGAAAGTAGGCACAGAGGTTGCTGTCCTAATAACGACTGTGAGGGGGAACGGGATGGTAAATGCTGGGTCACGCTGGCTGTGACTCTCAACACTAGGGCGGCGAACAACCCAGTCCTGAATCTCAGAAGGACTCCACTGATCAGATTGAGGACGTCTGGTCCCTTGTACAAGAGGTAGTTTAAACGTACCCCCCGGAATTCTTGGCTACTGTTCCAAACGATTCTCACAGGGGTAGTTGATGAGTGAGGATTTGGCGCGACCAGATGACTGATGTACCACTTTGGTCCCTTCCAGCTGTCGTCTTCCTCTTTGGTGAGTTTAGCGGCAGCTCCCCTTGATACCATATTGTGGATTTGCTCTCTGTATGCAGCCTTCCACTTTCCAGGCTCCCTTTCAAGGCGTTTCTCAGTGTTCCAGAAATTCGCCTCCACGGCACATCGGTTGTCTGGCAGCGTCGCAGGGTCTCCTGTCCATGGGTAAGCTGCGTCCCATTGGGGGGATTTGCTGTGCTTGTCAGCTTGCACGTAGGTGAGACATCCTTTGATCTTTTCAAGGTCTCTTTCCTCTCCTAGGGTCATTTATTTCCCTCCAGGGGGACATCTACCGCACTTGCAGCCGCCACATTGAGGATCGCAGGCCGCGCCAACGCTGAACTACCCGCCCCAGTTAGGACAGCTGAATCCCATCCAATCTTTCGCCGTCGACTAAAGACGCACTTCTTCAACCATTATCTGAAATAATAATAAAAAATTCAAATAAATATCTAACCCTAACTAACCTTACTGTCATGCACTTGTCCTAATAAACTAACCTACACTGTAACATGCAACACTTTGATGAACATTGTTACTCAGCTGATAGAGTTGTACCCTTCCTGATGACCTGTCGTACAGAACTTGTAAGTCGCTTTGGATAAAAGCGTCAGCTAAATGACAAAATGTAAAATGTAAATGTAAAATGCAGGTCCTCCCATTTAGCTTTCCAACGTTATCAGAAAACATGGGCAGGCATGCTCGCTCTAGAGTGATCTGGGGCCTGAAGTTATAAGCACCAGGGTATGTGCCGGAACCACCTTGCGGTGCGTGGACGGTGCCATGTGGTGTGCTCGTGGCATTTTGAAGTGCAACATCGTTGAGATTAGGGGCCACGCTGGGCAAGCTAGGCTGGACGACGCCTTCAGGGGTCTGAGTGTCTACGGGGAAGAACAGGTAAGGGTCTGCGTGAGCACCGGTCATTGCTGCTTGCTTATCGCCATGCTCTCTGTGTTCAGGCTTTACGTGTTCTTGCAGGTCATCATTGTCGCCAGGCTGGTCCCAGCCTCGCCACCACCATTCATCCCACAGTGTCTCATGTCGTTCCTTTAGCTCCCTGCTACGGTCCCTTGATTCAGTACTATTTGACATTGGGATCATGTCTGTCCACTCATGCACAGCTTTGTAGAACTCGCCAATCTTCCATTCCAGCTTTTTATTCACCAGTTCGCGCTCCCTCCTAGTCATCTTCTTATGGTCGGTTGCCTCGGCCTGGTCCAATTCTGCTTCAGCCCCTATAGTGAGGGTGCCAATTGCCTGTTCAGCAAACCTGGCCCAAAAGTTCTTCAGGACGATATGTTCAGTCTCATCAAACTTGCTGTCGCACTCCGCCATTTTCTCTTCAACTTGAGATGCTTTCTTTGTAGCCTCTTCATCGCCCTCTTCTCTCAGGGCCGTGCTGTACTCAAACCCTGCATTTCCGACTCTGGTATGCTCCATCTTAAAGTTCAACCATGCACCTCTCAGTTCACCTTCTCCTAGTACATGAGCCCTGGAGGTGAGATGGTTGGCTTTTTTGGAAAAAGCAGTCTGGGCTGCTGAACGCCTCTGCTTCAGCTTCTCCAGCTCCTCCTCTGTCGCTGCCATCTTGCTTTTCAGTTAGCAATGAAATGTATCAGCTATTGCTGCCAACTGGGCTTAATAGTCTTGTTTTCAGACTGTTCCCTTCTCTTGGCTTTAGCTCTTTTCGGCTAGTAGGTTTAGCAGATCAACAAACAACAGTATGGACGGGGCTGTTAGCCAACAGTCAGATGGTTTAAGCAGTCTTTAATTAATTATTTGTTGTCCTTGCTTCAAGGTCATCCGGCCTACTCTTCTCTTTGGAAAGCCGGGCCTTGACTTATGACTGAACCAATGGTTTATTTGTTGAACCAATGGTTTGGTTGTCACTTGGTTTTTGACTGTTCGGATCTTTCAAAAATGTTCATTTGAATCCCTCCGAAAGGGTCTGACAGGTACCACACAATGGATGACTCAATGGTTAGTCATTAGAGTCTGTTTATTTTAAACAAACTAGTTAAAATGTTTTTCCACAATACAACTTTATATAATTCCCACAGCTGACCATAGGTCAAAAACCAACGGGCGATGTGATCCTATCAGAGTTCTCTCTACAATGACATCGCCACCATTTAAAAAAGGCAGCTGCGTCAACTGTGCATGCTCACAAGCAGAACACCTGTTAAATGATTTAGACCCCTTTACATAGATCTTATCCTTATATTAAATAAACCAAAAGTCTTGACAATTGAGATGTGGTATTATAAATATGATATAAAGGTTTTCTACGCTGTGTGGTTGAGATGTGGTATCATATGATATACAGGTTTTATATGCTGTGTGGTTGAGATGTGGTATTATAAATATGATATACAGGTTTTATACGCTGTGTGGTAGAGATGTGGTATTATAAATATAATATACAGGTTTTATACACTGTGTGGTAGAGATGTGGTATTATGATATAAAGGTTTTCTACGCTGTGTGGTGAGATGTGGTATTATAAATATGATATACAGGTTTGCTACGCTGTGTGTTTGAGATGTGGTAATATAAATATGATATACAGGTTTTCTACGCTGTGTGGTTGACATGTGGTATTATAAATATGATATACAGGTTTTATACTCTGTGTGGTTGAGATGTGGTATTATAAATATGATATACAGGTTTTATACGCTGTGTGGTTGACATGTGGTATTATAAATATGATATACAGGTTTTATATGCTGTGTGGTTGAGATGTGGTAATATAAATATGATATACAGGTTTTATATACTGTGTAAGTAGGTAAGGTAGTGCAAAAAAAACTATTTTGATCTAAAAGGTTTTTATCAGTTTGTATCTATATCTAACCGACAAGTCAATGGGATGAAAAGGTTGAATAGATTAAATTCAATTAAATTCCAAACCTTTATTTATGTAGAGGTGGTTTTCTGAGAGCAGCCTTCCTTTCATGCTGCCTGGATGAGATACGACAGACAGAAGAATAAGCAGCTCTCGCTCTCTCTCTCTCTCTCTCTCTCTCTCTCTCTCTCTCTCTCTCTCTCTCTCTCTCTCTCTCTCTCCCTCTCTCGCTCTCTCTCTATCTCCCTCACTCTCTATCTCTATCTCTCTCTCTCTCCCTCTTTCGCTCTCTCTCTATCTCCCTCTATCTCTCTCTCCCCCCCCTCACAGCGGGCTGAGCAGTGTGTTTGCATGCATGGCTTACTGTGCTTATGTAAGAGCAGTACCTAGAAGCCAGTTACATCACTTACACACAGCAGTACTGTGTCACTGGGTCAGTGTGCCACGCAACCACTCAACTATAGGGCTCTGCACTGTGTGTCTGTGTGTGTGTGTGTCTGTGTGTGTCTGTGTGTCTGTGTGTGTGTGTGTCTGTGCGTGCGTGCGTGCGTGCGTGCGTGCGTGCGTGTGTGTGTGCAGGATTCCATTAGAGTACAGTGTGCACATTTGAGCCTGTGTGTGTGTGTATAATAACCATATAAGATAATAACCATACATGGAAAAGTGCATTCGGTAGCATACAGTACATGTGTACGGGCAACAAGGGAACATGTATTAGAACGTGCGCACACATGTAGCCTCCTCCATACACCTAAAAGCCTTTACGCATGTGTGCGTGTGTGTGCACGCACAAGTAAAGTAATTTGAGACATGCAGAGATTTATCCCATCATGTGTGTGCACATTATGCAAATTTGGGAAGCCTTGAACGGATACATTTTGCCCACTATAAAGGGAGAAAATTAAGGCTGTCAAAGTTAACGCGTCATTCATTTTTTACTAGACTTCACTCAGGTGTATTATTGATACTCTCATTGATACTATGTTTGTTTCTGACTCAAAATGTGTGTGGGTGAGTGTGTGTGTGATAGAGTGAGAGAGAGAGGGGGGGGGGGGGTGAGAGAGATGAGGAAGGGGCAAGAGAGAAAGAGAGCTGGGAGAGTGTGTGTGTGAGAGAGAGAGAGAGAGAGATAGAGAGAGAGAGAGAGAGAGAGAGAGAGAGGGGGGGGGTGAGTCCTCAGCCCTTGTGTGGGTGAATGTAACAAGTTCCTAACGTTTTCTTTCCCCTATTATTTTATGCACAGTTTATTCATTGTTTTAAATAATTATTTTCTTTTAAGTTTGATTGCAAACTGTTACGCACCCCAGTAAGGGGACGCAACACAAGGCCACAGAGGGAGCAGTAACACAAAACCACGGAAACGATTAGCAAAATAATAGTATTTATTTACAAAACACAGCAACACAGAGATCAAGGAGGACTACCAGTGGCACCAAATGAAATACAAAAGGAAATTAAATCCCACCCTCCCCTTTACAGGCACTGATGCCCAAAAGTACACGTGGTAGTGCTCACTCTAAGGCTGGTGTCTTTAACATCAGGTCACCTACGTGATGCAAAATGTAGACCCAGGGTATCTTCCTGTCCTCAATGTCCCTGTGTACGAAACAAAAGATTAATACAAAGAAAAGGAATCACCATAGATTGGGTGACAAGGGAACAAATATGCAAAGGGTTAGGGTTAAACAGAAATGTGCAATAACAAGGAACACCAAAAGATACAATGTGGTTCACTAAACAATAGCACAAAGTACCAGAGCCTTCACCAGCTCTACAAGATACCAGAGCCTTCACCAGCTCTACAAAATACCAGAGCCTTCACCAGCTCTACAAAATACCAGAGCCTTCACCAGCTCTACAAAATACCAGAGCCTTCACCAGCTCTACAAAATACCAGAGCCTTCACCAGCTCTACAAAACATACCCCAAAGAGCCACGGCTCTATAGCAAACGACAGAGAGAGAGAACTGACACAAAGACTGGGACATATGAAGGGGTGTTGAGCTTGATTGCTGACGAGCCTCAGCTGCTGCTGCTGTTGCTGTTGCTGGAGTGAGTGAATGAATGAAAACTTTATTTAACAGATTGCAGAATGGGTACAATACAGTACGGCTCAATACACACAATTGTTAAGGGGATGCAGACCTGAGAAAGACGTTTGTCTTGTTTACATCAGGGTCCCCCATTTTCAATTCATATAGACATTTATGACATACACAACATACATGACATTTATGGCATAGGGACATATAGGTATTTAGTACTGATACATTTGTGACATAAACGGTATTCAAATATACAGTACTGTTACCCCTAGATCCTGACAGAGTATATACATATGATGGGGAGGGGACTGTACATTAGGAGGGGGTGGGTGGGTGGGAGAGAAATATACATATGGCGGGGAGGGAATATATACATGCGGTGGGGAGGAGACTGTCTATTAGGAGGTGGTGGGGGTTTTGGGCATTTACGGTGGTCAGTTTCGAATTGCAGCCTCCCGTAGGTGCTCTTTAAGAGCGGTTTTGAATGTGGGTAGGGATTCACATTCCTTTACAGCTTTGGGTAGGGCGTTCCACATTGATGTGGCATAATTGCAAAACGTGTTTAGTCCCTTGTTTGAGCCGAATCTGGGTTTAACATGATTTGTTGAGCTTCCTCTGGTGTAGTGGTTGTGGTATTCACTGACCTTTGGGAAGTATTTTGACATGTACATGGGTACCTTAGTCGTATAGTGTATCTTGTAGACCAGGCCCATTGCAAGTTGCTGTACTCTGTCGTCTACTCTAAGCCATCCTAGGTTGTCAAAGTGGGCAGGGGCTAGGTGGGTTCTGGGGGTAAGGTCAAGTAGTAGTCTGACCAGTTTGTTTTGGTCCTGCCAGAGTCTTCAGGGTATTCTTGTTTACCAGAGAGGAGATCCGGTACAAGAATCTAGTTCGTTGGTTGGCTTTTTTTATTACATTGGATGCCATTTTGTCACAGGAAAGATTTGCCTCTAGGATGGAACCCAGGTAGGTAATTTCATCTTTCCTTGTGACAATATTGTCACCCACTGTAACTGAAAAGCCGTCGGTCTTGCTGAGTTTGTTATTTGAACCGAAAAGAATGGACTCTGTTTTGCCCATGTGTAATGATAGTTTGTTATCAGCGAGCCATATGCAGATTTTGCCTAGTTCCGAGCTGAGGGTTTTTTCAACCTGCAACTTGTTCTTGTCAGAGACCAGCAGGGCTGAGTCGTCCGCAAACAGGAACAAGTTGCAGTCACAGGCTGACGACATGTCATTTGCATAAATTAGGAAGAGTAGCGGTCCTAGTATGCTTCCTTGTGGAACACCACAGCTCACTGTGAGGGGGGGGGGATAGAGTACCGTTTACCTCTACCATCTGTTCTCTCCCCTCCAGGTAGGATTGCATCCAGCTCACTGATACACTATCAAAACCAATTGCTTTTAGCTTGTCAATCAGAATGGAGTGATTGACAGTGTCGAAGGCCTTTTGTAGGTCCAGCATGACCATGGTGGGATGGCTGAGATGGTGATTGACCAGCTGCTACTGGAACTCGGACACCTGAGAATGGGGATATGTAGACACAAGAGGGAGACAAAAGACAACAACAAACAAAACATGCCTATATACAACAGATATTATACATTACTCCCTCTCTATATATACATAAGGACAGGGTCCGTAACACAAACTTTGCTCCAAATTTGCAATGCATGAGGCTCATCCTTTTGTGTTAAATGGCTGCATAAAGCAAGCATTTGTTGACTCTCATGTTGATAAGAGTATTAAAACTTGAACAATATCCATTTAAGGTAGAGACATTTTTTTTTAAATTAACTATATTTCACTTTTTTCTAGTGGTGTCAATCGATTAAACTATTTAATCTGATTAATCCCATGATTGTCCATAGTTAACTTGCGATTAATCGCAAATTAATCACAAGTTAACTATGGACAATCATGCGATTAATCAGATTAAATATTGTATTCAATTGACACCACAAGAAAAAAGTTTAATGTAGTTCATTTATAAATATAGAACATTTTAGATTAGATTAAATTAGATTAAAACGTATTGTCAGCATGCAGCACAAGTACAATACAACAAAAATAAGTGCAAATGTAACAGTAAAGTGCAACAGTAATATACAATGTACAGCTGATTAAACTAGGTATAACATATATAAATTAGTACTACTAAGTAATAGTGGTAATCAGATGTATGTGCAGAGTTGTAGTATTACAGTATGTACAGTGATACAGGTATACAGGCAATATATTGCAGACAACTTACAATCAAATTGTTCAACTGTGCAATACCAATAATACATGCATACATACATTATTATTCCATTTTATAAACAATAAAAGAATAAAAAGGAATAACACATATTAGAATCTCTTTGTTAACTACTCCCAGCTTCTGCTACTTATGATCCACATCTTTATAGCTGATTTAAAAGTGGAGAAGGGGCTTATGGACTTCAACTCCATTGGTAGGCTATTCCATAGTACTGCTGCTGAATACAGGAATGAGTTTTGGCCTATATGAATGAGTTTTGGCTTAAGGGATATGTACAGATATAGTATCTACAGATATGTAAGAAGGATTATATGCAGGTATGTACAGATATGTGGATAGATATAAATATACGGTAAGAATACAATATATATATATACGGTATATACTGTATGTACATGCTATCATACAGAGTTATATGGGTTATATGCAGGTGTATAAGTAAATATATAGAAGGATTATGCAGGTATGCATATACAGTTTATTTGGTCAATGTAAATATATAAATGTATATATACAGTATATACAGGACTATTGTACATGCTATCATACAGAGTTATAGTATGACTATAATAGACTGTATGAGGTAGCTAGTTATGATTATGATTACAGTGTAGGGTAGTTGTACAGTAGACAGTGAAAGCAGTAGGTAGTAGGGGTGTAACGGTACACAAAAAACACGGTTCGGTACGTACTTCGGTTTTGAAGTCACGGTTCAGTATGGTTTTTTCGGTACAGTGGGGGAAGTTTGGCTTTCCATGTTCCACTCAGGGGTAATGTAGTGTGCAGTAACTAATTGTACTTCTAGGGCTGTCAACGAATATTCTATATTGAAATTAGGGATGCTCGATATTGGCTTTTTTACCGATACCGATATACCGATATTGTCCAACTCTTAATTTCCGATACCGATATCAACCGATACCGATATATGCAGGGTTTCTCCCCCCCCCCCCAAAAATGGAATAATTTCAGGTAATTAACATTACATATCTCTTGTTGTGGAATTAACACAACATTATGCATACTTTTGACAATAAATAAAATCAGAATTTGGTCTTACTTGCTTGCCAGGGTAAATAAAGGTTATAGAAATGTAAAAAAATTAAAAATACAAAATTGAAAACCGATACCGATATTTTCCGATATGACATTTTAATGCCGATATCGGCCAATAATATCGGAAGGCCGATAATATCGGACATCCCTAATTGAAATTAATAATAGATTTGTTAGATAATTTATTTTTTAAATAATTATATTAGATTGTGAAAAAAAACATTGATTGACAGTGTCGAAGGCCTTTTGTAGGTCCAGCATGACCATGGTGGGATGGCTGAGATGGTGATTGACCAGCTGCTACTGGAACTCGGACACCTGAGAATGGGGATATGTAGACACAAGAGGGAGACAAAAGACAACAACAAACAAAACCCTCCTCTATCCTTTTCCCTTCTCACTCTGTTTCTCCTCTCCTCCTCTCATCCTCTCTCATGTTCCCTTATCACTCTGTTCCTCCTCTCCTCTCCTCCTCTCTCCTTTTCTCTCCTTACTCTGTTCCTCCTCTCCTCCTCTCTCATTTTCCCTTATCACTCTGTTCCTCCTCTCCTCTCCTCCTCCTCTCTCCTTTTCCCTTCTCACTCTGTTCCTCCTCTCCTCATCTCTCCTTTTCCCTTCTCACTCTGTTCCTCATCTCTCATTTTCCCTTCTCACTCTGTTCCTCCTCTCCTCCTCTCTCCTTTTCCCTTCTCTCTCTCTCTCTCTCTCTCTCTCTCTCTCTCTCTCTCTCTCTCTCTCTCCCTAATGTACACACACACACACACACACACACACACACACACACACACACACACACACACACACACACACACACACACACACACCACACACACACACACACACACACACACACACACACAGCCGCGGCTTGAGAGAGAGGCTGGACCGACCACTCCCCTCTGCTCTGTAGTTCCACCACAGCTCCACAGAAGAGAGAGAGAGAGAGAGAGAGAGAGAGAGAGAGAGAGAGAGAGAGAGAGAGAGAGAGAGAGAGAGAGAGAGAGAGAGAGAGAGAGAGAGAGAGAGAGAGAGAGAGAGAGAGAGAGAGAGAGAGGGAGGAGGAGCTAGGCTGAGCCTCTCCATGCCTCACACACATAGCGGAGCAGACGGCAACAGCCACACACACACACACACACACACTCACACACACATACACACACACACACACACACACACACACACACACACACACACACACACACACACACACACACACACACACACACACACACACACACACACACACACACACTCTCTCTCTCTCTCAGCTACATGCGCATAATAATACACACACTCTCACACACACACACACACACACACACACACACACACACACACACACACACACACACACACACACACACACACACACACACACACACACACACACACTCTCTCTCTCTCTCTCAGCTACACGCGCATAATAATACACACACTCTCTCACACACACACACACACACACACACACACACACACACACACACACACACACACACACACACACACACACACACACACACACACACACACACACGCACGGACCACCGCATGCACAC
>NC_140166.1:141790056-141839253 GCF_963971535.1 Notolepis coatsorum | reverse complement strand
GATCCTTGACTAGGTAGGCTATGACTCGAGCACAGCCTACACTGTAAGAAAAAAAGCTGCAAGAAAACGATAAATGTCTGGTTGACAAATACTTACTGTCAAATTACAGTAAAATCAAATACATTTACAGATTACAACCTTTATTTAATGGTTAATATTTGATAAAAGGTAATTTACTGTATTTGTATGGCATTTACACAGTGTAGCCATCAAGAAAGGCCACCATAGGCAGACCTGGCTCCCAAGAGAAGACAGACTATGCACCCACTGCACACAAGATGAGGTGGAAACCGAGCTCCACTTCTTAACAACCTGCCCACTATACCAAGACATCAGAGACATATACTTCCCACAAATTGCAAACACCCAAAGAGACTTTGAAAACATGGACAATAACTCAAAACTCCCATACCTACTGGGAGAAATACAACAATGTGCAAACACAGCAGCAAGATTTGTGAGCTGCTGTGACAAGAAAAGGACATCCAATCAATCAGAGAGAGAGAGAGAGAGAGAGAGAGAGAGAGAGAGAGAGACAGAGACAGAGACAGAGAGAGAGAGAGAGAGAGAGAAGAGATAGAGAGAGAGAGAGAGAGAGAGAGAGAGAGAGAGAGAGAGAGAGAGAGAGAGAGAGAGGAAGAGAGAGAGAGAGAGAGAGAGAGAGCAACAGAGAGACTAGGGTCAGCAGAACTGGATGCTGATTATGTTGTAGCATTTAATATTCAATCAATTGATATTACTATGTGCGTGTGTGTGTGTGTGTGTGTGTTGTGTGTGTGTGTGTGCGCGCGCACGCGCATGCGTGTGTGTGTGCGTGTGTGTGAGCGTGTGTGTGCGCGTGTGTGTGTGTGTGCGCATGTGTGCATTTCATTTGTGCATAAAATCTCTAGTGGCCCTGACCCATGTGAACATACTCATCAGCTGACTCATCTTGCACAGTTATGTGACTACTAGCACACACACACACACACGCACACGCACACGCACACGCACACACACACACACACACACACACACACACACACACACACACACACACACACAGACACGTATATCTGTCTTGTCACACGTGCTGTCATTTATCATCCCCTCATTCTCTTTTCCTTCTTTCTGCTCTTCATTCCCTCTCTACCTTCTTACGTTAACGTTAACGCCGCCATTTTAGTGCTGGGTGATTTCAATAGCGCCAATCTGAGAAAGGTATTACCTGACTTCTATCAGCATGTGACTTGCAACACCAGAGGCGGTAACATCCTAGATCACTGTTACACGCAATTTAAAGGTGGCTACAAGGCTCATTCTGATAGTGGCTTTGGTAAATCAGATCACGCGTCCATCTTTCTTTCACCAATGTACAAACAGAGAATCAAAAGTACTCCTGTAGTCTCGCGAGAGGTGCAGAAATGGGATTTGACGTCAGAGGAGACGCTCCAGTCTGCGTTTGACTGCACAGACTGGAATGTGTTCCGCGACACAGATAACATTAATGTCTACACAGAGACAGTGCTGGACTATGTTTGTACTTTGGTGGAAGAAACAATCCCCACTACCAAAATGAGAGTTTACCCAAATCAAAAACCCTGGGTAGACAAATCCGTCCGTGAAGCTCTGAGAGAGCGCACCAAAGCATACAACGACGGCCTAGTGGCAGGCAACATGAATGACCACAAGGTGGCGCGATACAACGTAAGGAGGACAGTGTCAGAGGCCAAACGGCGCTACAGGGATAAAATTGAACTCCAGTTTGAACAAGCTGACTCTAGAGCTATGTGGCAGGGGCTCAAAACGATGACGGACTACAAAGGCGCCTCCCTCAAACTGAACAGTGACATCTCCTTAGCAAATGACCTCAATACCTTCTATGCGAGGTTTGATGCTGGTAATAACAACACCAGCTCACAAGCCACGGCAATGGGGGGGGGGGGGGGGGTCGGCTGCTGATGGAGGCGCAGTGTTCAGGGTAACAGAGCATGAGGTGAGGCGGACCTTTAAAAAAGTGAATATCAGGAAGGCAGCAGGTCCGGACGGCATCCCCGGCCGCGTCCTAAAAGTCTGTGCCGACCAACTGGCCCCAGTATTCACTGACATATTTAACCTGTCCTTAGAACAGGCTGTCATCCCCACCTGCCTGAAGAAGTCCACTATTATCCCTGTACCCAAAAAATCCAAGCCTGCTTGCCTCAACGACTACCGCCCTGTAGCTCTCACCTCCATAGCCATGAAGTGCTTTGAGAAGCTAGTAAAGGGCTACATCTGCTCCTCCCTCCCCATCAACATGGACCCCCTGCAATTTGCATACCGCCCCAACAGGTCCACGGAGGACGCCATAGCCCATGTGCTGCACACAGCAGCATCACACCTGGACAAGAGGCAGGGGAACTATGTGAGAATGCTATTCATCAACTACAGCTCGGCATTCAATACCATAGTCCCCTCCATACTCATAGCCAAGCTCAGGGACCTGGGCTTGAACTATGACCTCTGCCAGTGGGTCTTGGACTTCCTGACTGGCAGACCCCAGGTGGTGAGAGCAGGCAACTGCACCTCCTCATCCATCACCCTCAACATAGGGGCCCCCCAGGGCTGTGTTCTGAGTCCCCTCCTCTACTCCCTGTACACACACGACTGTGTGGCTCAGCGGAGTAGCAATACAATCATCAAATTTGCTGACGACACAGTGGTGGTGGGCCTGATCTCTGCCAACGACGAGAGGGCCTACCTGGAAGAGGTCAAGGTCCTGGCGGGATGGTGCCAGGAAAACAGCCTCTCCCTGAACGTCAGCAAAACAAAGGAGATGATTGTGGACTTCAGGAGGTCGGGGGTCAAGGACTACAGCCCCCTCAGCATCGACGGGGCACCGGTTGAGAGAGTCAACAGCTTTAAGTACCTCGGAGCCTACATATCCGAGGACTTGACATGGACCACACACATTGACAGTGTTGTGAAGAAGGCACGACAACGCCTCTACTTCCTCAGGCGCCTAAGGAAGTTCCAAGTCAGTCAGAAGATCCTTAAGAACTTCTACTCATGTACAATAGAGAGCATCTTGACCGGCAACATCACCTCCTGGTTTGGGAATAGCACTGCACAAGACCGAAGCAGACTACAAAGAGTGACACGTTCAGCCAAACGCACAATTGGAGGGGGGCTCCCCACCCTCCAGAACATTTACAACAAGCGTTGCAAGGGCAAGGCTAAGAGAATCATTAAAGACTCCAGTCACCCGAACAACTGCCTCTTTGAACTGCTGCGGTCAGGCAAGCGATACCGGAGTCTCAAGGCGAGCACAGAAAGACTCAGAAGAAGCTTCTATCCCCAGGCCATCAGGCTGCTAAACGAACAATGAACACTACACAACAACAACCACCAAACGCACATAGCACACACATCCACACGCACACACTCACTTTAAACAAACACACTGTAGCACCCACTCCACACACTTTATAGCACACACCCACTTTAAACAAACACACTGTAGCACCCACTCCCCACACTTTATATTTATTGATGAAGGATTGCACTACAACTCGTACACCTTACTGTAAATTGTACCTAAATTGTACCTCATCCCATTTCTGCTTTGCACTATATACTACTGTACATTAGTACACTGCATAGTATTGTATATTATATGGTAACTCAGAGCATTGTACATATGTCTATACCGAACACTGTGACCTCATTTTCTTCTTCTAAATTACATGCTATACTATGTTATTTGATACTATCTTGTCTAGCACAGTCTCTGGAGCGTAACAGTAAGAAGCATTTTGTATGAAAGTATTCTGTACTTCTGTATGACAACTATTAAAGAAACTTGAAACTTGAAACCTGTGACCTCCTCTTTCTCTCTCTCTCTCCATCTCTCTCTCTCTCTCTCCCTCTGTATTGTATCTCTCTCCATCTCTCTACTTTCTCTCTTTCTGCCTCTCTCTCTGTCTATCTCTCTCTCTCTCTCTATTTATCTCTCTCTCTCTCTATCTCTCTCTCTCTCTGTCTCTCTCTGTCTCTCTCTATGTCTCTCTCTCTCTCTCTCTGTCTCTCTCTATGTCTCTCTCTGTGTGTGTGTGTGTGTGTGTGTGTGTGTGTGTGTGTGTGTGTGTGTGTGTGTGTGTGTGTGTGTGTGTGTGTGTGTGTGTGTGTGTGTGTGTGTGTGTGTGTGTGTGTGTGTGTGTGTGTGTGTGTGTGTGTGTGTGTGTGTGTGTGTGTGTGTATGTGTGTGTGTGTGTGTGTGTGTGTGTGTGTGTGTGTGTGTGTGTGTGTGTGTGTGTGATGAGAGGTCTGTTTTATGGCTGGTCCAGGGGGACTCATTAAAACACACTCATAAATGAACACACGCACACCACACACACAGACATAACACACGCACAAGAGAGAACATGCTCACTTACACAGTACACACACAGACGCACACACACAGACGCACACACACACACACACACACACACACACACACACACACACACACACACACACACACACACACACACACACACACACACACACACACACACACACACACACACACACACACACACACACATATATACACACACACACACACACACACACACAGGCGCCACACAGGGAGGAGTCGATGGAAGATGGAGGGAGGAAGAAGAGAAGGATGGACGGATGGAAATGAAAGAGATAACGAGAGGAAATGAGAAGAGGAGAGATGAGAATAATAATAAGAACATCTAAAAGATGAATGCAGGAGAGTATATACTGCTGGTTATATGTGCTGTGGAAACGTTTGTTCATAATTCAGTACCTCAGGCAAAGAACCGTATAACTGCATGATGTACGTCTTCAGAGGAACAACGTTTTCAAACTGTATTGTCTAGAGATGGTGAGTTTGTTAGAGTGCCGTGATCATTCATGTTAAAGACTGTAGATTGACTTCACAACTACAAAGGCATGGACCGTCCAGAAGAATGTCAAAACAGAGTTATAAAGCTCTTCCACTCAAGGTGCGGCTGGGTGGCGCAGCGGACATTGCGCTCGTCACCAACGCAAGGCTTGGGCCGGCCGTCATACTAACTTAATTGGCAGAGTTAGCGGGTGGTAATCTGGACGTTGTGGACAGCGACTCCTACAGGTCGGTTGCCTCCACAGCAGAGACAGGAAAATGGCGGCGGTAGTGTGAGCCTCCCACACGTTAAACCTAAATGAGAGTCTGTGCTGGCAGGTGAAAAGATGTGACAGGCTGCCTCCACATGTATCGGAGGGGACATGTGATGCAAGGCTTCTATCCTCCCTACACCCGGCCAGTGGGGGGCATATGCGAGCAACGTTCAAGACAGGGGAGGGGAGAATTGGCACGGCTAAAATTGGGATGGGAGAAAGAAATAGAAAAAGAGGAGAAAAAGTGGATAAAAAAAAAAAGCTCTTCCACACAAGGGTTCAATTGCAGATCCACAGAGAGAAGTAGAGCTGTCCTCGACGATGTTGAGTTGTTAAGTTATACGCTGCACTTTATTATTGCAGTGGGAACATCTGTTCTCTGCGTTTGACCCACCCTAACTTCATGGGACCATTGGGAAGCCACAGACACGTGCCTGGGGACCAGCGGTGTAAAGTACTTGAGTAAGTGTACTTTCTTACATTACTTAAGTTCTGTTTTTTGGGGATTTTTACTTTTACTCAAGTATTATTAGGTTTGTATACTTGTGTAACATACTGTGTGTTATCTCACTACACCACACTAACACACTGATGTGATTCGCTTTCTGCATCCGTCGCGTCCCAACGGGTTGCCGTAGGTCGCGACTGTCAATCAGAAATAAAAAAACATGTCTACAAGCTAAGTCATGTCCGTGTCTGCTCAAGTACATTACATGGTGTCAGAAGCGAAAATAAAATAAGAGAAAATGGCATACTCGCACTTTGAACACCCCAAGATCGACTGGGAGGCTCCAGATTTGTATCAGGAGTTTGGGAGATTCAGAAGTCACGTCGAGTTCGTCTTTGAGGGTCCGCTCTCGGAGCTAGCAGCTAACAAGCGAGCCGGCTGGCTAGGTACGTGGGTCGGCGAGCAAGGCAGAGAAATATACAAGACGTTAGCCTGGGCTGAGGGCGAGAGAGCAGATCCGTCTAAAGTGCTGGATAAGTTTGCCAGCTACATCAGGCCAAGAAAAAACAAGCGGATAGCCAGGCACCGTTTCAGGCAAAGGAAACAAGGACCAAGTGAAGGTTTCGACAACTTTATTAAGGATTTGAGACTCATTCTCATGGACTGTGAGTACCCCGAGTCCGACGACATGCTGGTCGATGCAATCATCGCGGGAGATCGAGAAAAACGGGTCCAAGAACAACTATTAGATAAAGGGGAGGCGCTAACGCTACCTAAAGCTATAGAAATTCCCCAGCGGTTTGAATTGTCACAGAAACAGATACAAATCGTCAGAGAAGAGGATTCACAAGTCTCAGCAGTATCTGTTAAGCCAAAATACACAGTGCAAAATAAGAGAATGTACAATGAGGGACAGACAAAACCTGTGTATCAGAGGAAGGCTCCGGAAAACCAACAGGGAAACTGTGCAAGCTGTGGGAGAGACCCCCAGCACAAGTGGAACATGGGGAGGTGCCCAGCTAAAGGCTCAGAGTGTTCCTACTGTCACAAACCCAACCACTGGATGGCAGTGTGTCGCAGGCGTGCAGTTAGCTCTGTGAGTGTTGAGTCAGATCAGGATGACGAAATTCTGAACATAAATCTAGCACAGACAGATAACCCGGAGAAGGATAAATGGACAGTAGACTCAGGTGAGCTAAAACGCTCTAGTAGAGTACTCCGCTCGTATACTAATCATAAGATTAAGCCTGTAGCTGCAGTTGATCTACAGATGGCATACAAAAAGTGTGAAGTGAGCGCCGAATTTGAAATAGTAGAACTGGATGAAGCCTCATCCTTTCTAACAACCTTTAATACTCTGATAGAAAAGTTTAGATGGATGAGACTCCCATTTGGGATAAAATGCGCCCCAGAAATCTTCCAGCGCATCATGGATGAGGGCATAGCTGGAGCAATAAGTGTCATGGATGATATCCTAATAGCAGCCCCCACAGTCCAGGAGCACGATGCAATCCTCTGCAGAGTGGCGTAAAGAGCTACAAGCTACAATCTGAGACTCAACTTCCACAAATGTCACATCCGCCAAGCATCAGTGCCGTATGTGGGACATCTGATAACAGCTGCTGGTCTACAGCCAGACCCCGCAAAAGTGGAAGCGGTTCGGTACATGACGCCACCGACAGACAAAGAAGGTGTCAAACGCTTTGTGGGCTTTGTAACATATTTGTCAAAGTTCATACCAAACCTCAGTGAAGTGGATGCCCCGCTGCGACAGCTTCTCAAAAATTATGTGGAGTTTGCATGGCAGCCAGCTCAGCAGCAAGCCTTTGACAGGCTCAGGGAGTTGTGCACGCATCCTCCAGTGCTGAAGTTTTTTGATCCTGCAAAGCCTGTTGAGATACACAGTGATGCAAGCAGCAGTGGATTAGGAGTTGTCCTACTCCAGGACGGTCATCCCATAGCATTCTCCTCGAGGTCACTGACTGACGCAGAGCCGCGTTATGCGCAAATTGAGAAGGAGATGCTCTCCATTGTGCACGCATGCATCAAGTTTCACAACTACATATTTGGAGCACATGTCACAGTGTACAATGACCACAAGCCACTCGAAGATATTTAAAAGAAAAAATCACTGCTGGCCACTCCCATGCGCATCCAGAGAATGCGTCTCTCGCTGCAGTGGTACGACTTGACAATCAAGTACAGAAGAGGGAAAGACATGGAGTTGCCCGACACACTATCCAGAGCACAGCTCCCAGAGAGCACACCTGAGTTAAGTGGACTAGAGTGTGTCTCCATGCTCAACTATGTTGCAGTAAGTGACCAGAAGTACACAGAGCTGCAAGACAGCACAAAAGAAGAACTAATCTGTCTCCAGCAAACAATTCACCACGGCTGTCCTGAACACAGACGGGAAGTGCCCATTCATGTTCAGCCATATTGGGACTCAAGAAGTCAGCTAGTGCTGTCTGATGGAATCATCTATAAAGGACTGCGTATAGTGGTGCCCCCCACCATGCGTGAGCACATGCGAAAGCTCATACACCAGTCTCACCTAGGCATGGTGAAAAGCAAACAGCGGGCACGTGAAGTGCTATACTGGCCAGGCATGAGTGCAGAAATTGAAGAAATGGTCAGAAACTGTCGCAAGTGTGCAGACTTTCAAAACAAGCTGCCCAGACAACCCCTCAAACCAACTGGAAACACCAGAGCTGCCATTTGAAGAGGTAGCAATATCACACAAAACATCTTCACCACACACGCCGCACTCAAATGGTGAAGCAGAGCGTGCAGTGCAAACTGTGAAGAGGCTTTGGTGCAAGGCACCAGACAAACACCTTGCGCTGATGGATTACAGGACAACTCCACTAGAGACAGTAGGATTGTCGCCAGCTCAGCTACTCATGGGCAGGAGGCCACGTGATAAGCTGTCTGCTGCTCGTGAGCTACTTGCACCAAGAGGATATGACCCCCACAAAGTCAAGCGTCTGCTGGACACGAGCAAAGACATTAAAAAGTTCTACTACGACCAAAAGAGAGCAGGCAATTCTCGTGTTGCTCTTCAGCCTGGAGATGAGGTTAGGATGCAGCCGCATCCTGGCAACGACAAGTGGTCCCCTGGAGTAATAGTGAAACCCCACAGTGCTCCACGCTCCTATGTTGTGGACTGTGGGGATAGAGAGTACCGCCACAACAGTCAACATCTTCAACACCTGAGCACTCCAGCCGCTAATCATCCTCGCCGCTGGGTACAGGAAGAACCGTGGACTGAAACATTAGGCCCACCCGCCGAGGAGTTACAACCTCCAGCTCTTCCTAGAATACCCCACTCCACACCCAAACCGCCTCCGAGCCCCACCCGAGCCCAGCCACCTGGACTGAATGTTACTAGGCGGGGCTGAGTTGTTAAACCTCCAGACAGACTCAATCTTTAAGTGAATTATGCCATGGACTGAATCTATAAGTGACTGTTCTGTTTGCACGTTAAGTACACTCATTTTCAGGTTATTGGCAAAGTCATTAGCTAAAGTAAAGTTCTCACAGTGACTGTTATTTCGTTAATTGTTATAGTCATTATAGTACTACAGTTGGATAGTCGGTTTCTAATTAAAGTCTGATTATCTAGTTAGTCTGAAATAATTTTAAATAACAAACAAGCAGTTTTGATTTAAAAGTTTGGTGTGGAAATTCATGCATGTGTTATTGTGTATTGTTTTTGCTAAAAGAAGGGAGATGTAACATACTGTGTGTTATCTCACTACACCACACTAACACACTGATGTGATTCGCTTTCTGCATCCGTTGCGTCCCAACGGGTTGCCGTAGGTCGCGACTGTCAATCAGAAATAAACAACATGTCTACAAGCTAAGTCGTGTCCGTGTCTGCTCAAGTACATTACAACTTGTACTTTTACTCATTTACATTTCAGAGGGGGAAAAAACATACTTTCTACTCCTTACATTTAAAATGCAGACAAAGTACAATTAGTATATTTGTTTCTCTGGCCGAACTAACGTTAATGTTATTAATCCTGCGGTCACACTTTATTTAAAAACAGCCAATCAAATCCCCATCAATGGAAAATGAACCCGCCCATACCCATGCTGATTGGTCCTTGTGCGAGATTAGAAAGCGGGGGGATCTTTGATTAAACACCTGCTATCAGAAGAATAGACAGTCAGAGTGACAAGCTACAGAAGATGGCCACAAACGATAGTACGAGTGATGAAGAGGAAGAAACGGAACATTTCATTGCCCCGGAATTAAAAAAAAAGGTTTTACTTTTACTTTTTAGTAAGCTGTAGGATCCCCCAATTGGGGTACCCTGCTGTTTTTATCATAAATCGATCAATACAGAACGTATTAATTAATGTTGTGTGTCTTTTTCAAATGTAGCCAAGAGTAAAGACCTTAACCCTATCAAAACAGCAGTCAAAGCGTATATTTTCAGCACTACATTTGTTTACAGATGATTTTAAGATTGACCGAAAATAAGAATTTATTGGAAAAATGCTAATTATATCTCTCTATTATCATAAAACCGTGACGAAAAAACTAAATCCAGATTTAACACTGGCATTGGAAAGATGAGCTTTTTCCCTATCCACAGATATATGATTTGGCCATAATAAGGCCAAGGTCAAGTTCAAGGTCAAATTTTGTATGTATAATTCAAATGGATTATAATTTATTAATGTATCTACAAATCCTTCTGTTTAATCATTTTCCCTTTATTGATTTGTTTAGATTTTTTGTACACTTGATCTCATGAAGGTGGTGAATGAGCACAGTGAGCGAAATCAGAAGAACCTCAATGTTGTCATGGTGTTATTCACCGGCAAAGATGCAACAAATAATCACAATTTATATTCTCCTTTGTTTCATCACAATTTACTCAAGCCTAGTAACAGACACAATATTTCTGACACTGGGAATACATACCCCTAGGTCCCTAGATGTTCCTAGATACCAAGAACATGCAAATTGACCTTGTAGAAGTGGAGCAATCTTCCATTTACTTGGGTACCTTTAGGTGAGATTTCTGAAAATAGGGCTACAGCTTAACAGGTTATGTACATTTAAAAGTAGAAACTTTTTTACTTTTATTCAAATGTGTGTTTTTAGCCAGATACTTAAGTATAATTTCTGGGTACTTTTTACACCGCTGCTGGGGACCAACTCCAGTAATGCCAGTGCCATATGGTCAAGCGCGATGGCAGGAGCATGTACCTAGCTTGTGTGTCTTTTGGTGTGGGAATGTTAAAATCAAAACATCTAGCTCTTGGGTTCGAATCCAGCTCTCGGCTTTGCTATCAGCTTGGCTGGTCGTTCATACTAACACAATTGGCAGTGTTAGGGGTGGGAAAGCTGATGGGTGGGTCCTGGGCGTCGTGGACAGCGACCCCTACAGTTCGGTCGGGGCGCCTGCACAGCGAGGGTAGGATCTGGAGGGAGGTAGTGTGACCTTCCACACGTTACACTCTCCCGGTGAGAATCTGCGCTGCCAGGCTGGCTGCCGGCTGGCTGGCTGCACATGCGTCGGAGGAAAGCATGTGACAGTCTCCGGCCTCCCGGACCAGCAGTAGGGGGGAGTGCGCAACAACCAGGAAGGGGGTTGGGAATTGGCATAACGACTAACAGTGGGATGGGAGAAAAATCGGAAAAAAAGGAGGGGAAAAAAAGATATATATATATTTTTTTTTAAACATCTAGCTCTAACGGAAAGCTGGATAACACCAGCTAATTCTAGAACACCGGCAGCCTTATCTACTCACTATAACTTCTCTCACACAGCACGACCCTGCAGACACGGCGGAGGCACCGGTCTTCCCCCTCATGGTCCACAAATGCAATATCACTTCCAACTCTGTCACTCTCCTCTCTCGAATATTACTGTCTCTAATCCATACAATCTCACCATTGTTACACTCTATCGCCCCCCAGGTCCGCTCGATCACTTCCCAGATGAGCTGGACATGCTTCTAAGCTCTTTACTCAAAGACGGCACCCCCCTCCTTCTAATGGGCGATTTCAACCTGCCTGACTCATCTCATCTCATCTCATCTCAGTGGTGGTCTCCCTCCTACAATCCTTTGACCTGAATCCCACTGTCATGCCTCCCACTCACAAAGCAGGCAACTCCCTGGATCTCATATTCTCCCGTAACTCCAGCATCATTAACACCACGGTAACTCCCCTGCATGTGTCTGACCAATCCTTCATATCATTCTCACTAACTCTCATGCTTAACCCCAAACCATCCACTCCAACTCAAACCGTCTCAGTCAGACGCAACCTGCACTCCCTATCCCCCTCCACCCTCTCCTCTGACATACCATCTGCTCTACCTCTGAGTGACACCTTCTCTGCTCTCCCCCCAGAGATGGCAACCTCCACCCTCCTCTTAGCCATCTCAACCTCCTTTCACATGCTCTGTCCCCTCTGACGGATGCAGTGAGAGAAGAAAGACAGGTCCTGAGAGCGGCCGAGAGGAAGTATAGAAAGTCACGCCTCACTGCTGACATCGCCACATATAACAACCTCTTGTTCGCCTTCTCCAAAACCATTACTACTGTCAAACCATAGGATCGAGGCCTCTGCCAAGAACCTTCGCAAACTGCATGCTACAATGTCCTCTGTCCTAACTAAATCTCTGGGTAACATTATCACGTCTCATGCCTTCTCGTATCATTGCTATGCCGATGATACTCAACACTTCCTCTCCTTCCCTCCCTCGGATATCCACGTCTCTGAGCGGATGTCGGCCTGTCTGTCTGACATCTCCGCCTGGATGACAACCAACCACCTAAAACTGAACCTAAGCTAAACAGAATTGCTCCACCTGCGCTGCGGGCCAAATCCTCCCCCCTGACGACCTTTCCATCACAGTCGAGAATGCAGCTGTGACCGCATCCCCGACCGCCAAGAACCTTGGTGTTGTCCTCGATGATCAGTTGAACTTCTCCGCTCACATCGCAGCAACAAACAGAACCTGCAGATTCCTCCTGAGTAACGTCAGAAGGATCCGCCGCTTCCTGACAAAAGAAGCCACCCTACTCCTCGTCCAATCAACAGTCATCTACCGCCTCAACTACTGCAACGCACTGCTTGCTGGCCTTCTGACCACTGCCACCAAGCCTCTTCAACTCATTCAGATGGCAACTGCCCACCTGATCTCAAACCTACTGAAGTCCACCCATGTCACCCCACTTCTTAGGGACCTGCACTGGCTCCCCTTTGCCGCACAAATCCGCTTCAAGGCCCTCGACCTGGCATATCGTATGGTGAAGGGAACGGCTACCGCCTACCTCCGGTAAATTATCTCTAACTACACACCCCCAAGACCCCAATGCTCTGCATCTTCCGGCCGCCTCAGACCTACTCCTATTCGAGCTCCGGGAGGGTCATCAAAGAGATGCTGCCTATTCTCAGTCCTTGCCCCACAATGGTGGAACGAACTTCCCACCACAGTTAGGACAGCCGAAACCCGTCCAATCTTTCACCGTCGACTAAAGACACACTTCTTCAACCAATATCTGAAATGAAAAAATATATATAATAATAACCCTAACTAACCTTACTGTCTTGCACTTGTCCTAATATACTAACCTAGACTGTAGCACTCAACACTTTGATGAACATTGTTACTCAGCTGATTTGAGTTGTGCCCTTCCTGATGACTTGTCGTACAGAACTTGTAAGTCACTTTGGATAAAAGCGTCAGCTAAATGACTAAATGTAAATGTAAATGGGAGGAAACCCACACGAACACAGAGAGAACATGCACAGAAAGGCCCTCCGCTGGTTTAAAACCTGAGGCAACAATGCTAACCACTGCACCACCGCCCTAGAGGAATTTTCCTATCTCAGTTGTTCATGCCCTCTTTTTGGTCTCAGTCTTGGTCGACTGAGACCAAACCAACCGAAGGAGAAGATCCAAGACCCAAAACGGGCCGCGGGTCTGTTTCTCATTCGGTTTGTTTTGTAAGTAGGTTTTTATAGGCCTGTATCTCAGGACAATACCAAATGACTCAATGTGTGTCTCTGGATGAAGAAGGACCCCTGGCCTAGATAAAGTTAAATAGAAGAATGACACACATCTGTTGTTAACGGAGACAACATTTACAAAGAGATCTGTACTATCTGTCATTTGTGAATAGATTTGATAGATTTCATTTTGTAGTTGTATTATTTTATCTTCCCATTTCATTTGACTCTGCCATTGTATTTTACGTGAGTTTATTTTGTTCTATTCTATGCTCATACTGTTGATCACTTTTCTACCTCTACATACAGTACTGTATACCTCTATAAGCCAGGCCCCTCAAACACGGCTGTGCATTAATACTGCTGACAACAATGAAATATCTCCACAGGGATGAATAAACCTCTTATAGAATCTCTTTCTCTTGTAATTATCCCTCTCCCTTCCTCTCGCTCTCCATCTCTCTCTCTCTCTCCATCGCTCTCTCTCTGCACATCTGAGCATCTCTTAGAGAAAAGCAATAAATACGAAAGCTTGCCAGATTATCATCAAGGAAGCATTTTCTCGGATATGAAAACAAAGTGAATAAAGAACGTTTTCCTTTCTTTCCCTCATGGCTTCTGTCGCTAATGGCACACGGCTCCTCCGAAAGTTTATCGCTGACGCCAGGACAAGAAAGGAAGAGAAATTAAAAGGAAACTTCAAAATAGAATTAAAAAAGTTCTGGTGCAGAGCCTTTGGGAGGACTGGGTCTGCGCTGACGCCACTGCAGTGATTAAAATGTGTTAAAATGTGTAAAAAGTGTTGGCTCTAAGTTATTCATGGGTTTGGAGAAAATAACTGTAGCAAACCCTTTGGCAGGTGCTGCTATACTGAAGCCCAGGGATAAGCTTTAACCCTTGCCGCTACTCCACCGTAACCTGTAGGGCTACACTATGCTAGCTAGCTACATACATCTGCTCCACCACTGTAACCTGTAGGGCTACACTATGCTAGCTACATACAGCTGCTCCACCACTGTAACCTGTAGGGCTACACTATGCTAGCTACATACAGCTGCTCCACCACTGCAACCTGTAGGGCTACACTATGCTAGCTACATACCGCCGCTGCTCCACTGTAACCTGTAGGGCTACACTATGCTAGCTACAAACAGCGGCTACTCCACTGTAACATGTAGCGCTACACTATGCTAGCTACATACAGCTGCTCCACCACTGTAACATGTAGGGCTACACTATGCTAGCTACATACAGCTGCTCCACCACTGTAACCTGTAGGGCTACACTATGCTAGCTACATACCGCCGCTGCTCCACTGTAACCTGTAGCGCTACACTATGCTAGCTACATACAGCGGCTACTCCACTGTAACATGTAGCGCTACACTATGCTAGCTACTTACACGTAGCACAGCCGCTCCTCCACTGTAACCTCTAACCGAACCCCACTATCGGACCACAATGCTTCTCAATGATTACGGACTGGCTGACACTCACAATAACCTCTCCTTTTCCCCCTAAACAGCAATAAAACTGCTGTTAAACTTGCTTCTACTTTGTGCCGTGTGCATTGTGTTAATTCCAACAGCTCAACACACCCCCAGAGTCTGTCACAATACATATCATATATAAATGAATAATTCTTTACTCAGACGTGTGGCATAGAACCTAAACATACAATTTGTCCCACGTATTTGTAAGACACTCAACCCAGAGTTGTTGAAATGGCAGGGGTGTAAAGTACTTGAGTAATTGTACTTTGTTACAATACTTAAGTACTGTTTTTGGGGATTTGTACTTTACTCAAGTATTATTAGGTTTGTATACTTGTACTTTTACTCAATTACATTTCAGAGAAAAAAAACATACTTTTTACTCCTCACATTTAAAATGCAGACCTACAAAGTACAAAGTACAAATCTTGCAGGTCCAACTATTTTAATTTGTATATTTGTTTCTCTGGCCGAACTAACGTTAGCGTTATTAATCCTGCGGCCGCTCTTGATTTAAAAACAGCCAATCAAATCCCCATCAATGGAAAATGAACCCGCCCATACCCATGCTGATTGGTTCTTGTGCAAGACTAGAAAGTGGGAATTTTTTATTAAACACCTGCTATCAGAAGAATGGACAGTCAGAAAAAAAGTTTTTACTTTCACTTTTTAGTACTTAAGTACATTTAAAAGTAGATTTTTTTTTTTTTTTTATCCACTTTTTCTCCCATTTTCTATATTTTTTCTCCCTTCCCAATTTCGTATCATCCAATTCAACCCTCCCCTGTCACGAACGCTGTTTCTTGCCTCCCACAAGCCGGCTGCAATGTGGACTAAGTCATACATAGCACAAGTCCCCTCCGGTACTTGAGGTAACAGCAGTCGCATCTTTTCACCTGCGCAGCTCGATCTCTCAGTGGCGAGGAGTAACGCGTGGGAGGCTCACGCTGCCCCCGACACTTCCTGATTCTACTGCGCAGGCACACCAACCGACCTGTAGGAGTCACTGTCCACAACGCCCGATCCCCACCCTTCAGTTTCCCTCCCCGTAATAGGGCCAATGTGTATTACTGCGGACGACCAGCTAAACTGAAAACAATGTGGAGAGCTGGATTCGAACACGCGAACCCAGCGTCTCCACATTGGTGGCGAGTGCCTTGCCCACTACCCTAGCCGCCCTAAAAGTAGAAACTTTTTAACTTTTACTCAAGTGTGTTTTTGGACAGACTGTCTGCTCCCAGAGACAGAGAGACCGTCTGCTCTCAGAGAAGGAGAAGAGACCGTCTGCTCTCAGAGACAGAGAGACCGTCTGCTCTCAGAGACAGAGAGACCGTCTGCTCTCAGAGACAGAGAGACCGTCTGCTCTCAGAGACAGAGAGACCGTCTGCTCCCAGAGACAGAGAGACCGTCTGCTCTCAGAGACAGAGAGACCGTCTGCTCTCAGAGACGGAGAGACCGTCTGCTCTCAGAGACAGAGAGACCGTCTGCTCTCAGAGACAGAGAGACCGGCTGCTCTCAGAGACAGAGAGACCGTCTGCTCTCAGAGACAAAGAGACCGTCTGCTCTCAGAGACAGAGAGACCGTCTGCTCTCAGAGACAGAGAGACCGTCTGCTCTCAGAGACAGAGAGACCGTCTGCTCTCAGAGACAGAGAGACCGTCTGCTCTCAGAGACGGAGAGACCGTCTGCTCTCAGAGACGGAGAGACCGTCTGCTCTCAGAGACAAAGAGACCGTCTGCTCTCAAAGACAGAGAGACCGTCTGCTCTCAGAGACAGAGAGACCGTCTGCTCTCACAGACAGAGAGACCGTCTGCTCTCAGAGACAGAGAGACCGTCTACTCCCAGAGACGGAGAGACCGTCTGCTCTCAGAGACAGAGAGACCGTCTGCTCTCACAGACAGAGACACCGTCTGCTCTCACAGACAGAGAGACCGTCTGCTCTCAGAGACAAAGAGACCGTCTGCTCTCAGAGACAAAGAGACCGTCTGCTCTCAGAGACGGAGAGACCGTCTGCTCTCAGAGACGGAGAGACCGTCTGCTCTCAGAGACGGAGAGACCGTCTGCTCTCAGAGACAGAGAGACCGTCTGCTCTCAGAGACAGAGAGACCGTCTGCTCTCAGAGACAGAGAGACCGTCTGCTCTCAGAGACGGAGAGACCGTCTGCTCCCAGAGACAGAGAGACCGTCTGCTCTCAGAGACGGAGAGACCGTCTGCTCTCAGAGACGGAGAGACCGTCTGCTCTCAGAGACGGAGAGACCGTCTGCTCTCAGAGACAGAGAGACCGTCTGCTCTCAGAGACGGAGAGACTGTCTGCTCCCAGAGACAGAGAGACCATCTGCTCTCAGAGACAGAGAGACTGTCTGCTCTCAGAGACAGAGAGACCATCTGCTCTCAGAGACAGAGAGACTGTCTGCTCTCAGAGACACTTTGACGAATGACAGAAATGGGATTTCGCTTTTGAGACACCATTTTTTTTTTTTAAAGAGTGTCATGGGGCTACCCCATGCCCTATGCTGGTTGCCTCACAGTTTAGCCCTGGTCCCCACATGTGGTCATGCGGCCAAACATTTAGTTTAGGCCTTTGGCCTAGTCTGTTTTGTTATGTTGTTTTGTAATACAGACACATTGGTTTAAAGCATAACATGTGATGTAGAATTAAAGTACATGCATTTGTTGATAAATACCATTTGTCTGTGCTCCCACTTGGTTCCTTGTAGGATCTCTGGCTGCCCAACCAGAACTGGGAGAGGCCAGGGCCTTTTCTGGAGGGGAGATTTGGAAGGAACCAAGTGTGGTAGAGTACAGGGGGGGGGGTTTTCATAACGAGAGGGGAATAGGTTTATGAAGCGCCCTAAACACTGTTTAGTGTTTGGTTATGATAGATCATGATGGAGTAATGTATCCATGTTGTCCAGAGTTATTGGATGTGTAAATTGATGTCTGTATTGATTAATTGATTGTTTGTTTTTGGTTTGTCCCTGTAGGAGGAGCTTCCAGCATAAAGCCAGGGATGGAGGCTCCTCTCAGGGAGAAGTAATGACAGGCTTGGAAGCGAGACACAGCCGTACTAAGACCTAGGTCCCTTAGCCAAGGGCCTAGTTGTTTATATTTGTTAAAAGAAAGTTTAATCATTTTGTATTATTTTTGTATTTATGTTAAAATATGTTTTTCCCACTGGGGAGCAAAAGAACAAATAGAATAAAAAACCAACCACTGGGTGATGGCAACCTGACTGACTGCATTTTTCCTTCGCATGGCCGCCTCCTCACAATTGGTGTCAGAAGTAAAGAGGACTACGAGCTTCAGGGATGCCTCGGAAAAGTCAACAGCAGCAGCAACGGGAACAACCATGGTCTACAGGGGAGGAGGCCAGCTTCACCAGGTTGACGCAGATGTTCGAGGTGTTTACGCATTTCCAGATTGAACGGGATACACGGCAAGAGAGGGAAGCAGTGAGAGACGAACGGAGGTTCAATGTTCTCAGACACCGGGTGACCCAGCTCCAGTTGGATCTGGAGGCAGCCAGGCCAGGCCCGTCAACAGTTTCAGCCAATGGAGTTCTAGCCGGAGAACCCGAGGTGGTGAGGTTGGAGGAGCTACATCCGGTAAGCTTTTTGTACATGGAGGAAGACGATGAGGAAGAGGAAGAGAGACTATATGCAGCTGACTACCTCTGGCAGTGGCTGCTCCAGCAGTGGGATGAGATGGAAGCTACTCCAGAGCTGGTTTCCCGCCTTACCGACAAGCTCCCCATCTACTGGTCACAGTGGACCCTAAAGTACCCAGCTTCGACTCCACTTGAGGAGTACCACCGGGCCATGAGGTTCCTGCTGGAGGAGAATGGGATTGGTGTGGGTCCGCAGGCCCTGCCGTGTGAGTGCCACCTCCACTGTTCGGATCATCACTCCTGCAGGTTTTGTAGGGAGGGTCATACGTGGCCGGAATGTACCTCAGCCGCAGCTCAGAGATGGTGTGGTCACTGCCGTCGCATTGGGCATCATGTTAATGCCTGTGTTTACCACCATCCCTGGCCTGCCATGGAGGTCCCTGTACCTGACCTGGATGGACTGCAGGTTGAGGTCCAGGGGGTGGGGGAGGATAATAACTGCTCCAGCCCTGAGGAGAATCTTCTCCTTTGCCCCATGTTAGAGAAGGAGGCTGGAGTTGAATCGCAGAATGTGGGAAAAGAAGCAACAGCCGAGTCTCACCCTGAAGTGGAAGATGCAGCAGTGGTGGAGGCTCAAACAGAAGGTGCAGCAGTGGTGGAGGCTCAAACAGAAGGTGCAGCAGTAGTGGAGGCTCAAACAGAAGGTGCAGCAGTAGTGGAGGCTCATACAGAAGGTGCAGCAGTGGTGGAGGCTCAAACAGAAGGTGCAGCAGTAGTGGAGGCTCATACAGAAGGTGCAGCAGTGGTGGAGGCTCAAACAGAAGGTGCAGCAGTAGTGGAGGCTCAAACAGAAGGTGCAGCAGTAGTGGAGGCTCATACAGAAGGTGCAGCAGTGGTGGAGGCTCAAACAGAAGGTGCAGCAGTAGTGGAGGCTCATACATATGTTGCTTGGTTTCCACTCTGGGTAACGGTAGGTTGGTCATTTCAGGGTGGGGGTGTATGGTGATAGAATGGTTGATGGACTATTTCATGGTATAGGATTATGCACTTTTAGCTCATGGTTGGACATGGGATGCCACATGTGTCGACTCCAGAAGGGGGGGGAAATGTCATGGGGCTACCCAGTACCCCATGCCCTATGCTGGTTGCCTCACAGTTTAGCCCTGGTCCCCACATGTGGTCATGCGGCCAAACATTTAGTTTAGGCTTTCGGCCTAGTTTGTTTTGTTATGTTGTTTTGTAATACAGACACATTGGTTTAAAGCATAACATGTGATGTAGAATTAAAGTACATGCATTTGTTGATAAATACCATTTGTCTGTGCTCCCACTTGGTTCCTTGTAGGATCTCTGGCTGCCCAACCAGAACTGGGAGAGGCCAGGGCCTTTTCTGGAGGGGAGATTTGGAAGGAACCAAGTGTGGTAGAGTACAGGGGGGGGGATTTTCATAACGAGAGGGGAATAGGTTTATGAAGCGCCCTAAACACTGTTTAGTGTTTGGTTATGATAGATCATGATGGAGTAATGTATCCATGTTGTCCAGAGTTATTGGATGTGTAAATTGATGTCTGTATTGATTAATTGATTGTTTGTTTTTGGTTTGTCCCTGTAGGAGGAGCGTCCAGCATAAAGCCAGGGATGGAGGCTCCTCTCAGGGAGAAGTAATGACAGGCTTGGAAGCGAGACACAGCCGTACTAAGACCTAGGTCCCTTAGCCAAGGGCCTAGTTGTTTATATTTGTTAAAAGAAAGTTTAATCATTTTGTATTATTTTTGTATTTATGTTAAAATATGTTTTTCCCACTGGGGAGCAAAAGAACAAATAGAATAAAAAACCAACCACTGGGTGATGGCAACCTGACTGACTGCATTTTTCCTTCGCATGGCCGCCTCCTCACAAAGAGTATGATTATTAGTTGATTATGGAGATGTCACTTATGAATGACAACTTCGGCTTGGGTTTGTGCATGAGCACCTCCTGGAGGAACAGCTACTGTTTTATAGTTCAGTGATCTGCACTGTGATCATAACATCAAGCGTGTGTGTGTGTGTGTGTGTGTGTGTGTGTGTGTACCTGTCCCTCTCCCTCTCCCTGAGTGTAGTCCCCTCCTGCTTCAAATCAGCCCACATTGTGACAGTACCAAATAAGAGCAATAAGGTAACAAGCCTCAATGACGGGCACCCATACTGAGCAAATGCTTTGAGAAGCACATCAAGACAGCAACCTATACCGCTCAGCCTGGACAAACACCAATACGCCTACAGATAAAACAGATCCACAGGAGATGCAATAGCCACAACACCATACATGAGGCCACCACCCACCTGGAGAAGGCGGGGAACTATGTGAGGATGCGTGTTTGTGGACTACAGCTCAGCGTTCAACACCATAGTCCCCACCAGACTCGACACCAAACTCAGGGAACTAGGATAGAATAGAATAGAAATACTTGTATTATCCCGAGGGAAATTTGACACTGCAAATCGCTCAACATTAAACATTTAGACAGAACAGGTCACGAATAACAAAACAAATCAAATTGCCTAAGAATAAGAATAGAATAAAATAGAATAAAAATAGAATAAAATAGACAGTAAATAAATACAGTAAAAATATGCTCAGTGATGCAGTGAGGCACAGTGATGCATTGTAAAGTCTGATGGCTGTTGGAATGAAGGACTTCCTGTGCTGTTCAGTGCTGCATTTAGGTAGTGTGAGCCTAGCACTGAACATGCTCCTCCTGTCAGCCAAGTCTGTGTATAGTGGGTGGGCGGGGTTTTCCCTGATGGCCTGGAGCTTAGCAACGCTCTTCTTCTCCTCTACTCACTGTACACCTATGACTGGGTAGCCACGCACAGCTCCAACACGGTGATTCAATTTGCCGATGACACCACAGTGATAGGCCGAATCACCAAGACGAAACGGCCTACAGGAGAGAGGTTGACAACCTGGCAAAGTGGTGCCAGGAGAACAACCTCTCTCTCAATGTGGACAAAACCAAAGAACTGGTCATAGAATACAGAAGCGGAGGAGAGAAGCTGGTCATAGACTACAGGAGGTACTGTATAGTTTAGATACATTAAGAGTTAACATTGTAAATTGTATATTGCATAGTAGTGTATATAAGAACCAGTTTCTCAGGAACCTAGCATGTCTTTTTTTTTACCATGCATATCTTGTGTTTTATCTATTTAATTTTTTCTATTTAATTTTTTCTATGCCTATTTTATTCTATTTTATTATTGTATTTTGCACAATCAATGCGGGCAAGACCGTATTCCACTGTATGCCCTGGTATGTATGTGACAAATAAACCTCTTGATTGCTGATTCTTGATTCTTGTCAAATCCCTTCCTCATCCATGTACCTCGTGAACATCAATAATCATCATCATCATCATCATCATCATCATCATCATCATCATCATCATCATCATCATCATCATCATCATCATCATCATCATCATCATCATCATCATCATCATCATCATCATCATCATAATTTATTTATTCGTAGGCTACATAGAATTACCACAGTCCAACAGTACATATTAATATAATCCACATGACATCCGAGTGCAGAAGTGATGTGTTTCTAAAACTTTCTGGAGGCAGAACTATATGTTTATTGTAATCATGTCTGTATGAGTGTGTATCCGTGTTGTCTCTGTATTGCCACTGTTTCATCCTGATCAGTGCCTTGGACCCACAGACTCCCCCCCCCCCCCCCCACCACCGTCCTGGCCTGTTGCTATGGTTATCTCTATCTAGAAACCACAGGGACTAACCTCTAGGGGGGACCGCAGGAGAGGGAGAGAGAGAGAGGGAGAAGGAGGGAGAGAGAGCGAGAGAGAGAGAGAGAGAGAGAGAGAGAGAGAGAGAGAGAGCGAGAGAGAGAAAGAGAGAGAGAGAAAGGTAGGGAAATAAAGAAAGAGAAAGAGAGTGAAATAGAGAGATGGAGAGAGAGAGAGAGAGAGAGAGAGAGAGAGAGGCCAGGCTGTGTTCACTTTGCCATCAGGGGGACATTGAGACAGAACCTCACTTCCTACTGTACTGTGAGAAATACAAGGACCTAAGAGAAGTCTTCTTTGATAAAATAAACAAAATTGATGCACAGTTTATCCATCTCCCTGATCACCAAAAGCTACTATACATGTGTGGGGAGAAAAGTCAGTGTACAGCATTAGCTGCAAAATATGTAGACGGTTGTCACAAAATAAGAGAACAAGCCCTGCAAATGTATCGGAGTGGCCACACTTGAAAAATTACTACCCGATCGAGTGACTAAAGAAAGAGAAAGAGAGTGAGATAGAGAGAGAGAGAGAGAGAGAGAGAGAGAGAGAGAGAGAGAAAGAGAGTGAGATAGAGAGAGAGAGAGAGAGAGAGAGAGAGAGAGAGAGAGAGAGAGAGAGAGAGAGAGAGAGAGAGAGAGAGAGAGAGAGGACAGCAGAATGAAGCAGAAGAGTCCCCAGAGCCCCAAGGCTCCGCTTCATCTCTACAGCCTGGCACAGAGGCGTTGCAGCACAGCAGTCATGTCTTGAAACCGAGTCCCGTAGAATAGAAGTGGTATTCTATTTAAAACAATGAAATTGTCTCGATAACATTCCCAGAACATTACATGCATAACATTCCCGGAACTTTCCTCCAAGGTTTTGCTTTGGTGAGCTTCCCCAAAACCAGCGGTGTAAAATGTACCCAGAAATTATACTTAAGTGAAAGTATGGGTACCGTCTCAAAATCTTACTCAAGTAAAAGTCAGAGTATCTGGCTAAAAACACACTTGAGTAAAAGTCAAATAGTTTCTCCTTTTAAAAGTACCCAAAAATAAAAGTAAAAACTTTTTTTCTGACCGTCTATTCTTCTGATAGCAGGTGTTTAATCAAAGATCCCCCCGCCTTCTAGTCTTGCACAAGGACCAATCAGCATGGGTATGGGCGGGTCATTTTCCATTGATGGGGATTTGATTGGCTGTTTTTAAATAAAGTGCGGCCGCAGGATTAATAACGTTAACGTTAGTTCGGCCAGAGAAACAAATATATGAATTCAAATGGTTGGACCTGCGAGATTTGTACTTTGCACTTTGTAGGTCTGCATTTTAAATGTAAGGAGTAGAAAGTGTGTTTTTTTGGCACTACAAATCGCCCACAGTAAACATTTAGTAAACAAAACAAAGTCACGAATAAGAGTTACAAAAAAAAGATAAGCCCAAGAATAAAGAATAAAATAAGGTCCGGGATTTACATTTCCTATGTTATGTATATACATTCTAATATCAAATATACAGTAAACAATTTAAATATACAGAAATCTACAGTAAGTGTACAGTAAGTGTAATATTGAACAATGTTGTTTTAAAAGTAAAAGTCCAAGAAGATGGTAACTGTCACCCTGTGTTCAGTCATGCAGTGATGCATTGTAAAGTCTGATGGCTGTCGGAACTGGTTGTTGTAAAGGCCAGGTAAGAGATGGGAGGGGCTGGTCGGGGGCTAGTGGGGGGGGGGGGGGGGGGGGGGGGGGCAGATACAACAGCTTGGCAGGCCAAGGTTATTCACTTTTAAAAAGGCTAAACTTGTCTGAGTCAGCTAAATCTGACTGAGGATGGGAAGCACACACTCGCATTGAGCCACCCCCACATCCACCCCCACACACCCTCACACACCCCCACACACACACACACACACACACACACACACACACACACACATACACACACACACACACACCTACACACACACACACACACACACACACACACACACACACACACACACACACACACACACACACACACACACACACACACACACACACACACACAGAGAGAGAGAGAGACCCTCCCACCTATCCCCCCCCCTCTCTCTCTCTCTCTCTCTCTCTCTCCCTCCCTCTCTAGGTGCAGTATGGCCGCTGCAGTCTCCACAGGGTCTGATGGATGTCGGGAGGGAAGGCAGTTGGCTCGTGAACCCTCCCACACCCGGCCTCCTGCCCAATGGCGGCGCTCGGCCAATAGTGGCGGGAGACGTCACATGGGGGGAACCGGGGCGGCCAATCCTGAAATAGACTGGCAGGGAGGGGGGGGGGGGGGGGGGGGGGGGGTGCGACACTTTATAGTGTCCTCGTAAAACACTAGACGTTTCAATCAGGTCCCCCCTGCTTCCTCCTCAGACACCGCGCTGCTTACTCCGCCGGCGTTTGACGAACAACTTCACTCACAAAAAAACTGACACATTTCGCCTAACAGGAGGAGAGGAGAGTGGTGCCATGCAAATGGCAAATGGCTGCTTTTTTTTTATCCAAAGCGCTTTACAATTCGTTACTCACATTTTACCCAATCACTCACACATTCACTCACACATTTGATTTTTATTTGTCTCGAACATAGAAAACAAGTTTAAAAAACAAAAAGGTAAATAGTCAAAGACTATTTCCATACAATAAGTGTTCGAGAAGGAACAGGGGGAAGTAACACAACTTATAAAGCCCTGCCCCTTCCTTACAATATTTGACATTATAATTTAATAAAAATAAATATAATCTAACAAAAATGAAAAATAAAAGTACAGTTTTTTATATATCCAAATATCCAAATGAGAAAAAATAATAGGCAGTCACATTACTGCTCAAGCTCCTCTCTCTTATATGTGTCCATAAGTGCTTGTTTATAGCTACCTTTAAATTGATTGATATTTTTGCTTAATTTTATACTCGCATCCAGACCATTCCAGAGTGATACCCCACAAACTGCAATGCACATACACATTCACACACCGACGGCGGAGGCAACATGCAAGGTGCCAACCTGCTCATCGGCAGTGATGGGCAGTAGCTAGCTACAAGTAGCGACGCTACATAGCTTAACTACATTTCTCTATAGCGTGATGGTAGCGTCGCTACTTTTGAACCAAGTAGCGTTCTCTGTAGCGCAGCTATTTTTAGAATCAAGTAGTGACGTAGCGTCAGCAAAACGCTACATGCTACTGTCCGGAGAAACAAAAAAAAAAAAAAAAAAAAAAAGTGTCTTCGGTCCTGAGAGTGTCGTGTTCTCCGGTCCTGCAGCTGGATACTATTGGAGAAAACCCACTATGATTGGTTGGTTGGTTTAGATATGAGTATGACGACTCACGATTAGGCCAAAACATTACGGGGTAGGCCAATCAGAGGCAGGATAGGGCGGGACATCCCACTCCAGCTCGGCAAACCAGGAAGTAAAAAAAATCTAAACACAGACCATGAATGAATGAATGAACCAGTCCGCGGGAAATGTCAGAAGGATTCGATGTTTCCAGGGATGATGGCATTGATGAAGATGATGTCAATAACAACAATGCCTCTCCATGGCCCTATCTGGAAAAATGTATGAGTTTGACTGAAAAAACGCCTAAAACATATGTGTTTATTGTGTCAGCCAAAAACGAAGCTTCTCTCAACTTCCCACACGACCAGCACTAACTTGAGAACATATATTCAGGTAAGATGATGAAAAGCTTTACATAAACATTGTCAACTGTTCCCAAACATCACACAAGTCAGTGCACTTTTTGTCAACAGATTTAACTAACAGATAGCTGCTATCATGTTTCACTGTAGGCAGAAAATGAACAATATTATGGGGGTGGAGAAAAGAAAAAACAAACTACCATAAATAGTACATACACTAAGAGGGAAAAGATCACCTAGAGCAGTGGTTCTCAACCTGTGGGTCAGGACCCCCAGGGGGGGTCCCCACATGATTTTGGGGCCATGGAATGTTTTGTGAGTTACATATTTAAATACATTTGGTCATTTAGCTGACGCTTTCATTCAAAGCAACTTACAAATTGTGTACAACAAGTCAGCAGGAGTGGTACATATCTAGCAGCCAAGGATAAGTAGTATTGTTTGTCTAGCAGTGTCGAGCTTGAATGTTATACTCTGAGTACATACTGTACTGTAGTAGTATAGACATATTAACATAGTTGGTGGTAGTATAGACATGGTAGCATAATAGTAACATGCAGTAAGACAGTTATTATTAGTTAAAATTCAGATATTGAAGAAGTGTGTTTTTGGTTGATAAAGTGTGCAGGTTTCAGCTAGGAGAGGGTATCAGGCAGCCACAAGATGCAGAGTTTAGGGATAAATAATACATAAAGATAGAATAGAAAAGAAAAAGACCATTACTGCATCAAAAGTAATCAACAAACTATACTATAAAAACTGATCAAACATTAACCAAATGGTCTCTTTCTTTTATTTTGTAGAGGCTGCACCCAGCTAAACTTGCCTTCCTGGATTTTGTACATCGTATACAAGTTCATGTTAAAAGGATGACACAAAAAGCCAGACCGAGGGCTTGTTTCAGTTTTATAATAAACAATCAAACTGAGAATTTTTTTTGCCTGCCTATTTGTTTGGTGGAAACTTGATAATGAAAAAAAAAAAAAGAAAAAAAAAAAAGTAGTGCCGATGTTTGCCATGTTCTTGTAGTGTAGCTTGCTACATTTATCTGGGGATAGCTTCCATTGTAGTTGAGCTATATTTAATCGAGAGTAACTTGTAGTGTAGCTTACTACATTATCCAAGTAGCTTGCCCATCACTGCTCATCGGGACCAATTAGGGGTTAAGTGTCTTGCTCAAGGACACATCGACACGCTGCCCGGGAGGAGCGGGAATCAAACCGGGAACCTCCGGATTGCCAGACGACTGCTCTACCTCCCGAGCCACTGTCGCCCCATGTCCCCCACGCCATGTCCTTGCGATGCCGCACGTTCGAGTCCGGCTCACGCACACGGTTACCCTACTGTTGCCTTTGGGAACATCTGCCTCCACACACGTTTTATTGTTTTACTAGTCATTTTGTAATATTTTGGTATAATGCTAATGTAATGAGGTGGGTTGGGTTGGATGGGTGTGGGGGGGGGGGGGGTGAATTATGTTTGATTGACTATGTTATGTATATTGTTTCGTATGTTTGTTATTGTTGTTTTTATTTTTAATGATGTTGTTTGTTTGTATTTATGCTTTTGTGTGGACCCCAGGAAGAGTAGCTGTTGCCATTTGTAACAGCTAATGGGGATCCAAATAAACTTAACCCTGATGTCACCCTTTAAAAAACGCCCCACCTTTCACCCTCGTGACGGAAACTGCGATCTCATTAAAAACATATCTTTTTCATGTATTGTTAATATTTTTTTCATGAATATCATTATTAACTTCAGTCCTCACCATATATTGAATATTTATTCATTTTCAGGATTCATTTTTAGGGTTAGGGTTACCCTAACCCTAACCCCCTAACCCTAAGCCTAGGGTGGAAGGTGTGACACATTTATGCAGTGCGCTTAATAGTGATTAAAAGAAGAAAAAAAAACATGGATTATTGGAACGTGAGTCAAAGATGTGAGACTGAGCTACTTTCCTGGCATATACATAAAATATAGCCAACGCTATCCACACACACACGTGAAAAAAAGGCTATTTGCCGAGAATTGCGACAAGGGTGACTGGAGGGTTAAACTTAAACTCACACACACACACACGCACACACGCACGCACGCACGCACGCACGCACGCATGCACACACACACACACACACCCACACACACACACACACGCAGACACACACATACACGTCCGTGACGTGATCCAGGTCCGCCCGGAGTAAGTACCACGGTGACACAGAACGTGATACAGGTCTGTTGGAGGTGCACGGCTACAGAGTTACATGATACAGTGCACATCCTGAACATAATCTTAATATTATATTATATATATATATATATTATATAGATATGTGTCCACCGCCCTCATATAATATCACCGTTAGCATCCTGTGTGTGTTATGAAGTTCACGGACGATTAGATAGAATTTCTCTCGTCTCAGGAACGACACAGGGTTGACTGGGTGTGATGCCGGGGTTTGATATTAACCCTCTGAGAGCCAGGAGAGAGACAGGAGAGAGACAGGAGCGAGAGAGCAGAGAGAGAGCTGAGAGACAGCAGAGAGACAGGAGAGAGAGACAGGAGAGAGACAGGAGAGAGACAGGAGAGAGCCAGCAGAGAGACAGGAGAGAGAGACAGGAGAGAGACAGGAGAGAGACAGGAGAGAGACAGGAGAGAGCCAGCAGAGAGACAGGAGAGAGAGACAGGAGAGAGACAGGAGAGAGAGACAGGAGAGAGACAGGAGAGAGACAGGAGAGAGACAGGGGGAGAGACAGGATAGAGAGACAGGAGAGAGAGAGCAGAGAGAGACAGGAGAGAGACAGGAGAGATAGGAGAGAGAGGGGAGAGAGACAGGAGAGAGAGACAGGAGAGATACAGGAGCGAGACAGGGGAGAGACAGGGGGATAGACAGGAGAGAGAGCAGAGAGAGACAGGAGAGAGACAGGAGAGAGACAGGAGAGAGAGAGCAGAGAGACAGGAGAGAGACAGGAGAGAGACAGGAGAGAGAGAGGAGAGAGACAGCAGAGAGACAGGAGAGATACAGGAGAGAGACAGGAGAGAGACAGGAGAGAGAGAGCAGAGAGACAGGAGAGAGACAGGAGAGAGACAGGATAGAGAGAGGAGAGAGACAGGAGAGAGACAGGAGAGAGACAGGAAAGAGAGAGGAGAGAGACAGCAGAGAGACAGGAGAGATACAGGAGAGATACAGCAGAGAGACAGCAGAGAGACAGGAGAGAGACAGCTACTGACGCTAGCTCACAGTAGGACATATAAATTATATATTTGAAAGAACTGCAATAAAGTCCAAATAAAGATTATCAGGTAACAAACAGAGAAAAACTAAAAAGGACCACTGGTTTGACAAAGAATGTAAAGTTCTTAGAACACAGTTAAGAAGAATATCAAACCTGAAACACGTAAACCCACACAATGATACCTTACACCTGAAACATAAAAAGACCATCAGAATTAAAAGGAACAAACGTAAACAGTTATGCAAAATAGAGGACTCTTTAAGCTCTAACTCCTTCTGGGACCACTGGAACTCATTGAATAAAGATAAGCCGGAAGAAATGGCTATTCAAAATGGTGATGTTTGGACAAACCACTTCACATCACTCTTTGCAACTGTACCCCTGAATACAAAAACGGAAACCATGTGTGAAAATGTGAAAAGTTACAAAAATGGGAAGATATCATAAAGGATAATCAAAACCCTCTAGACTTCCCAATCACTGAACAAGAGCTGAAATCAAAACTCCAGTGCCTTAAAGCTAGAAAGGCCTGTGGTACAGATGGCATATTGAAAAAACGCCCCACTTTCACCCTCATGACGGAAACTGCGATCTCATTAAAAACATATCTTTTTCATGTATTGTAAAAATTTCATGAATATCATTATTAACTTCAGTCCAAGTTCAAGTTCTTTAATAGTTGTCATACAGAAGTACAGAATACTTTCATACAAAATGCTTCTTACTGTTACGCTCCAGAGACTGTGCTAGACAAGATAGTATCAAATAACATAATAACATAATATAGCATGAATTTAGAAGAAGAAAATGAGGTCACAGTGTTCGGTATAGACATATGTACAATGTTCTGAGTTACCATATAATATACAATACACAATACTATGCAGTGTACTAATGTACAGTACTATCTAGTGCAAAGCAGAAATGGGATGAGGTACAATTTTAGGTACAATTTACAGTAAGGTGTACGAGTTGTAGTGCAATCCTTCATCCATAAATATAAAGTGTGGGGAGTGGGTGCTACAGTGTGTTTGTTTAAAGTGGGTGTGTGCTATAAGTGTGTGGAGTGGGTGCTACAGTGTGTTTGTTTAAAGTGAGTGTGTGCGTGTGGATGTGTGTGCTATGTGCGTTTGGTGGTTGTTGTTGTGTAGTGTTCATTCATTGTTCGTTTAGCAGCCTGATGGCCTGGGGATAGAAGCTTCTTCTGAGTCTTTCTGTGCTCGCCTTGAGACTCCTGTATCGCTTTCCTGACCGCAGCAGTTCAAAGAGGCAGTTGTTCGGGTGACTGGAGTCTTTAATGATTCTCTTAGCCTTGCCCTTGCAACGCTTGTAGTAAATGTTCTGGAGGGTGGGGAGCCCCCCTCCAATTGTGCGTTCGGCTGAACGTGTCACTCTTTGTAGTCTGCTTTGGTCTTGTGCAGTGCTATTCCCAAACCAGGAGGTGATGTTGCCGGTCAAGATGCTCTCTATTGTACATGAGTAGAAGTTCTTAAGGATCTTCTGGCTGACTTTGAACTTCCTTAGGCGCCTGAGGAAGTAGAGGCGTTGTCGTGCCTTCTTCACAACACTGTTAATGTGTGTGGTCCATGTCAAGTCCTCGGATATGTAGGCTCCGAGGTACTTAAAGCTGTTGACTCTCTCAACCGGTGCCCCGTCGATGCTGAGGGGGCTGTAGTCCTTGACCCCCGACCTCCTGAAGTCCACAATCATCTCCTTTGTTTTGCTGACGTTCAGGGAGAGGCTGTTTTCCTGGCACCATCCCGCCAGGACCTTGACCTCTTCCAGGTAGGCCCTCTCGTCGTTGGCAGAGATCAGGCCCACCACCACTGTGTCGTCAGCAAATTTGACGATTGTATTGCTACTCCGCTGAGCCACACAGTCGTGTGTGTACAGGGAGTAGAGGAGGGGACTCAGAACACAGCCCTGGGGGGCCCCTATGTTGAGGGTGATGGATGAGGAGGTGCAGTTGCCTGCTCTCACCACCTGGGGTCTGCCAGTCAGGAAGTCCAAGACCCACTGGCAGAGGTCATAGCCCAAGCCCAGGTCCCTGAGCTTGGCTATGAGTATGGAGGGGACTATGGTATTGAATGCCGAGCTGTAGTCGATGAATAGCATTCTCACATAGTTCCCCTGCCTCTTGTCCAGGTGTGATGCTGCTGTGTGCAGCACATGGGATATGGCGTCCTCCGTGGACCTGTTGGGGCGGTATGCAAATTGCAGGGGGTCCATGTTGATGGGGAGGGAGGAGCAGATGTAGCCCTTTACTAGCTTCTCAAAGCACTTCATGGCTATGGAGGTGAGAGCTACAGGGCGGTAGTCGTTGAGGCAAGCAGGCTTGGATTTTTTGGGTACAGGGATAATAGTGGACTTCTTCAGGCAGGTGGGGATGACAGCCTGTTCTAAGGACAGGTTAAATATGTCAGTGAATACTGGGGCCAGTTGGTCGGCACAGACTTTTAGGACGCGGCCGGGGATGCCGTCTGGACCTGCTGCCTTCCTGATATTCACTTTTTTAAAGGTCCGCCTCACCTCATGCTCTGTTACCCTGAACACTGCGCCTCCATCAGCAGCCGACCCCCCCCCCCCCCATTGCCGAGGCTTGTGAGCTGGTGTTGTTATTACCAGCATCAAACCTCGCATAGAAGGTATTGAGGTCATTTGCTAAGGAGATGTCACTGTTCAGTTTGAGGGAGGCGCCTTTGTAGTCTGTCATCGTTTTGAGCCCCTGCCACATAGCTCTAGAGTCAGCTTGTTCAAACTGGAGTTCAATTTTATCCCTGTAGCGTCGTTTGGCCTCTGACACTGTCCTCCTTACGTTGTATCGCGCCACCTTGTGGTCATTCATGTTGCCTGCCTCTAGGCCGTCGTTGTATGCTTTGGTGCGCTCTCTCAGAGCTTCACGGACGGATTTGTCTACCCAGGGTTTTTGATTTGGGTAAACTTTCATTTTGGTAGTGGGGATTGTTTCTTTCACCCTAGTACAAACATAGTCCAGCACTGTCTCCGTGTAGACATTAATGTTATCTGTGTCGCGGAACACATTCCAGTCTGTGTGGTGAAACACTGACCGGATCGTCTCCTCTGACGTCACATCCCATTTCTGCACCTCTCGCGAGACTACGGGAGTACTTTTAATTCTCTGTCTGTACTTTGGTGAAAGAAAGATGGATGCGTGATCTGACTTACCAAAGCCACTATCAGAATGAGCCTTGTAGCCACCTTTAAATTGCGTGTAACAGTGATCTAGGATGTTACCGCCTCTGGTGTTGCAAGTCACATGCTGATAGAAGTCAGGCAATACCTTTCTCAGATTGGCGCTATTGAAATCTCCCAGAACTAAAATGGCGGCGTTAACATTCGCCACTTGGATTCTATTTACCTCGTCGTGTAGTCTGGAGAGCGCAACCTTGTTGCTGGCTTGCGGTGGAATATACACTCCGACCAGGACGATCGCCGTTAACTCCCTCGGGAGGAAGAAAGGACGACACTTGATGGTTATATATTCCAGTTCTGGGGAGCAGTGGTTGGATAATTCCTTCACGTTCGTTGGATCGCTCCAATTTTTGTTAAACATGAAGGCAATACCTCCTCCACGTTGTTTACCGGACTCTGCTGATGTCCGATCCTTGCGATGGATAAAGAAGTGATCAGCCGGTTGAATTGCGTGGTCTGGGACGTCCGGCGTCAACCACGTCTCGGTGAAGCAGAGGACGTTGCAGTCCCTAAGGTCTCTTTGATATTGAATCCTTGCTCGGATGTCATCCAGTTTATTGTCAATTGATTGTACATTGGCTAGCAATATACTGGGCAGTGGTGTACGGTGGCGTCTGGATCTCAGCCTGTTACGGATCCCAGCCCTCTTCCCTTGCCGTCTGGTTCCTCTGTTCCTGGGGTCTAGGAACAAAGGATCTGGTCCTGATCTCCGGAGAATTTCTTCAGGCCATTGATGCGGTTCGGAAAGCTGATCCAGTGAGTAATCCAGTTGGTAAGTTTCCCGTAATCCAATGTCTATGAGTGACTGACGGTCATATACATTAAATGCACCAACAGTTGGTACGAACAAAACTCTAAAAACTATAAATATTAACAAAAGTAAACACAGTCTCGACGGAGCGAACAGAGAGGCAGCCGGTCGGAGCAGCGCCATCATCACGCCATATATCGAATATTTATTCATTTTCAGGATACATTTTTTTTTTTAATTAGGGCTAGGGTTAGGGTTAGGGGGTTACCCTAGGGTTACCCTAACCCTAACCCCCTAACCCTAACCCTAGGGTGGAAGGTGTGACACATTTATGCAGTGCGCTTAACACTTTGAATGCCCATCATGAGATTTCTCGGGATATCAGCCCGCGGGTTTAATGCCCATCACGAGAATTCTGGGATTTTTTTTTAATTAGCGATCTGAATTCATATTTCATAAACCGAGTCTACCGTTGGTAATCCTGCCCCGCCAGGCGCTCAGATGTGAAAAAAGCACCCCCCTATCGTCTCCCAGATGGTAATGCACCATTTTGGATTGGACTTGATGAAAATGGATAAGAAAAAAAAACTCCGGAATCCACATTTTACTTCTCACGCATGTAACCGGAGCCGATCAGCTTCATTCTGGACCCTCAGCACAGCGTGTAATATGTGTTTTACAGTATACGCGTGGGATCAATAAAAGGTTTGATTTTTGGAATGGCGATCAGGAATTGGAATAATCCATTTGGATACCATCTGATCTCAGGTAAGGAATCTATTTTACCAGTCTTAGGATAATCAGACCCGTTTTCACGGAGATATAAGCTTTTCCCCTATAATGTGATATGGCTGTTTGACTGTAAGACCGATCAGGAACTGAGAGAATCTATTTTCAGCGCGCGGCACCGTACACATATACTATCCATAATCTAGCGTTTATTTGAAAACGATTCATAAATAGGCAGAAAAATTACAACGTTCTAGAATATTACAGTACAGGGCGATTATCATGGAATCTTTTATTTTTCGTGAAAACAAGGGCGTTTTTGAAAATTCTATAAAACTGAAATTAACTGATAAAAAAACAATCCGCTTCGACAATGTTGACTGGAAATGAGTCATTGATAATGCGACAGGCAGATTAGACACATAATTTAAAACATAGATTAGGCGATATTAATTGATACAACATTGAAGTGGATGGTGGGCATTCAAGCACTAAATGTGCGCCCCCTGCTGGGCACTGAAAGTGTTAATAGTGATTAAAAGAAGAAAAAAAAACATGGATTATTGGAACGTGAGTCAAAGATGTGAGACTGAGCTACTTTCCTGGAATATACATAAAATATAGCCTACGCTATCTTGTTCGCACTCGGGTGGAGTTGACTGCGCCCCCTCTTCATTAGGAAGGATGGGGTGACGGGACTCCCCTTCCCCCTTGATGTGGGCTTACGGGTCCTCAGGGGGTGCATCTGTCAGGCCTCGCGTCCGCTCTACCCCATATCTCGGTATGGCTTAAGAGCGGGACGCGATGCAAGTACGCTATATAACGACAGGTTATGTATATAACCTAGTTATATGAGTACTGGCTAAGCGTCCCGCTCTTAGCGTGAAAATGCCACAGCCTCATGTCATGTCACAGCCTCGTGTGAATTGGAAATCACAATTCTGATTAATTGTGAACCAGTGTGTACACAACATCTTGTGTTAAGCCACCTATATCATGTGTGAAGGATGGATTAATAGCAACATATTGCTACGACACGGGCTGTTATCATCAACATGTGTCACGTCCAAAGGCAACACAGATGTGTGGAGCTGAACGAGGCCTTGCAGAACGCTGCTCGTCTATCATTGCGTCATCATAAACCCATCTATCTATCTGTCTGTCTGTCTGTCTGTCTGTCTGTCTGTCTGTCTGTCTGTCTGTCTGTCTGTCTGTCTGTCTGTCTGTCTGTCTGTCTGTCTGTCTGTCTGTCTGTCTGTCTGTCTGTCTGTCTGTCTGTCTGTCTGTCTGTCTGTCTGTCTGTCTGTCTGTCTGTCTGTCTGTCTGTCTGTCTGTCTGTCTGTCTCCTTCACCATCCCTCCATCCATCATCCCTCCATCCATCCAGCTAGATATCTGTCTTCTTCACTATCCCTCTATCCCTCCCTCCATCCCTCCCTCGCTCCCTCCATCCCCCCCCTCCTCTCAAGGAGATGAATATGTTCCACTGAAAGCTATTTTCCTCTGTCTCACCTTCACTCTATCCTCCTCTCATAGGCTGCCCACATAGACACATACATACATGAACACACACACACACACGCACACACACGCACACACACACACACACACACACACACACACAAAGAGATATAGCACGCACAGTTATCCACAGATACATATTACACACAGTAGGACACACATGCAAGGCTAGTAATACACCAGGTACGCAAACACACACACACACACACACACACACACACACACACACACACACACACACACACACACACACACACACACACACACACACACACACACACACACACACACACACACACACACACACACACACACACACACACACACACACACACACACACACACACACACACACACACACACACACACACACACACACACACACACACACACACACACACACACACACACACACACACACACACACACACACACACACACACACACACACACACACACACACACACACACACACACACACACACACACACACGCACACACATCCCCATCCTCATCCTCCTGGCTCCACACTGCTGTGTCTTCTCCTCACCCTGCTGTGTCTTGGACTCATTGTAATGCTGTTGATGCTGTCGAGTATCAACTGCAACTGCAACTGTTGTGAAGGGCCAGATTAAACCGAATATATATATTTATTTATATATTTATATTTAATTGTATTTGTATATTCTCTAATATTCCCTGATATCCCTTGTATATTCCTTGTACAATATGCATTGAATATCCATTCTAGCCTACTGAACATCCCATAATAGTCTCCATTCTACTATTGGTCGAGACCTTGGTGCCAGGCTGCCATACCCCCAGACCCAGTTCAAACGTACCGCTCAACATGTACGAACAAGTCCTAGTTCCGCGTAGGAATCTGGCTACCGCACCACTAATGGGACTATTTGTTCATAGTGCGTATATATACTGCGCTACTAAAGTAGGACTTTTCTTTTCAGTCCAGTTTCTTACCCTCCAATAGAGTCACAGACGTAAAGCCTCCCCGCGACGCCACGTGTGGGAGTAAGGCCAAGTTCGGCTTACCATCGGTATTGAGACATCGTGTATATTAATATTTGAATAGTCATATTTGGCACTATATCATCGAGTTGGACGTAGTCTATTAAGCTAATAATAGTCTGTTAATATATAGTGCTTCGTGCGGTGAGAATACTACCGTAGTCAGTACCCCATCGTTTCGGGCAGAGAACTGGCTGCTTATCCAGGGTGGTTGACCCCACGTGAAGCTGCACCCGAGGAGCCCCAGAGCCGACGAGCGAGTGGACCTGTATACCGGATTATTCTACCGACGACGGCCCGCCTTCCCAGGCACGGATTATGCTTTGTATACGTTGATTATTCCATGGATAAAGACCCCCGACACTGCCGTGTGTTGGAACCCCCCCCCCTGGAGAGGACGCAAGGTGAGGAGACGCTCTGCAAGACGAGGTCGCTTCACGTCTCTCCTCCGTGGACCGGAGGACGCCGGCCCACAAAGAGTCCACCTGCTTTCATCTGTGGTCCAAGGATCGCCGGCGCATTGAACGGCACTACAGTGGGTTCACCTGGGATACCCTTGGCCGGATGAGGCAGCCGGATTCTACCCCCCCCCCCCTTCCTACTCCTGTCGGCTTACAAGCGACCGGATTAACCCCCCCCCTAGTGTGTCCAGTCTATAATCATTAAAGTATCATTGCTGTTATTCCTTAAACTATTCCAGGTCGTATATGTACCACCTGCGCCTTCAGAGATTGGACATTCTCTATTGATATACCGACGAATACTCTTGCCATAAAAGTGCATACTAATTCCCATTCATAAATGTGATTGATTTGATTAAGTGCTTGCTCTACACACCATCGCTGTGTAGAAATAAAGACCTATTTCTAATTCGTACATTTGTGTTGGATCCGTTTCATCTACGTGACAGTGTTCATCATAATATATTTATGCCGAGTACTGGGTGGCCGAATATTAAGTACAAAGGTAGTGGTAGTAAGTATCATATCTAGTAATACAGTCAGGGAATTGTACCCCTCAGTTACAATTGGTCCTTCGAGCCGGAGGGTAATTAGTGTAATATTAATATAGTGTTATTAATATTGAAATGGCCTATGATGAACACTCCACGAAACGATCCTCCTAACCAACGCCCACAGCGCGAACGACGGCTCCCTCAGTACTTAGAGGCTTACGCTGTCAGTCAACAACCTAGTCTTCTACTAACAGTAAACGCGGTAAAACTAGAAAGTAAAAGTATGTCTAACCCCAACGCCCAGACTACCCCGACCATAGAGGCCCCTACGGGTTCTAATGTAACTGACCAAGTTCACGGTGGGGACCAGTGGGAACCAGACATGACTTCACACCCCGCCAGTACTGAAGAAGTAGTCCCCGATGAGTCCCGGGAGGAATACAACGCTACCGAGAGAGAACTCGGCATGGAAGAAGACGGGGAGAGCACCGTGGAGATAGAGCTCCAAGGCTCCGCAAGGAGTACCCCGAGGGAAGGCTCCCCTATACAACCGCCTTCCCCCAGCGAGGCAGAGAGGACCCTACAGCAGGCCTTCCTCATCAGCCTGAACGCCGCTGCTGAACGCGACCGACTGCAGATCCAGCAGCGGAGCGAAGAAGAGCATATACGTCTAGAAATAAGACGCATTCAGAGGGAAGAGAATGTGGCCCGAGACCGAGCAGACAGCCAGCGAGCAGCTGCTGGTGCTCTACGGGACGCAGAGCGCGACAGACAGCAAGCGCAACTAATAGAACAGCTGATCAGACGGACAACACCCTCTCCCTCCGCCAGAGGCTCCAGGAACTCGTCTAGACACACCTCCAGAGCGGCATCCCCTAGCCGAGTAAACAACCCTGAACTTGACCAACAGACGAGGTCTATACCCCCCACAGACCACCTCCCCCCACCGTCCAAGCGAGACCTAGCAACCGGGAAGGAGCAGCATATCCTGTGGAGAGGCTAAACCAGAGACTACAAGCACTGGATGACCTAACTGAAGACGAAGAGGAAGAGGAGGAGAACCACGCCCGACGACAGCACAGTACTCTACCGGACCAGGAGGTCCGGTACAGCCCAGGCTATACTCCCGCGGAGCTGCGCTACAGACCCCCGACTCTATACACGGGTGAGCACGACGCACGACCCGCACCGAGGAACAGCACCTGGACAAGCGGGCCATGGTACACTGCCGGTACCAGCCCATACCAAGGAGCGGGAGGAGACTCGCCTAGGAGGCCTCTCCCCCAACGCTCGCCGATGTATCCACAGTCAGCGTCATACATTGGCACGCCTATGGTACCCGACTTCACCCAAGAGAACCGGGCCCAGTATACAGAACTCCGCATGTGTCTGGAGACCATGTTGGTGGATGTATTGGATGAACGCCACAAATACGCCATCCTACTGAAGCACTTAAAAAAAACGACTTCCACCACCCCATACACAGCAGCGCTGGTAGCATTGGACCAGAGGTATGGGCGCATATGGGATTACGTGATCCAGGAGATCCGACACATCGACCGCTTACCCCCAGCAATAGACAATCGAGCACTGGACGACCTGTCCATCAGAGTGCAGTCCCTGGTAGGGATGTTGGGAGCGCAGAGAGAGAAGGGGAGGCATGAACTTTACGCCAACTCAAATGTGGAAAGGATCTTGGAGAAGCTGCCGCCCGCTCGACAGGAGCGTTTTAGGCGACAGAGAGACCACCGAGACCCGAATGGCCCCGAACCGAACCTCCTCGATCTAGCAGACTTCCTGGCGAGAGAAGTCAGCAGCCTACGGCTAGATACATTCGGACGGAGCACCCCTGGCTCCAGAGAAGGAACCAGACGACTAAATGATGGAAGAAGATCGGTGACTGTGATGCACCAATCGGAGTCAGTACCGAGCAGCAGGAGCCACAGTACCCCCTCCAGAACGGAGAAGTGGAAGATAGTGTGCCCCTACTGTGAGAAAGAACACTGGCTAGCGCAATGTGACTCCTTCCCCAAGCTGAACGCGGAGGAAGCAAGTCAATGGATAAAGTCCAACAAGCGCTGTTTTCGCTGTGCGCGCTCACACATGGCAGCCGAATGCCGCTTAAAGAAAAGGTGCACCAAGTGCGATGGAGCCCATCTGGACATACTTCACGACAGTAACAGACGGCGCCCTTCACCCGCACCATCCAGCAGCAAAGCGAGCGTCATGTACATCGATCCCGCCAGCAGCAGTGGAGCCCGAGTACTCCTAAAAGTAGTGCGTGTGACACTAAGCTACCAGAATAAAGTCCTGGACACTTACGCCGTCCTCGATGACGGGTCAGAGAAGACCCTGCTGCTCGCCTCCGCTGCGGCCCAGCTAGGGCTGCGGGGAAGCGAAACCCAAATGACAATTCGGACAATAAGACGAGATTTGAAGACGATAAAGGGCGAGAATGTCTCATTCTCTATCGCAGCAAGCGGCCAGCCTGAGCGACGGTACCAGATTACAGACGCTTTCACCAGCCAAGAAATAGGACTGTCGCGGTACACATACCCCGTCGCCAAGCTGATGGAGAAATATGCACATCTGCGCAAGTTACCGATCCCGCTCATAGACAATGCTATGCCGACCCTGTTGATAGGCTCCGACCATGCAGACCGCATTGTCCCGATAGACCGGGTTCATACCGGACCCCGAGGCTGTCCTGCAGCAGTCGAGACCCGTTTGGGATGGACTCTCCAAGGCCCGCTCGCCAAATCTCTCAACCGAAGTACAGCCACCAGATGTCTCCACTCCCGAGTCACGGAGGGAGAAACCGCACTCCTGCAACACGTAGAGCGGCTATGGACCTTGGAACAAATGCCCTTTAAGAACGGAAGGAAAGACATTCGCTCTAAAGATGACATTTACGCCATTCACCTCCTCGAGACAGGGACCAAGAGAGTCCCGGTCAACGGCGTGTTGAGATACGCCACGCCACTCCTGCGGCGAGAAGGAATGCCTACTTTCCACGCCAAGACAGACGCCACAGAACGGTACCTGCTGAACACGGAGCGGCGCTTAGCCAAGAACCCCGCCCAAGAGAGTGTATACCGCGCTGAGATTGAGAAGCTCATCACAGCGGGACACGTCACAAAGATGGACATAAAAGAGGCTGACCAGACCACTGAATCGTGGTACGTGCCTCACCACAAGGTCCATCACAACGGTAAAGACCGCATAGTATTTAACTGCAGCTACCAGATCGGATCCCAAAATCTGAATAAAGAGTTACTGCCCGGTCCCACACTCGGCCCCTCCCTACTCGGCGTTCTACTCCGCTTCCGCCAGGAAAAGGTGGCCATCAGCGGGGACATTAAAGGAATGTTCCTGCAGGTGAGATTAGTAGAGGAGGACAAGCCCCTGTTACGGTTCCTATGGAGAGAGAAGCCAGGAGATGAGCACCCAGCCATCTACCAATGGGAAGTCCTCCCCTTCGGAATGACGTGCAGCCCCTGCTGTGCTACATTTGCACTACAGAAACATGTAGCAGAGGACCCAGCAGCGGACGAAGAGGTCCGACACAGCGTAAAGAACAGCTTCTACGTAGACAACTGTCTACAAAGCCTTTCAACCCAGGAAGAAGCCGAGGCTCTCCTGATTAAACTCTGCGCCTCATTGATCAAAGGCGGCTTTGATCTCAGGCAGTGGGCCAGCAGCGATCCGCAAGTACTGCGCAGCCTGCAGCGAGACCTGGATGGCTACAATCCCGGGAGAAGCCCAGGAGATGACCCTGGGATTGGTGTGGCGATTCAAAACAGATTCGCTTCACTACAGACACAAGCCCCTGACTACGGAGCAGGGAAGGCCGGCGGCGGCGCCGACCACCAGACGGAGTGTGTACACAACACTCGCCCGACAATATGACCCGCTAGGATGTATTCTACCGTACACCACCAGGGCAAAAATGATTGTACGAGCATTGTGGGACAAGGACCAGGGCTGGGACGACCCCATTCCCGCACACCTTGCATCCACCTGGAGAGAGTGGGAGATGGAGCTCCACTCACTCCCAGGCGTTAATATGCGCCGAAGCTACTTCCCACCCACGGTGAGGCCAGAGACATGTAAAATGGACTTACACGTCTTCAGTGACGCCTCAGAGGTCGCATACGGATCAGTAGCCTACTTGCGGGCCCAAGAAAAGGGGGGAGAGATCTACACAGCATTTGTCCTCGCCCGCTCGAGAATAGCCCCACGCAAGCAACAATCTATCCCACGTCTAGAGCTCTGCGCAGCCCTAGCCGGAGCGCACCTAGCCACGCTCATCCAACGTGAGCTCACCATACCGGTGTCTAGAACAATCCTGTGGTCAGATTCCACGACAGTACTCGCCTGGATCAAATCGGACTCATGCAAGTACAAAGTCTTTGTGGGAGTCAGAGTCACAGAGATTCAAGACTTAACCGAAGAGTTAACCGGAGAAACAGAGTGGCGCTACGTTGATACAAAACAGAACCCAGCTGACGTCATCACCCGGGGGATGCCCCTGGATGACCTCACCCGTCGCAATGTCTACAGTGACGGCCCAGCATTCCTAAAGCTCCCGGAAGGAGAGTGGCCCACGCCTATCCCGAGGGAAGCCAGTCAGGAGGAGGCTGAGAATAAGAAGCCTGTGTTCTGTGGATTGAGCACTGTTATCTCCGCAGACCCCAACACACTCCTGATGGGGCGGCTAGATCCTGCATTACCCCAGACAATGTACCGGCCTGAAGAAGCGAACGGCCGACGAATGTGGAGGTACAGCCAAGTATTAGCCGACAAGTTTTGGAGCAGTTTCCTACTGCACTACCTACCGTCTCTACAGACCCGCCAGAAGTGGGTAAAGGAGAGAGACAATTTGACAGAAGGAACAGTCGTCATGATTATTGATCAATCACTGCCCAGAGCTATGTGGCCGGCCGGCCGCGTAAGCAAAGTGATCACCGGTGCCGACGGCAAGGTCCGAGCAGCTGAAGTGCTCGTCCAGGGTCCCACTTACACCCGTCCCGTGGCGAGGCTCATTGAACTGCCCCGACTCCCAGACACAATCGATGATGACCATGACCCTATAACCCTATGACTTTGTGAAGTTGACTGACCCCTACAGCAAACCCTTATGTGTAAATAGACAACGCGATTAATCTGTCTCTGTTTAACTGATTAGGTCTGGGACCAATCAGGGGGTGGCTGTTGTGAAGGGCCAGATTAAACCGAATATATATATTTATTTATTTATATATATATATTTAATTGTATTTGTATATTCTCTAATATTCCCTGATATCCCTTGTATATTCCTTGTACAATATGCATTGAATATCCATTCTAGCCTACTGAACATCCCATAATAGTCTCCATTCTACTATTGGTCGAGACCTTGGTGCCAGGCTGCCATACCCCCAGACCCAGTTCAAACGTACCGCTCAACATGTACGAACAAGTCCTAGTTCCGCGTAGGAATCTGGCTACCGCACCACTAATGGGACTATTTGTTCATAGTGCGTATATATACTGCGCTACTAAAGTAGGACTTTTCTTTTCAGTCCAGTTTCTTACCCTCCAATAGAGTCACAGACGTAAAGCCTCCCCGCGACGCCACGTGTGGGAGTAAGGCCAAGTTCGGCTTACCATCGGTATTGAGACATCGTGTATATTAATATTTGAATAGTCATATTTGGCACTATATCGTCGAGTTGGACGTAGTCTATTAAGCTAATAATAGTCTGTTAATATATAGTGCTTCGTGCGGTGAGAATACTACCGTAGTCAGTACCCCATCGTTTCGGGCAGAGAACTGGCTGCTTATCCAGGGTGGTTGACCCCACGTGAAGCTGCACCCGAGGAGCCCCAGAGCCGACGAGCGAGTGGACCTGTATACCGGATTATTCTACCGACGACGGCCCGCCTTCCCAGGCACGGATTATGCTTTGTATACGTTGATTATTCCATGGATAAAGACCCCCGACACTGCCGTGTGTTGGAACCCCCCCCCCTGGAGAGGACGCAAGGTGAGGAGACGCTCTGCAAGACGAGGTCGCTTCACGTCTCTCCTCCGTGGACCGGAGGACGCCGGCCCACAAAGAGTCCACCTGCTTTCATCTGTGGTCCAAGGATCGCCGGCGCATTGAACGGCACTACAGTGGGTTCACCTGGGATACCCTTGGCCGGATGAGGCAGCCGGATTCTACCCCCCCCCCCCTTCCTACTCCTGTCGGCTTACAAGCGACCGGATTAACCCCCCCCCTAGTGTGTCCAGTCTATAATCATTAAAGTATCATTGCTGTTATTCCTTAAACTATTCCAGGTCGTATATGTACCACCTGCGCCTTCAGAGATTGGACATTCTCTATTGATATACCGACGAATACTCTTGCCATAAAAGTGCATACTAATTCCCATTCATAAATGTGATTGATTTGATTAAGTGCTTGCTCTACACACCATCGCTGTGTAGAAATAAAGACCTATTTCTAATTTGTACATTTGTGTTGGATCCGTTTCATCTACGTGACAGTGTTCATCATAATATATTTATGCCGAGTACTGGGTGGCCGAATATTAAGTACAAAGGTAGTGGTAGTAAGTATCATATCTAGTAATACAGTCAGGGAATTGTACCCCTCAGTTACAATTGGTCCTTCGAGCCGGAGGGTAATTAGTGTAATATTAATATAGTGTTATTAATATTGAAATGGCCTATGATGAACACTCCACGAAACGATCCTCCTAACCAACGCCCACAGCGCGAACGACGGCTCCCTCAGTACTTAGAGGCTTACGCTGTCAGTCAACAACCTAGTCTTCTACTAACAGTAAACGCGGTAAAACTAGAAAGTAAAAGTATGTCTAACCCCAACGCCCAGACTACCCCGACCATAGAGGCCCCTACGGGTTCTAATGTAACTGACCAAGTTCACGGTGGGGACCAGTGGGAACCAGACATGACTTCACACCCCGCCAGTACTGAAGAAGTAGTCCCCGATGAGTCCCGGGAGGAATACAACGCTACCGAGAGAGAACTCGGCATGGAAGAAGACGGGGAGAGCACCGTGGAGATAGAGCTCCAAGGCTCCGCAAGGAGTACCCCGAGGGAAGGCTCCCCTATACAACCGCCTTCCCTCAGCGAGGCAGAGAGGACCCTACAGCAGGCCTTCCTCATCAGCCTGAACGCCGCTGCTGAACGCGACCGACTGCAGATCCAGCAGCGGAGCGAAGAAGAGCATATACGTCTAGAAATAAGACGCATTCAGAGGGAAGAGAATGTGGCCCGAGACCGAGCAGACAGCCAGCGAGCAGCTGCTGGTGCTCTACGGGACGCAGAGCGCGACAGACAGCAAGCACAACTAATAGAACAGCTGATCAGACGGACAACACCCTCTCCCTCCGCCAGAGGCTCCAGGAACTCGTCTAGACACACCTCCAGAGCGGCATCCCCTAGCCGAGTAAACAACCCTGAACTTGACCAACAGACGAGGTCTATACCCCCCACAGACCACCTCCCCCCACCGTCCAAGCGAGACCTAGCAACCGGGAAGGAGCAGCATATCCTGTGGAGAGGCTAAACCAGAGACTACAAGCACTGGATGACCTAACTGAAGACGAAGAGGAAGAGGAGGAGAACCACGCCCGACGACAGCACAGTACTCTACCGGACCAGGAGGTCCGGTACAGCCCAGGCTATACTCCCGCGGAGCTGCGCTACAGACCCCCGACTCTATACACGGGTGAGCACGACGCACGACCCGCACCGAGGAACAGCACCTGGACAAGCGGGCCATGGTACACTGCCGGTACCAGCCCATACCAAGGAGCGGGAGGAGACTCGCCTAGGAGGCCTCTCCCCCAACGCTCGCCGATGTATCCACAGTCAGCGTCATACATTGGCACGCCTATGGTACCCGACTTCACCCAAGAGAACCGGGCCCAGTATACAGAACTCCGCATGTGTCTGGAGACCATGTTGGTGGATGTATTGGATGAACGCCACAAATACGCCATCCTACTGAAGCACTTAAAAAAAACGACTTCCACCACCCCATACACAGCAGCGCTGGTAGCATTGGACCAGAGGTATGGGCGCATATGGGATTACGTGATCCAGGAGATCCGACACATCGACCGCTTACCCCCAGCAATAGACAATCGAGCACTGGACGACCTGTCCATCAGAGTGCAGTCCCTGGTAGGGATGTTGGGAGCGCAGAGAGAGAAGGGGAGGCATGAACTTTACGCCAACTCAAATGTGGAAAGGATCTTGGAGAAGCTGCCGCCCGCTCGACAGGAGCGTTTTAGGCGACAGAGAGACCACCGAGACCCGAATGGCCCCGAACCGAACCTCCTCGATCTAGCAGACTTCCTGGCGAGAGAAGTCAGCAGCCTACGGCTAGATACATTCGGACGGAGCACCCCTGGCTCCAGAGAAGGAACCAGACGACTAAATGATGGAAGAAGATCGGTGACTGTGATGCACCAATCGGAGTCAGTACCGAGCAGCAGGAGCCACAGTACCCCCTCCAGAACGGAGAAGTGGAAGATAGTGTGCCCCTACTGTGAGAAAGAACACTGGCTAGCGCAATGTGACTCCTTCCCCAAGCTGAACGCGGAGGAAGCAAGTCAATGGATAAAGTCCAACAAGCGCTGTTTTCGCTGTGCGCGCTCACACATGGCAGCCGAATGCCGCTTAAAGAAAAGGTGCACCAAGTGCGATGGAGCCCATCTGGACATACTTCACGACAGTAACAGACGGCGCCCTTCACCCGCACCATCCAGCAGCAAAGCGAGCGTCATGTACATCGATCCCGCCAGCAGCAGTGGAGCCCGAGTACTCCTAAAAGTAGTGCGTGTGACACTAAGCTACCAGAATAAAGTCCTGGACACTTACGCCGTCCTCGATGACGGGTCAGAGAAGACCCTGCTGCTCGCCTCCGCTGCGGCCCAGCTAGGGCTGCGGGGAAGCGAAACCCAAATGACAATTCGGACAATAAGACGAGATTTGAAGACGATAAAGGGCGAGAATGTCTCATTCTCTATCGCAGCAAGCGGCCAGCCTGAGCGACGGTACCAGATTACAGACGCTTTCACCAGCCAAGAAATAGGACTGTCGCGGTACACATACCCCGTCGCCAAGCTGATGGAGAAATATGCACATCTGCGCAAGTTACCGATCCCGCTCATAGACAATGCTATGCCGACCCTGTTGATAGGCTCCGACCATGCAGACCGCATTGTCCCGATAGACCGGGTTCATACCGGACCCCGAGGCTGTCCTGCAGCAGTCGAGACCCGTTTGGGATGGACTCTCCAAGGCCCGCTCGCCAAATCTCTCAACCGAAGTACAGCCACCAGATGTCTCCACTCCCGAGTCACGGAGGGAGAAACCGCACTCCTGCAACACGTAGAGCGGCTATGGACCTTGGAACAAATGCCCTTTAAGAACGGAAGGAAAGACATTCGCTCTAAAGATGACATTTACGCCATTCACCTCCTCGAGACAGGGACCAAGAGAGTCCCGGTCAACGGCGTGTTGAGATACGCCACGCCACTCCTGCGGCGAGAAGGAATGCCTACTTTCCACGCCAAGACAGACGCCACAGAACGGTACCTGCTGAACACGGAGCGGCGCTTAGCCAAGAACCCCGCCCAAGAGAGTGTATACCGCGCTGAGATTGAGAAGCTCATCACAGCGGGACACGTCACAAAGATGGACATAAAAGAGGCTGACCAGACCACTGAATCGTGGTACGTGCCTCACCACAAGGTCCATCACAACGGTAAAGACCGCATAGTATTTAACTGCAGCTACCAGATCGGATCCCAAAATCTGAATAAAGAGTTACTACCCGGTCCCACACTCGGCCCCTCCCTACTCGGCGTTCTACTCCGCTTCCGCCAGGAAAAGGTGGCCATCAGCGGGGACATTAAAGGAATGTTCCTGCAGGTGAGATTAGTAGAGGAGGACAAGCCCCTGTTACGGTTCCTATGGAGAGAGAAGCCAGGAGATGAGCACCCAGCCATCTACCAATGGGAAGTCCTCCCCTTCGGAATGACGTGCAGCCCCTGCTGTGCTACATTTGCACTACAGAAACATGTAGCAGAGGACCCAGCAGCGGACGAAGAGGTCCGACACAGCGTAAAGAACAGCTTCTACGTAGACAACTGTCTACAAAGCCTTTCAACCCAGGAAGAAGCCGAGGCTCTCCTGATTAAACTCTGCGCCTCATTGATCAAAGGCGGCTTTGATCTCAGGCAGTGGGCCAGCAGCGATCCGCAAGTACTGCGCAGCCTGCAGCGAGACCTGGATGGCTACAATCCCGGGAGAAGCCCAGGAGATGACCCTGGGATTGGTGTGGCGATTCAAAACAGATTCGCTTCACTACAGACACAAGCCCCTGACTACGGAGCAGGGAAGGCCGGCGGCGGCGCCGACCACCAGACGGAGTGTGTACACAACACTCGCCCGACAATATGACCCGCTAGGATGTATTCTACCGTACACCACCAGGGCAAAAATGATTGTACGAGCATTGTGGGACAAGGACCAGGGCTGGGACGACCCCATTCCCGCACACCTTGCATCCACCTGGAGAGAGTGGGAGATGGAGCTCCACTCACTCCCAGGCGTTAATATGCGCCGAAGCTACTTCCCACCCACGGTGAGGCCAGAGACATGTAAAATGGACTTACACGTCTTCAGTGACGCCTCAGAGGTCGCATACGGATCAGTAGCCTACTTGCGGGCCCAAGAAAAGGGGGGAGAGATCTACACAGCATTTGTCCTCGCCCGCTCGAGAATAGCCCCACGCAAGCAACAATCTATCCCACGTCTAGAGCTCTGCGCAGCCCTAGCCGGAGCGCACCTAGCCACGCTCATCCAACGTGAGCTCACCATACCGGTGTCTAGAACAATCCTGTGGTCAGATTCCACGACAGTACTCGCCTGGATCAAATCGGACTCATGCAAGTACAAAGTCTTTGTGGGAGTCAGAGTCACAGAGATTCAAGACTTAACCGAAGAGTTAACCGGAGAAACAGAGTGGCGCTACGTTGATACAAAACAGAACCCAGCTGACGTCATCACCCGGGGGATGCCCCTGGATGACCTCACCCGTCGCAATGTCTACAGTGACGGCCCAGCATTCCTAAAGCTCCCGGAAGGAGAGTGGCCCACGCCTATCCCGAGGGAAGCCAGTCAGGAGGAGGCTGAGAATAAGAAGCCTGTGTTCTGTGGATTGAGCACTGTTATCTCCGCAGACCCCAACACACTCCTGATGGGGCGGCTAGATCCTGCATTACCCCAGACAATGTACCGGCCTGAAGAAGCGAACGGCCGACGAATGTGGAGGTACAGCCAAGTATTAGCCGACAAGTTTTGGAGCAGTTTCCTACTGCACTACCTACCGTCTCTACAGACCCGCCAGAAGTGGGTAAAGGAGAGAGACAATTTGACAGAAGGAACAGTCGTCATGATTATTGATCAATCACTGCCCAGAGCTATGTGGCCGGCCGGCCGCGTAAGCAAAGTGATCACCGGTGCCGACGGCAAGGTCCGAGCAGCTGAAGTGCTTGTCCAGGGTCGCACTTACACCCGTCCCGTGGCGAGGCTCATAGAACTGCCCCGACTCCCAGACACAATCGATGATG
>NC_140166.1:141761418-141789856 GCF_963971535.1 Notolepis coatsorum | reverse complement strand
ACATGGAATTAATTAATGTTTTTTTTTTTTTTTTTTAATTTTTTTATTATTGCAAAACAAAACTTATTAAAAGTCAGTACTCAACACACAATGTATAATGAAACTTTCAGTAAAGGTGGTAATTAATGTTAATAAGGTTTTCAATCAATCAATCAAACACACACACACCACACATCCTGCACTCTCTCACACACACTACAGGTCACTTTAGGAAAAAGCAAAGGTCACTTTAAAAAACATAAATGTATGTTTTTGTATAGTATAGTTAGTATAGTATAGTTACATATAGCATAAATGTATATTGTATAGCATATTGTATAGTAGTGTATATAGGACTCATCACCTTTCATTCGTAAGCTTAGCATTGTATATTATTTTATCTTAGTAAATTTTATCATGTCTATCTATTATATATTCTTTTTTACTCTATTATTATTATTTGTATTTTTTGCAGAATCAAGGCGGGCATGGCCACCTTCCTTTGACTACATGTCTTGTGCATGTTTGTGACTAATACATCTCTTGAATCTTGGAATTGTTCTCAGTCGCCATCAAATAGCAATTTAGTGAGTTTTGCCCATCCGTAGTTTGTAGTGTTTGTAGACCATTCAAGATGGAGCCATGATGACAAACTATAAACAAATAAACAAACATGGGGACAAAACGTTGGTAGTGTCTGATTGATTATTGATTATGAGTTTTGAGGGCTAAGCTGTCAGTTGGTTAGGATATTAAATGTCGCTGTCTGCCTTGATCTCTGTTGAGTGGCATTTGTTTTTTATTTAGCCTCGATTAAAGTATTGTGTTTGTTTGGAGCAGTAAAATAGACAAATACTATACTACTACGTGTCGTATATTTGGCCAGTACTTCTGTCTACATGTGTGGGTGACCACCGGTCAGATGCAAATGTAGCAGTGCAGATTAATCGAGTCCCACACAGGTGCAATTTGAGTGGTATCAAGAATAACTCCTTTATTGAAGGCGTCCTGGCGGTCGTCTCAAAGAATTTTCTTATGGCAAATACACACTCGTTCTGGATTTCCTAGTATTCAAAAGTATTTAGTTACAAAGTTCTGGTCATATAAAAGTTTCTTCTTTAGCAGTTTTAGCAGCAGGATCAGGCCTTCATCGTCGCTCAAGTCCAATCTTTGGATTGTGTTGTTTTTACATCTTCTTTTTTCGTTCGTCCGTTTCTCTTTTTTCTTCTGTCTCTCGGACTATCCTATCGGACTACAGATACAGCCAACCAGAGCAGCCGGGGGCCATCTCTGAAATGTGAGAGACAGAGAAGCCTCCTCCTCTCCCTCTACCAACATGCTTTAACACCTTTACTTATTTGATCAAAACGGACCTTTGCACTGTATCATATCATATATTCTTGTTAAACATTGGTCTCCTTCCCTCATAATTAATATCATAGTGCAATTCGTGAGAAGATTTGGTTTTCAGACAAGAATTTTGGATAATTCCATTCATTTAAAAAGGTTTCTTTATATTCCAATAACATAATTGTCGCAGTCATCAAACACTGAATGAGTAATGCTTCAGACTTTATTGTTTATCTAACCATATGATACTAAATGATTTACTTGATAATTCCAGTTATCGGTATAATAAGAACTAGGGATGCTCGATATTGGCTTTTTTACCAATACTGATATACCGATATTGTCCAACTCTTAATTTCCGATACCAATATAAACCGATATCAACCGATACCGATATATGCAGGGTTCCCTAATTTCAGGTAATTAACATTACATATCTCTTGTTGTGGAATTAACACAACATTAAGCATACTTTTGACAATAAATAAAATCAGAATTTGTTCTTACTTGCTTGCCTGGGTAAATAAAGGTTATAGAAATGTAAAAAAAAAAAAAAAAAAAAAAAATTAATCCGATACCGATATTTTCCGATATCACATTTGAATGCCGATATCGGCCGATAATATCGGTAGGCCGATAATATCGGACATCCCTAATAAGAACCCATCTTTTGATATGTACTGTATGTATTCAGAATAATAAGCAAAATGTCCTTATTATATTTCTAGGTTTGTTTACTGCCATTATTACCTATAAATCCTGCTTTTGGTCAAAACGCTTTCTGTGCTTTGTGGGCAGGTCTATTAGTTAACTTCTGCTAGTCTAATTAGGAGCCAAGCTTGTTGTCCCAGAGACCTACAGCTGGCACGAAGATTAGAATCGAGTCTACTTTGAACGGGTTCATAAATTCCTTAAGTCCTTGTCTCCACATGTACTAATGCTTTCTCTGCAGTCCTCAGGCTGTTATCTGATCTTGCCCCAGTCATTCTGCTCGCTCCGTCACAACTGACTGGTTTTCAGTTGAGTTTGTATGGCCTTAACTCTCTATCTTGATAGACATCTGTTTTAGCTCTATTCACCAAACACCAAAAACATCTATTATTAACCCTGAGTTGAAATTCCTACCAAGCTATCTTACAGCCTGTAGTGTCTCCTTATGATAGACTGGTCTTGTCTACTGATTATATTTAAAGAAAACTCTCCGTATTAACCACATACGTCTATGGTGGCAGTATATCTCATTAATCTCCCTCTCCCCTTGTTCTCTCTTTGTTCTGTCTTTCTAGAGTGGCATGGCATTGACCTATGACCCCACAGCGATGCAGAATGGGTAAGAAAATGTTTAATCTAAAATAGTTTTACCATTTTTTTTAGAGTGGAGAGTGATGTGTGAAGCGTGTGTGTCATCATCATCATCAACCTTTATTTATTCTCGAAAATACAATTGAGATCACCCTCATTTTCAAACGTCGTCGAGACTTTACAGACATTTCAATGCACACATTTCTACAATATAACAATAATAAATATGAATAACTATCTATAGAGTACTCTTCACACATGGACCGTAGTCCAGAATGCACCACAGCAATTAGTATAAAATGAAGTTTAGCCTTTGAGAACCAATGGTTCTCGAGCCATAACGGCACATGGGGCAGGAGCCTATCTCCTGTTTCCGTAGCGTGAGGCAGCTTGATGGACATGACGCTAGTATGTCGCAAGGACTTCCCCCCAAACCAACCCTTGATGCTGAGTGTCAAGCAGGGAGGCTATGGGTACCATTTTTTAAATAGTCTTTGGTATGACTCGGCAGGGGCTTGAACTCCCAGCCTCCCGAACTCAGGGCGGACACTCTACCCACAAGGCCATTGAGCCGGTTATATATAGTACAAAATGAACATAGGCATAAAATCAGCACACAAATTGACAAAAAAGGAAAACAATGCATAAATTGCAGACATAAGAATAGGTATAAAAGACAATAAAAGTAGTGCAATGTAAACGTGCAGACTTAAAAATAGGGATAAAATAAGTACAATAGTACAATGTCGCTCGATTATTAATAGCAATGTGTCTGACAGGTGAAAAACACGTCGTGTCAGCGGCTTGCAGTGGGGTCATGAAGCATCATTCTCATGTCATCGTTATTCTCTGTGATGTTTCAGAGCGTGTATACGGGATGCCTGCACATGTTATCTGCGTGGGAGGCGATTGCGTACAAGGCGGTTTTTGCTGTGATTTTAGTTTCTGCATCATAATAGGTCGTGTCGGCACACTGGGAGTTCCATATGGACGCACGCATGCACGCACGCACGCACGCACGCACACACACACACACCTGTCAGGCGGTTGTGAGAGGGGGAGGGTCTTGCACGGCTGCTGTAAGAGTTTCGTCACCATGTCTGCTGAGTGGCTGCTGGGTTCAGCTGTTCTGAGCTGTTCTGTTCAGGAACACTGTAGCAGATCTGTGTTGTCATGTGTTCTCCTGTGTTCGCCTGTGTTCTTCTGTGTTCTCATGTTCTCCTGTGTTCTCATGCGTTCTCCTGTGTTATCATGTTCTCCTGTGTTCTCCTGTGTTCTCATGTTCGCCTGTGTTCTTCTGTGTTCTCATGTTCTCCTGTGTTCTCATGCGTTCTCCTGTGTTATCATGTTCGCCTGTGTTCTCCTGTGTTCTCATGCGTTCTCCTGTGTTATCATGTTCTCCTGTGTTCTCCGGTGTTCGCATGTGTTCTCCTGTGTTCTCCTGTGTTCTCATGCGTTCTCCTGTATTCTCATGCGTTATCATGTGTTCTCATGCGTTCTTATGTGTTCTCCTGTGTTCTCATGTGTTCTCCCATGTTCTCATGTGTTCTCCTGTGTTCTCCTGCGTTCTCCTGTGTTATCATGTTCTCCTGTGTTCTCCCGTGTTCTCATGTGTTCTCCTGTGTTCTCCTGTGTTCTCATGTGTTCTCATGTTCTCCTGTGTTCTCATGCGTTCTCCTGTGTTATCATGTTCTCCTGTGTTCTCCTGTGTTCCCCTGTGTTATCATGTTCTCCCGTGTTCTCATGTGTTCTCCTGTGTTCTCCTGTGTTCTCCTGTGTTCTCATGTGTTAGCCTGTGTTCTCATGTGTTCTCATGTGTTCTCATGTGTTCTCCTGTGTTCTCATGTGTTCTCATGTTCTCCTGTGTTCTCATGTGTTCTCATGCGTTCTCATGCGTTCTCCTGTGTTATCATGTGTTCTCCTGTGTTCTCATGTGTTCTCCTGTGTTCTCATGTGTTCTCCTGTGTTCTCATGTGTTCTCCCGTCTTCTCATGTGTTCTCATGTGTTCTCATGTGTTCTCCTGTGTTCTCATGTGTTCTCCCGTGTTCTCATGTGTTCTCCTGTGTTCTCATGTGTTCTCATGTTCTCCTGTGTTCTCATGTGTTCTCATGTGTTCTCCTGTGTTCTCATGTGTTCTCCTGTGTTCTCATGTGTTCTCCTGTGTTCTCATGTGTTCTCATGTGTTCTCATGTGTTCTCATGTGTTCTCCTGTGTTCTCATGTGTTCTCCTGTGTTCTCATGTGTTCTCATGTTGTTCTCATGTGTTCTCCTGTGTTCTCATGTGTTCTCATGTGTTCTCCTGTGTTCTCATGTGTTCTCCTGTGTTCTCATGTGTTCTCCTGTGTTCTCATGTGTTCTCCTGTGTTCTCATGTGTTCTCATGTGTTCTCATGTGTTCTCCCGTGTTCTCATGTGTTCTCATGTGTTCTCCTGTGTTCTCCTGTGTTCTCATGTGTTCTCCTGTGGTCTCCTGTGTTCTCATGTGTTCTCATGTGTTCTCATGTGTTCTCCTGTGTTCTCATGTGTTCTCCTGTGTTCTCCTGTGTTCTCCTGTGTTCTCATGTGTTCTCCTGTGGTCTCCTGTGTTCTCATGTGGTCTCCTGTGTTCTCATGTGTTCTCATGTTGTTCTCATGTGTTCTCCTGTGTTCTCATGTGTTCTCCTGTGTTCTCATGTGTTCTCATGTGTTCTCCTGTGTTCTCATGTGTTCTCCTGTGTTCTCCGCCCCACTCTCTCTCTCTCTCTCTCTCTCTCTCTCTCTCTCTCTCTCTCTCTCTCTCTCTCTCTCTCTCTCTCTTCTCTTCTCTCTCTCTCTCTCTCTCTCCTCTCTCTCTCTCTCTCTCTCACTCTACTCTCTCTCTCTCATATCCTCTCCCTCTGCATCAGTCTTTATTCGGCTCACTCCCTCTCACTCTCTCTCTCTCTCCTCTCTCTCTCTCTCTCCTCTCATCTCTCTCTCTCTCTCTCTCTCTCTCTCTCTCTCTCACTCTCTCTTTTATTTCTCTCCCTCCATCTCTCCTCTCTTTATTTCTCTCCCTCTCTCTCCCTCTGCATCAGTCTTTTTTCTGCTCTCCCTCTATCTCTATCCCTCTCTCTCTCTCTACTCTCTCTCTCTTCTCTCTCTCCTCCTCTCTCCCTATCTCTCCCCTCTGCATCAGTCTTTATTCGGCTCTCTCTCTCTCTCTCTCTCTCTCTCTCTCACTCTCTCCTCTCTCTCCTCTCTCTCTCTCTCTCTCTCTCTCTCTTTATTTCTCTCCCTCTCTCTCCCTCTGCATCAGTCTTTATTCTGCTCTCTCTCTCTCTCTCTCCTCTCACTCTCTCTCTCTCTCTCTCTCTCTCTCTCTCTCTCTCTCTCTCTCTCTCTCTCTCCTCTCTCTCTCTCTCTCTCTCTCTCTCTCTCTCTCTCTCTCTCTCTCTCTCTCTCTCTCTCTCGTTCCCTATGTTCCCGGACAAACCCTCTACTACCAGAGGACAATTGGATAATAGGTTGGGTGTAATTGGCTACCAAATTAAGAGAAAGGGGAATACAATCTGATACAAATTCATGAAAAAAAGGAAATGTGGGAACATAGGGCTGTATGAACCTAGGGCTGTGGGAACATAGGGCTGTATGAACATAGGGCTGTGGGAACATAGGGCTGTGGGAATATAGGGCTGTGTGAACATAGGACTGTATGATCATAGGGCTGTGTGAACATAGGGCTGTATGAACATAGGGCTGAGGGAACATAGGGCTGTATGAACATAGGGCTGTGGGAACATAGGGCTGTGGGAATATAGGGCTGTGTGAACATAGGGCTGTAGGGACATAGGGCTGTGGGAACATAGGGCTGTGGGAACATAGGGCTGTGGGAACATAGGGCTGTGGGAACATAGGGTTGTGGGAACATAGGGCTGAGGGAACATAGGGCTGTGGGAACATAGGGCTGAGGGAACATAGGGCTGAGGGAACATAGGGAACATAGGGCTGTGGGAACATAGGGCTGAGGGAACATAGGGAACATAGGGATGTGGTAACATAGGCATGCTCCAGCAAGAAGCACAAAGAAAACACAGAACACAACAGAGAGTGGAGCGGCCATCACACATTTGACTTTCTCTCTCTCTCCTTTCCACCACATACACACGACTCTGAAGTCGTCGAGGTCGGCCACTTAATCATCCTCTAATTCTTTAAGAGGCAAACTCTCGCCGGCGCGTGTAGGTCACGCCAGAGGGGTGTGTTGTAGAGCCACCGCGTTTAATTCAATCCCCCCTTGTAATATTCGGTTCCCAAATACACGTTTAGTGTATTGTTTAGATTGCCGTGCTGCAGCCCCCACCCCCCCCCCCCCACCCCCCCTCTTTCTATTGACAGGCGACTGCAAGGGAGCTAATAGCCTCCAGCAATAACCTTGAATCGGCCCTCTATCCCGGTCCCCTCTCCTCCCTCTCTCATTACCCATCACCCTGATGAAAATACAATAAACACAATCAGAGAGCTGTATCCAATAACCGTGCTCATGTTCAATCGTTCATATTTATTGGCGACACAGGGATGCGGTGTCTCAGCCGTGTGGTGTACACCGTTATTATTAAAGGACCCCTACGCGATGCACACATTAACAACCGTTTGTCCCCACCGAATCGTTTAGAATGAAGAATATAGACGTGTTTTCTCCAGTCTCCAGTGGTGACTTTGATTGGGTTAATAAACCCTTTCACTACCACACTACCAAAGGGTTAACCCTTTCACTACCACACTACAGATGGTTAACCTTTCACTACCACACTACAGCAGGTTAACCTTTCACTACCACACTACAGAAGGTTAACCATTTCACTACCACACTACAGACGGTTAACCTTTCACTACCACACTACAGACGGTTATCTTTTCACTATCACACTACAGAAGGTTAACCTTTCACTACCACACTACAGAAGGTTAACCTTTCACTACCACACTACAGACGGTTAACCTTTCACTACCACACTACAGAACACTACAGAAGGTTAACCTTTCACTACCACACTCTACAGAAGGTTAACATTTCACTATCACACTATAGATGGTTAACCTTTCACTACCACACTACAGAAGGTTAACCCTTTCACTACCACACTACAGAAGGTTAACCTTTTTTACATACAGTTACGCCTATGTTTGAAGTCTCACGGTGTTCCATTACACATACCAGTTGAACACCACAGATACCACACATTTTTCTATGAAAGAGAAACATTGGGAGGTTTTGTATCAGGTTTTTATTATCAATTACTAACGTCCTCGTATGAAACCCTTCAACTAGACACTGTCTGGAGGAGGGATATTCCAGACCTGGAAAGTGACTTTGATTGGCAAGAAGCATGGGCAAATGTCCGTCTTACATCAAGGAACCCGGACCATCAACAAATCAATCTTAACTATATTCACAGGACATACTTGACTCCTATAAGACTGAACAGAATGGGCCTGAAACAGGACTCAAAATGCTCCCAATGTACAAATGGAGATGAAGGGACATTTATGCACATGTATTGGGACTGCCCACCAGTTAAGGCATTCTGGAAAGATGTGACCCATCAATTATCAAAACTCGTATCTTGGAATATACCAGTACACCCCTCTGTATTGCTTTTAAATTATGTTTTTGAGTTTGCAGTAAATCCACAGCTAAAGAGATTGGTCTTATCGGGTATCACAGTAGCTAAAAAACTGATCGCATCACGCTGGTTTCAACCGGAAAAAATGTGCCGGAAAGTTTGGTCTCTTACATATCTCGATGTGATATATCAAGAAATATCTACAGCAAGAATTCTGGGTCTCAACGAATCCAAAATGTCAATGTGGGTAGAAGTGGTGGAGAGAATAAAAGCTAGCTTATAATGGTAGTGTCTGGTTAGGAGTGAGGGATAATGGAGGTACTATCCAAGGAGGGGTCCGGGAGGGGGGGGTTCGAGCTGGAGCATATGTGTGTAGGGTTTTAGAAAATAGGTATTAGGGGTATGTCCTATATAAGTATTTGTATAATTGTTAATTTCGCTGGATATACACTGTATACGGTTAAAATATTATTATAGACTTTTTTTTTTGTCTTGTTTCTGTACTTGCATGTAATTTTAACCACCTTGACTGTTAGTTTCATTATGCATTATGTATTGAGTACTGACTTTTAATAATTTTTGTTTTGCAATAATAAAAAAAATATATAAAAAAAAAAGAAGGTTAACCTTTCACTACCACACTACAGAAGCCTTTCACTACCACACTACAGAAGGTTAACCCGTTCACTACCACACTACAGACGGTTAACCTTTCACTACCACACTACAGAAGGTTAACCTTTCACTACCACACTACAGAATGTTAACCCTTTCACTACCACACTACAGAAGGTTCTATTTCATTATGGCTGCCGCTCAGCGTCATTCTGCACACACTTCACTTCGTGCACGAGCACTGAATAAAAAATTCCACAATGTACCTTTACATCCCAACATTCGTCTGGCCACACCCCTATCCGCTTACATTCATAAGCAGGTGTGTGGTCACCTACTCGCCTCCTTCTTCACTTTCACCACAAGGAAGTGCCTTCGGTAGATCCCACACTTGACGAGGTTGTTAGCTGAAGAAAGTTGAGACGTGTTTAAATTTTTTCTTGCTTTTTTCTTCTCTCATATATTTCGAAAGAAAAAAGCTAAGTCTTGGAGCGGGGTTGAGGCCTCTCTCGTGGTCGGCAGCCACGCCCGGTAGGCGTCCGATGGGTAGTTTGCCTCTCCAAGGAGCTGGTGCACCAGTGCCGTCTCCTGTGCGATGGCCTGGTTCCGGCTCTGGTTCCTCTGCTTCCAGGGAGTCGTCCACTGTTTGGCAGCCGGCTCCTTTGGTTGCGGGGGATTTGAGATGCAAACTTTTTGCGTCAGCTCGCTCCCGTCGCAAGATGGTGGCTTGCAGACGCGAACGGCCTGGTTTTGGTGAGTTGCTGGAGCCAGGCGAGGATGCGTCGGTCTCTACATGCCCGATGGAGACAGAGGACTACATGATAGAGGCGGACGGGTTCTTGTTTGAAGGCCCGGTGGAGACATGTCCCCTGCCTGTCCAGGTAACACTGGAGGGGGGTGAGATGTCTCCTTGGGGTTCCTCGTCCGCAGATGTTGGGTTAGAACCTCCGACTCGGCGGCAGGATGCCCTGCTATCAGCCACATCAGAATGTGGCTCCTTGACCAGTAGTCTGCTGTATGTGAGGGATGCGAGCTCGGTGGGGGAAAGTATGCAGGGGGAACTGCGTGCTTTGTTTCCCGAGCTCATGGCGGCGGCGGCAGTCCCAAACGGCGTGCCGCTGCCGCAGCCACTGCCTGTTCCTGTCCCTGATGATCTCATAGGTCATCTATGGCAACGTCGCCCGGTGAGAGGGGTGGAGGTTGTCTACCCATTTTTCCCCTCAATGGCGGCCTATGTCTGTCAGGGCCAGGTGGTCTCCCACATCATGGGCTTTACTCCTGCCTACGTGCAAGTCACGCGGGTGGCGGGTTTGGTAGACGGCATGAAGGAGGGCGTGCCACGGCTTGATAGGCCGATGGCGGCGCTCCTTTGTCCTGAGGTGGTGTGGGAGCCGTTACGGAAGCCGGTTCCCCAAGGGAAATCGGCGAGGCGGTTGGCATTTTGGAGCGACCAGTCATTTATCTCCGGAACACAATCTCTAGCTGCCACTTCTAACATCGTGCAGCTGGCGAGATTCATGTCCGGGATATTGACGGGCGGCACGGAGCTGACTGATTTACAGCATGATCAGCTCGCCCAGTCGGCAGGAGCCATCCTGCATCTGATTCAGCCGCAGGCTATAGCCGCTGGGAAAGTGCGCGCCCTGGCCACTCTGATCCAGCGCCACCTTTGGCTGGAGCAGGCGCGTGTGCCGGAGAAGAAGAGGACTCCCCTTCTGACGGCACCCCTCTCCGAGGCTGGACTGTTCGGGTCGGCACTGCAGCTGATGACCTCAACCTGCAGGGAGATGCTGGAGGAGCGCTCCGTGCTCCAGCCTCATTTCCCCCCGCCCGATGTCGCCGGTGGAGTCAGACGGCCGCCGCGTCGTCATGTTTCCTCCGCCGTGGCCGCCGCTGCTACCACCGCCACTGCTGGACCTTCGACGAAGAAAGCCAGGAGGAGAGAGGGCGCCTCCGCCACTACAGCCGGCCCATCTACGCCCGGAGGTGAAGGTAAGGATCGTCGAGACCAGCCGCAGATCGTTTACCTTCCCTCCGGGGCTCCACGGGGTGGGAAGCCCCGAGCGGCTCGTGGCAGGCGTCGCTAAGACTTCAGTGACTTTTTCCCTCTGTGGTCCCCCCCTGTTTCCCTTCCCGGCCCCTCTATGATTTTGTTCGAAAATAAAGAGTCCCCTCTAAAGGGGGACTATATTTTTTGTTAACAAACTGTGTGTTTATTCACCAAACATAGGATGGGGTTGCAACGTGTGAATCTTTCGCTTGTATGGGTTGATAGGAGGGCTAGATGTTACATTCATGTTAGAGCTTAAGCAAGGCCTGCAGCCTACACTCGGTTGAAAAATGTTTTTTTCTGCCTCGACCTGAATCTCCACATAAAGGTAGAGGTTAGTTGTGTGCTCTGTTGCTTAAACAGTGATATTGAGCTGCAACACTATTGTAACTGAGGGGTACAATTCCCTGACTGTATTGATAAGTATGGTATCATTAAACCACTACCGCTTTATGTACTTTAATTACTGGCCATACAGTACATGATATATAAATATGATGAACACTTCCCACAATGAATCGGTTCCACACAAAGTGGTAATTAAGTATTTATTGCAGCAAAAGGTACATAATATACTTCTCTATTTTACTTTGGATGCGCTTATAAGGCAAAGGAATGTGCGTAGGCAAATCAATAATGAATGTCCATTCTCTGGTTACGCAGGAGGTAATTATACAACCTGAATCTTAGGGAATTATATCTATGGTACACTAGTAATATATAGCGGGAGATACTGGAAGGGTCCCCCCGGTTGTAAGCCAGCAGGGGTAGAGGATCTGTCGGTAGTAGAGAGTCTGGTCAACAATGACTAAGGAGACTCCAAGTACAGGAGACGGTGCAATAGTCTCTTGATCCACAGACGAATACAGCTGTTCTCCGTAGACTGTAGCTCCACAGTGAAGAAAGCTAGCCGGCCTCAGACTCTCTGAGGCGCAGACTCGACGTGGCTCCTCACAGGGTAAATCCCACACGTGTAGGCGTCGGCGATTCTCCGCTCCATAAATCACAGGACCAAAACAAAGGGCTATGTAGTCGTCGGGTAGATTAATCCAGTGTACATGTCCACACGGTTCTCGTCTAGGTCTCCTCGGGTGAAAGCGCCATGAAAGCAGCCCAGCCTGGATAAGCACTCTAGCTGATACGAGGAAGCGTTGGTGATGCTGGTCACTGTAGAACTTTAGCCGCACGATACACTATACACAAATTATTACTGACTTAATAGAAATATGTCGCACTCGACGGTATAGCGCCAAACTCTGACAATTCAGTTATTAATTCGCACGCGGTCTCAATGCTCTTATTTGGGGCCAAACAGGCCATACTTCACCGCACAGAGTATCGTGGGTGAGGCTTCAACTTATTGGGTAACTCTACTTCTGTATTCACCTGCGCCATATTTATATGCACGGCGAACAATCTAGTGCCAACCTAATTTCTGTCTCGTATTCCTGGGCAAGGCCGGGCATGTACAGACATGTCTTGACGGTAGCCTTGAACCTGACTCTGGAGGCATGGCCCTGGCGCCTGTGGACCGCTGTCCAATAGGAGAACGAAACATCATGGTCCGTACTAGGCTAAAGGGATATTCTGTGTATATGTACAAGGAATATACAAGGGATATCAAACGATATACAAATACTATGCAATATATATCAATCAATAAATATATATATTCGGTTTAATCTGATCCTTTGTAACAGCCGCCTCCTAATTAGTCCCACCTAATTAGCTAAGCAGAGACAGATTAACCGCACTGTCCACTACTCAATGTCTGTTGTGAGGGGTCGGGCAGTTCACAAAGTCATGGGTCATGGTCGTCATCGATAGTATCGGGGAGCCTTGGCAGTTCTATTAGCCTCGCCACGGGTCGGGTGTAGATCCGTCCTTGGACGAGCACTTCGGCTGCTCGGACCTTTCCGTCGGCACCGGTGATCACTTTGCTTACGCGGCCAGCCGGCCACATAGCTCGGGGTAGTGACTGGTCGATAATCATGACGACTGTTCCTTCTGTCAAATTGTCTCTCTCTTTCACCCATTTCTGGCGGGTCTGTAGAGACGGTAGATAGTGGAGTAGGAAGCTGTTCCAAAACTTGTCAGCCAATACTTGACTGTACCTCCACATTCTTCGGCCGTTCGCTTCTTCAGGCCTGTACATTGTCTGTGGTAGCGCGGGGTCCAGCCGCCCCATCAAGAGTGTGTTGGGGGTGACTGGGTCGACATCTGCTACATCACTTGAGACGTAACCGAGGGGCTTTGAGTTCAATACTCCCTCGATCTCCGTGAGGACTGTCATTAGGACTTCTTCCGCCACGGTCTGGGCCCCAAGCACGGCGTACAGGGCTGTCTTTATTGAACGTACTTCTCGTTCCCAAGTTCCACCGAAGTGAGGTGCGTTCGGGGGATTAAACTGGAAGTCAATCTGGGATGGAGCGAGGTGGGTCTTAAGTTCTGGGCCCATAGCTTGGAAGCTCTCTCTCAGCTCTCTTTCTCCGCCTTTGAAGTTTGTCCCGTGATCAGACAATAATATAGACGGTTTGCCTTTCCGCGATGTGAATCTTCGGAAGGCCATAAGGAATGAGTCTGTGCTCATGGTTGGAAGGAGTTCTATATGCATCGCTCGGGTGGTCATGCATTTGAATACAATACCCCACCGCTTCTCGGTTCCTCTTCCTTTCTTTATATACAGCGGGCCGAAACAGTCCATACCGGTGGAGTGAAAAGGCTTGTCGCCGAGTCGGAGGCGACAGGGAGGTAGGTCAGCCATCCGGGGTATACTGGGCTGCGCTCGCCACTTACGACAGTCTAGACAGGTTCGCTGGAAGCGCTGCACTGCTTCTCTCCCTTGCAGTATCCAATAACGACGTCTGATCTCCGCGAAGACTCTCTCTGCCCCGGCGTGATGCACATCCTCGTCGTATTTCTTTATGATCAGCTCTGTGACCTTGTGTCGGCTGTTTAAGACTATCGGGTACTTGACGTCATCCGGTAAGTCTGGAGCTCTCCGCAGACGACCACCCACTCTGATGAGACCATGGGCGTCGCTCTCGGGGGCTAGGTGGAGCAGTCTGCTGTCTGATGGGACGGGCTTTGCTCCCTGTAGACAGTCTAGCTCATCGGGGAACGAGTCTCTCTGGGCTTGTTGTAGTAGAAGAAGTTCTGCTTCTTCGTAGTCAGCTGCTGTAATGTCAGTAGTGAGCTGAACCTCTGGGTGGTGCCACAGGAATGTCTTTAGCTGCGCACTCTCTAGGGTGAGGCAATCGTCTATGTCGGGGTCTGTGGAGACGAGTGTGTTCAATCCACAGAACATAGATTTCTTGTTTTCTGCCTCCTCTTTACTCGCTTCCCGTGGGGTGGGTGTAGGCCACTCTTCTTCCGGGAGCTTGAGGAACTCTGGCCCGTCACTGTATAGGTTGTGACGGGTGAGGTCATCCAGGGACATTCCCCGGGTGATGACGTCAGCTGGGTTGTGTTTTGTGTCCACATACCTCCAGCTTGCTACTTCTGTTAAATCTTGAATCTCTGTGACTCTGACTCCCACGAAGACCTTGTATCTGCACGAATCAGACCGGATCCATGTGAGTACTGTCGTGGAGTCTGACCACAAGATTGTTCTTTGCACCGGAATGGTGAGTTCACGTTGGATTAACGTGGCGAGTTGCGCTCCTGCTAGGGCTGCGCAGAGCTCTAGACGCGGGATAGATTGTTGCTTTCGTGGGGCTATTCTTGAGCGAGCCAGGATGAAAGCAGTATGTATTTCTCCTCCCTCCTCTCGGGCACGCAAGTAGGCCACCGAACCGTAGGCTACTTCGGAGGCGTCGCTGAAGACGTGCAGGTCCATCTGGCACGTCTCCGACCTCACTGTGGGTGGGAAGTAGCTGCGCCGTATGTTGACACCTGGGAGTGAGCTGAGTTCCGTCTCCCACTCTCTCCATGTGGATGCAAGGTGTTCGGGTATGGGGTCGTCCCAGCCCTGGTCCTTGTCCCATAACGCTCTTACAATCATCTTTGCCCTGGTGGTGTAAGGTAGAATACATCCCAACGGGTCATATTGTCTGGCGAGTGTTCTGTATACACTCCGTCTGGTGGTCGGTAGTGCAGTCGACCTTCCCTGCTCCTTGGTCAGGGGTGTGTGTTTATAATGGAGCGAGTCTGTTTTGAAGCGCCAGACTAGTCCTAATGTCATTTCTTGGGCTTCTCCTGGGATGGTCGCCATCCAGGTCTCGCTGCTTGCTGCCTTGTCCTCGGGGGAGAGGCTGCGCAATACTTGCGGGTCGCTGCTGGCCCACTGCCTGAGATCAAAGCCGCCTTTGATCAGGGAGGCGCGGAGCTTGAGTAGAAGGGCCTCGGCTTCTTCTGGCGTCGAGACGCTTTGCAGACAGTTGTCCACGTAGAAACTATTTCCTACACTTTGTCGGACCTCTTCATCAGCTGCTGGGTCCTCTGCGACGTGTTTTTGCAGTGCAAACGTAGCACAGTAACACGCCTAGTAGAGAGGGGCCGAGTGTTGGGCCGGGCAAGAGCTCTTTATTCAGATTTTGTGATCCGATCTGGTAGCTGCAGTTGAACACAATACGATCCTTGCCGTTGTGGTGGACTTTGTGGTGCGGCACGTACCATGATTCGGTCGTCTGATCGGCCTCTTTAATGTAAATTTTCTTTATGTGTCCCGCTGTGATTAGCTTGTTAATCTCAGCGCGGTACACCGTCTCTTGAGCGGGGTCTCTGGCTAGGCGCCGCTCTGTGTTCAATAGATACCGCTCCGTCGCTTCTTTTGGGGCGTGGAAGGTAGGCATACCCTCTCGCCTCAGGAGTGGAGTTGCGTATCTCATCACTCCGTTGACTTTGACTCTCTTTGTCCCCTGCTCGAGGAGGGCTATAGCGTAAATGTCTTCCTTGGAACGAATGTCTTTCTTTTCGTTCTTAAAGGGCATTGTCTCTAGTGTCCATAGCCTCTCGACATGCTGTAGGAGGGTGGTGTCTTCTTCTGTCACTCTGGAGTGGAGGCAGTTAGTGGCTGCTGTTCGGTTAAGAGACTTAGCGAGGGGGCCTTGTAATGCCCATCCTAGGCGGGTCTCGACTGCTGCAGGACAGCCTCTGGGCCCTGTGTGGACCCGCTCAATCGGGACGATGAGGTCTGCATGGTCGGAGCCTATCAGCAGGGTCGGGGTGGCACCGTCTATGAGCGGTATAGGTAGTTGACGCAGGTGCACATATTTATCCATCAGCTTGGCGATGGGGTAGGTGTACTGCGACAGGCCTATTTCTTGGCTGGTGAAAGCATTAGTAATCCTATACCGTCTCTCTGGCTGCCCGCTTGCTGCGATAGTGAAGGAGACATTCTCGCCCTTTATCGTCTTTAGATCTCTTCTTATTGTCCGAATCGTCATCTGGTTTTCGCTCCCCCGCAGCCCCAGCTGGGCCGCAGCGGACGCGAGGAGAAGGGTCTTCTCTGACCCGTCGTCAAGGACGCCGTAAGTGTCCATGACCTTATCTTGGTAACTCAGTGTTACGCGGACCACCTTTAAGAGCACCCGGGCGCCCCCGCTGCTGGCGGGGTCAATGTACATAACACTTGCCTTTGTGCTGCTTGAGGGTGCAGGCTTTCTTCTGTTACTGTCGTGTAGGACATCTAGGTGGGCTCCGTCACACCGACTACACCTCTTCTTTAAGCGGCAATCGGCTGCCATGTGACTGCGCGCACATCGGTAACAGCGTCGGTTGGACTTTATCCATTGACTCACCTCGTCGGCGGTCATCTTCTTGAACGTGTCACATTGTGACAACCAGTGTTCCTTTTCGCAGTACGGGCACACCATCTTCCACTTCTCTTTCATCGAGGGGGTACTGTGGTTCTTGCTGCTCGGTACTGATTCTGATTGGTGCATGACGGTCACCAATCTTCGGCCATCGTTTGCTCTCCTAGGTCCCTCTCTGGAGCTTGGGGTGCTCCGCAGGATCACAGTGGTCTCTTTGCCGCCTGAAGCGCTCTTGTCGGGCGGGCGGAAGCTTCTCTAAAATCCTCTCGACATTAGAGTTTGCGTACAGTTTGTGCATACCCTTTTCTCTTTGCGCCCCCAGCATCCCTACCAGGGATTGTACCTTGATAGACAGGTCATCTAGTGAGCGATTGTCTGTGGCTGGGGGTAGGCGGTCAATATGCCTTATCTCTTGTATTACGTAGTCCCATATGCGTCCATATCTTTGGTCGAGTGCTGCTAGAGCCGCTGTGTATGAGGTAGTAGAGGTGGCATAGGCCAGCGCTATATTGTGCGCTCGGGGCACCTTGAGGTGCTTCAGTAGGATAGCATACTTGTACGGTTCATCAGCTACATCGGACATCATTGTCTCTAAGCACATTCGTAGCTCCGTGTACTGTGCTCTGTTCTCGTGGGTGAAGTCCGGAAACGTCGGTGTGCCAATGTATGATGCCATGGATGGCTGGCACATCGGTGAGCGTTGGAAGAGAGGCCTCCTAGGCGAGTCTCCTCTTACGCCTCTTGGTGGGCTGGTACCTGCTGGGTACCATGGCCCGCGTATCCAGGTGCTGTTCCTCGGGGCTGGTCGTGCGTCAAGCTCACCCGTGAATTGAGTCGGGGGTCTGTAGCGCAGAGCCGCGGGGGTAGAGCCTGGGCTGTACTGGACCTCCTGGTCCTGTGGAGTACTGTGCTGCTGTCGGGCTTGACTCTCCTCCTCTCCCTCTTCTTCTTCCTCTGGCAGGTCCTCTAGATCCTGTAGTCGTCTATTTAGCCTCTCCGCGGTGTAGACCGTTTCTTCCCTGTAGCTGGGTCTCACTTGGACCGGTCGGGGAAGGGGTTCGGAGGGGGGTATAGGCTCTCTCTGGTGGTCGGGCTCAGGGTCGCTTGATCGGGTAGGGGAGGGTGCCCTTGACCCTTGTCTTGACGAGGCCCTGGAACCCCGTGCGGAGGGAGGGTGTGTTGCCCTGGTGATCAGCTGCTCCATTATCTGCGCTTGTAATCGGTCGCGCTCGGCTTCGCGCTTGGTGAAAGCGAGGTCGCGCTCTGCTTCTCTTTGGGCACCGGCAGCGGCGCACTGGGCTTCGGCGGCGGCGCGCTGGGCTTCGGCCCGGTCCCTTACCATATTCTCTTCCGTCTGAAGGCGTCTAATCTCTAGACGTATACGATCTTCGTCGCTCCGTTGCTGCGCCTGAAGGCGTTCTCTTTCCATGGAAGAATGTTCGCGCTCACTAAGCGTCTGTGCTTGGAGTCGATCGCGCTCTGTTGAGGCTGCTAGGCTGGCGAGGAATGCCTGTGCCAGCATCTTGTCCGCCTCGCTGGGGGAAAACGCTGGTTGAGGTGATCCGCTCCTGGCAGTACTCGTTGGAGATCTGTTCTCCTGTGGCGAGTCCTGGAGATCCATCTCCGGGGTGCTCTCCTCTTCTTGTAGCGGGTAGAGTTCCATCCCTGGAGAGCTGTCTTTATCCTGGAGCTCTCCGGGGACTACTTCTTCGGTCTTGGCGGGGGGTAAAGTCATGTCGGGTCCCTCCTGGTCCCTACCGTGAGCTTGGTCAGTTACGTTAGAACCCACTAGGGCCTCTATTGGCGGGGTAGCCTGGTCGATAGGGTCGGACATAATTTTACTATCTTCTTTTTCCGCATTTACCGTCTGTAGAAAGCTAGGTAGTATATTGGCAACGTAATCCTCTAAGTACTGAGGTGTCTGCCGTCTACGCTGCGGGCGATCTACGTTAGGAGAACCGTTTTGTGGAGTGTTCATCATAGGCCATGTCAATATTAATACCACTATATTAATATTACACTAGTTACCCTCCGGCTCGAAGGACCAATTGTAACTGAGGGGTACAATTCCCTGACTGTATTGATAAGTATGGTATCATTAAACCACTACCGCTTTATGTACTTTAATTACTGGCCATACAGTACATGATATATAAATATGATGAACACTTCCCACAATGAATCGGTTCCACACAAAGTGGTAATTAAGTATTTATTGCAGCAAAAGGTACATAATATACTTCTCTATTTTACTTTGGATGCGCTCATAAGGCAAAGGAATGTGCGTAGGCAAATCAATAATGAATGTCCATTCTCTGGTTACGCAGGAGGTAATTATACAACCTGAATCTTAGGGAATTATATCTATGGTACACTAGTAATATATAGCGGGAGATACTGGAAGGGTCCCCCCGGTTGTAAGCCAGCAGGGGTAGAGGATCTGTCGGTAGTAGAGAGTCTGGTCAACGATGACTAAGGAGACTCCAAGTACAGGAGACGGTGCAATAGTCTCTTGATCCACAGACGAATACAGCTGTTCTCCGTAGACTGTAGCTCCACAGTGAAGAAAGCTAGCCGGCCTCAGGCTCTCTGAGGCGCAGACTCGACGTGGCTCCTCACAGGGTAAATCCCACACGTGTAGGCGTCGGCGATTCTCCGCTCCATAAATCACAGGACCAAAACAAATATAATCCAGCCGCAAAGGGCTATGTAGTCATCGGGTAGATTAATCCAGTGTACATGTCCACACGGTTCTCGTCTAGGTCTCCTCGGGTGAAAGCGCCATGAAAGCAGCCCAGCCTGGATAAGCACTCTAGCTGATACGAGGAAGCGTTGGTGATGCTGGTCACTGTAGAACTTTAGCCGCACGATACACTATACACAAATAGACTATTACTGACTTAATAGAAATATGTCGCACTCGACGGTATAGCGCCAAACTCTGACAATTCAGTTATTAATTCGCACGCGGTCTCAATGCTCTTATTTGGGGCCAAACAGGCCATACTTCACCGCACGGAGTATCGTGGGTGAGGCTTCAACTTATTGGGTAACTCTACTTCTGTATTCACCTGCGCCATATTTATATGCACGGCGAACAATCTAGTGCCAACCTCATTTATGTCTCGTATTCCTGGGCAAGGCCGGGCATGTACAGACATGTCTTGACGGTAGCCTTGAACCTGACTCTGGAGGCATGGCCCTGGCGCCTGTGGACCGCTGTCCAATAGGAGAACGAAACATCATGGTCCGTACTAGGCTAAAGGGATATTCCGTGTATATGTACAAGGAATATACAAGGGATATCAAACGATATACAAATACTATGCAATATATATCAATCAATAAATATATATATTCGGTTTAATCTGATCCTTTGTAACAACTATTGTGTTGGTTTGCAGTAATGCTCGTATGAAAACGTACCGCGGCTCGGCCGCTCTCTCTCTCTATCAATGTTTTTCTGTGTTACAACATGGATGCGGGTGTAGGATTCACACACACACACACAACTTGGTCTTGCTATAAACCCTGTTTACAGATGTGTCTGTGGTTAGCGTGCATTGTATTAGCTTGCGCTATTCATTGGCATTGCTACTAAAGGTATCATATGGCTATTATTGTTGTCGTATGCAAGGGTTGGGCTTGTGAGGGGGTGCCGGATAAACCCCTCCTTCCCTCTTCTGATTGGTCAGGGGGTTTATTGTCCTCTCTTTTTCGTTCAGTCAGGGCCAAGCTGTTAGGCGGCTTGGCAGGGAGGGGGGGGGGGAAAGGGTTTCCCAGACTCTGCACTCATCACATGCGTTTGAGTCTTGGGTTTCCCCCCCGTCTTAGAACACGTCACTAGGCACGTTGCTATTGGACGATGACTTCCGTGAGTTTAGACCCGTATGTAGGGTCTGTTGTTGTCAAGTTGTCGGGGCAGAGCGTAAGAACTTACTGTTCTACTACGCTCGATATACGCGTAACTTGAGTCGGTTGGTCACATGACTCAATGTTACCGTGACTTTTCAATCTATGGCTCACGTGGGAAGTCTCTCTGAAGAGTTCCGTCTCTCCTCTGTGGTAGAGATGATGGGATATAAAAATGTAAACAATGTTTACCCTCGGCTGCGTCACGTGGGATTCATGTCAGTCGGTGTTTCTTTTTTTTTTTATAAAAAAGAGTGGAGAATATGAAGCACGACAACCTTTTTGTTGTTTTCCCAGGCGCCTTGAAGGATCAATGTGGGGTCTGGTTAGACTGTCCATTGATATGTTTTGGGTCCCGACGCATACATAGTGCTGGCTCGGGGTGTTTCTGTTAAGAATCATGCGGGTGGCTAGTACGCCTTGGTTACTTGTTATTAAAACAGCCTTTTTATAAAGCAACTGGGATGGGGGATTTTTTCCTCTTCTGAGAGCCTGTTACTGGGTCTCGACGGATTCTCGTTCATATCTGGGGGATGTTAACGGAATAGATCAGAACATAGGTAGAGGGGTCTCACGCCCTTGGGGTGGGCCACCGAGCGCGGTATAAACAGGACCGTCTGGGTGGCGCCCGCTTTTCATGTTTTAGATCAACACGCATATCTGCCCCTTCTCCTGGAGTAGGCATGTCGGCGTGGTTAGGGCACGGGACGGGTTCTGGTCACGCTGGTCCAGGTCAGTTAACCCGTTGTCCGCCGGGGATGCAGATCTGCTGTTCTGGTACCCTGAGGGACTTGGGCTTTTTTCAGGGGGAAAAATGCCGGGTCGGCCCGGGTGTCACGGGGTTAGGCGTTATGGAGACCCTTTGTTGGGTACACTTTGTACCTGGCACTATTATAAGGGGCTGGTTCTCCTTTCTTTCGCTCCTCTCTCACGCATGGCGAAGAGGGGGCTGTTGGGGTGGTCTTCTGGACCTCCTCTGGTAACCCTGTGTGCTTCCCGAGCCGCCGGGCCCAGTCCGAAGTAATGTTTCGTTGAAACAGTAGGCCTGGGATAACCCTTTTTTGGAAACTGTAACACTTGTGCTGCGGTATAGCTGGTGTATACCCGCAGGTGTGTTTTGGAGTTTTTTCTTGAGGGGTTATAGGAACAACCACCGTCTGCGTACCGAGAGGGTGGTTGATTCCCTGGTGTGTTGGAGCAGAGTCAACTCCCGGGTTACCCGGTTGAGTGTGCCCCTGCACGTTCATGACGTCTGCCAATCAGCCTTCTCTGCCTCGACCCCTCTGGGTGGGTTTTTTTTTATGGAGGCTTTGTCATGGTGCTCAACAACGCCAGCATACGCCCCTTCCGCCGGGGGGGCTGTTTCAGTTGACTCCTTTGGCGCCTGTCTCGTCCGCAGTGCTCCAGGCTCAGGTCTACAGCCTGCTGCCTGGTTTCCCCGGTGCGCTGCCTGCTTCCGTTGGTTAACCTTTTTTGAGTGCTTTAAGGCCATGCTGACTGCCTGTGTTGCAGGATCAGTGTGCCAGGCGGTGTACTCTTGGGGGGAAAGGGCCCGCTCTTGGAGGGGCCCTATCCGAATACGCTGGCGATGGGGGGGGCGGTGTCACTAAGTGACCGCCTGGTGGGGTATTGATGCCTGGCGTCATTGACCTCTCCGGGCCCCCTTTTTCCAGGGGATCCAGTCCCTTCAGTGGGTCTGGGTCTTCCTTCGCGCTCCGCTGCTACGGCCTTGCCACGGGGTTGGGTTTGCTCTTGACCCCGTGATTTTGGGGGCAGTAACGAGGGTTGTTCCTTCCGTTTTGTTCCCTGGTGGCATGCGGGTTGTGCGTGTGCGTAGTCGTGGGGTCAAGCCACGGTCTGCTCACCCTGTGCTTTGAGTTGCTTGAGTTCCTCTTCGCACGATCGGATCCGTCTCCCTCCCGTCCTCCAATAGGGAGGGTCGGGGGGCTCGGTCCTCCCCGGTCTGATGGTTGTGGGGGGCCTCAGCGGGGTACATTTGTCGAGCTTTGGCTCCCGCTCAGCTCCTCTTGTGCAGAATGACGCTGAGCGGCAGCCATAATGAAATAGAACGTAAGGTTATGTATATAACCAAGTTCTATGAATTATGGTGACGCTCAGCGTCAGGACGCCGCTGCGGCCCTTGATCTCGCCTTGTGGTGAAAGTTTGGGAAGGAGGCGAGTAGGTGACCACACACCTGCTTATGAAGGTAAGCGGATAGGGGTGTGGCCAGACGGATGTTGGGATGTAAAGGTACATTGTGGAATTTTTTATTCAGTGCTCGTGCACGAAGTGAAGTGCGTGCAGAATGACGCTGAGCGTCACCATAATTCATAGAACTTGGTTATATACATAACCTTACGTTAACCTTTCACTACCACACTACAGAAGGTTAACCTTTCACTACCACACTACAGAAGGTTAACCTTTCACTACCACATTACAGAAGGTTAACCCTTTCACTACCACACTACAGAAGGTTAACCTTTCACTACCACACTACAGAAGGTTAACCCTTTCACTACCACACTACAGACAGTTAACCTTTCACTACCACACTACAGACGGTTAACCCTTCTCAACTTTTCCCATGAAAGCCTAAAACTGTCTGACAATGCACGCTGGGCAACGGTATAAACGGTATGCCTGGAACTCGTCCACTGAGAAACGTTCTGCGCTGTAAAAAAAAAAAGTATAAAGTGCGATAAAATGCGTAATTTTATGTTGAAAAGAGCGAACCGTTGTGTGTCGTCGCTGCGCCGAGCAAAGCCCCTCTGTACACGCGGGGCAGTGCGTTGCGTTCCGTCTCGGCTCTCGTCTCTGACAGAGAGCGAGTGAAGCGGGTGTGGATAGAGACGTGACAGGCCGCACGAGCTGGTCTCAAAGGGCGTGCGTGCAATCACTGTACCTGGACGGCTTCCCAGAAAATGTGAATTACCTCTCAACCTCTCAACCGATATTATAATAATTGTGAAATATTGATTTTTGGATCCTGTCATGCGGAAGGTTTCTTCGACCCCCCGGGCGTTCCTCGTCCACAGTGCCTGTTTTTTTTAGGAGAAGTCGATTCCAAAGTGTCTAGTTAGTAGCTCAGAGGGACATGTGAATAAGAAGGGCGTGTTAACCTCTTCCCTTTATTAATTTCCTTAGATTCTTTGTACACATGATCACAAGAAGGTACTGAACGAGATCACTGGCAGTTTTTCATGTCTTTCATGTTTTTCATGTCATTTTAGCATGGTGTTATTCACTGTCAAAGATGCAAAGAAAAATCATAATTCATATTCTCCTTTGTTTCATCACAATTTAAGCAAGCCTAGTAATAGACACAGGGAATACACGCTTGTGTGTGTGCGTTCATGTGTGCTTATGTGTGGAGAGATCAGTGTCCAGTGTTCTGATGGCCCGGGGGAAGGAGTCCTTCCAAGGAGGTTACCGTAAGAGAAATACATTTTTTTATTTATTTTTGTATCCTCTTTCTCTCTTTCTCTCCGATTTTACTCTGTTTTCTCCCCATCCCAATTTAGTCGTTGTGCCAATTCCCCCCTCCCCTACCTGGTTGTTGTGCGCGTTGTTGTGGTCGGTACAAGGGAACCCTGAAGTCATCCGCACGCTTCCTCCGACACATGCGGCGACAGCCAGTGACTCTTTTTTCACCTGGCAGCGAGGACTCTCATTGGTGAAGTGTAGCCCGTGGGAGGTCACGCTGCCTTCATCAAGTCCTGCCTCCGCTGAGCAAACACCCAGACCTGACCTGTAGGTGTCGCTGTCCACAACGCCAGATTACCACCCATGATTTGCCCTCCCCCTAACCCAGCCAAACGAGTTAGTATGACGATCAGCCCAAGCCTCAAGCAATGCTGACTCTGGGAGTCGAGACCGCAGCCTCTTGCATTCTCCGCTACGCCACCTGACCGCCACCTGACCGCCCACCTGACCGCCCACCTGACCGTCCACCTGACCGTCCACCTGACCGCCCACCTGACCGTCCACCTGACCGTCCACCTGACCGCCCACCTGACCGCCCACCTGACCGCCCACCTGACCGCCCACCTGACCGCCCACCTGACCGCCCACCTGACCGTCCACCTGACCGCCCACCTGACCGCCCACCTGACCGCCCACCTGACCGCCCACCTGACCGCCCACCTGACCGCCCACCTGACCGTCCACCTGACCGCCCACCTGACCGCCCACCTGACCGCCCACCTGACCGCCCAGAAATCTTAAGACAATGTTGGTGAATGAGGTCCAATGACGTTATGACCTAAAATGATACACTGGAGTGCATCAGCATCATATCAGCATCATATCAGCATCATATCAGCATCATATCAGCATCATATCAGCATCATATCAGCATCATATCAGCATCATACTAGCATCATATCAGCACCATATCAGCATCATATCAGCATCATACCAGCATCATACCAGCGTCATACTAGCATCATACTAGCAGCATCATATCAGCATCATATCAGCATCATATCAGCACCATATCAGCATCATATCAGCATCATACTAGCATCATATCAGCACCATATCAGCATCATACCAGCATCATATCAGCATCATACCAGCATCATATCAGCATCATATCAGCATCATATCAGCATCACATCAGCACCATATCTGGAGGCTACACTGAAGTGTAATCAGCACCAACTGTGTCTGAGGGTCCCGCGGGCCAAACTGGTGACAAAGGGTTTCCGGGCCTTTGCAGTGATGGCGCCGACACTGTGGAATAAGCTCCCTCTCAAGATCAAGTCTGCCAACACCGTACAGACATTCAAGGCGTTGCTTTAAACCCACCTTTTCGCTCTGGATGATCACTGAGTTACTTTGCTGTTGTGTTGTGTGTCTGAGGTGTTCTTATGTTCTCTGTCTGTCCGTCTGCCTGGTTCCCTGTTTCTTTGTCCTGTCCATTTATTCATATTTTTGCGTCCCGGACCGATGTAAAAATTGGCTGGGGGGGCGCATTATAAATGCTAATATCATATCGGGATGCTCGATATTGGCTTTTTTACCGATACCGATATACCGATATTGTCCAACTCTTATTTTCCGATACTGATATCAACCGATATCAACCGATACCGATATATGCAGGGTCCCCCCCCCCAAAAAAACGTAATAATTTCAGGTAATTAACATTACATATCTCTTGTTGTGGAATTAACACATTATTAGGGATGTCCGATATTATCGGCCGACCGATATTATCGGCCGATATCGGCAGTAAAATGTGATATCGGAAAATATCGGTATCGGTAAAAAAAAAAAAAAAATTTTTTTTTTTTTTTTTTTTACATTTATTTAACCTTTATTTACCCAGGCAAGCAAGTAAGAACCAATTCTTATTTTATTTATTGTCAAAAGTATGCATGTTGGTTTAATTCAACAACAAGAGATATGTAATGTTAATTTTTACTTTTTTAATTATCATATTTTGCACAGATAATGCTTACATTTAGAAAGCCTTTTGAATGCATCCAGTGAAATTATTAATTACCTGAAATTATTCAGTTTTTTTGGGGGGAAACCCTGCATATATCGGTATCGGTTGATATCGGTATCGGTATCGGTATCGAAATTAAGAGTTGGACAATATCGGAATATCGGTATCGGTAAAAAAGCCAATATCGAGCATCCCTACACATTATGCATACTTTTGACAATAAATAAAATCAGAATCTGTTCTTACTTGCTTGCCTGGGTAAATAAAGGTTAAATAAATAAAAAAAATAAAAATAAAAAAAAATGTTTTAACCGATACCGATATTTTCCGATATCACATTTTAATGACAATATCGGCCGATAATATCGGTAGGCCGATAATATCGGACATCCCATCATATCATATCATACTGTATAATATGATAGAACCAGCAGGCGGGCACCCCGATCACACAAGCACTATGTTGCCGTCTGGTGACAAATCCAATTAGCATGTTGTTCCTTCCGCTCTGTTTCCTGACGCTGTTAATAAACAACTCTGGCTCGGAAACGGTCCGCTGGCCGACAACACATTGGTGAGAAGAACGTGTGCCGAGGGGCAGAGATGTGGCGCGCAGGAGTGTTCCTTTTATCTCAAAGCAACGGACCATGTCGTTGTAACTACTCCTAATGAGCTAGATACTATTGTTATAGTGCGTGCTGTTTAAAGTAGCATAACCCCTTTACCAAGCACAGTGTGTCTCTCTCTCTGTCTTTCTGCCCCCCCATCTCTCTCTCCCCCCTCCTGTCTACCCTCTCTCCCTCCCCCTCTGCTTCCCTCCTCCCTCCCTCCCTCCTTCCTCCTTCTCTCCCTCCTCTCTCTCTCCCTCCTCTCTCTCCCCTCCCCCTTTCCCTCCTCTCCCTCCCTCCTATCCCTCCCTCTCTCTCTCCTCTGCTCCCCCCTCTCCCTCCTCCTCTCTCTCTCCTCCCATCTCTCCCTCCTCTCTCTCCTCCCCTCCCCATCTCCCTCCTCCTCCTTCTCTCTCATCCCTTCTCCTTCTCTCCCTCCTCTCCCTCCCTCTCTCCCTCCCTCCTGTACTTCATCCCTCCCTCATCTCTCTCCCTCCTCTCTCCCTCCTCCTCTCTCCCTCCTCCTCTCCTCTCTCTCCTCCCTCCTCCTCTCTCTCCCTCATCCTCTCCCCTTTCTCCTCCCTCCTCCCCTCTCTCCCTCCCCTCTCCCCCTCCTCTCTCTCCCTTCCTCCCCTATCCCTCCTCCTCTCTCTCCCTCCCTCCTCTCTTTCTACTCCTCTCCCTCCTCCTCTCTCTCATCATATCTCTCTCCCTCCTCTCTTTCTCTCCTCCTCGCTCTCCCTCCTCTCTCTCCTCCATCCCCCTCTCTCCCTCATCTCTCTCCTCCCCCCCTCTCTCCCTCCTCCTATCTATCCCTCCTCCTCCCTCCCCTCTCCCTCTTCTCTCCCTCTTCCCCCTCTCCCTCCTCTCTCCCTCCTCCTCTCCTCTCTCTCCTCCCTCATCCTCTCTCTCCTCCCCTCCCCCCTCTCCATCCTCTCTCTCCCTCCTCTCCCTCCTCTCTCTCCCTCCTCCTCTCCTCTCCTCTCTCTCCTCCCTCCTCCTCTCTCTCTCCTTCCCCCCTCTCCCTCCTCTCCATCCTCTCTCTCCCTCCTCCTCTCTCTCCATCCTCCTCTCCTCTCCTCTCTCTTCTCCCTCCTCCTCTCTATCTCTCCTTCCCCCCTCTCCCTCCTCCCCTCCCCTCCCCTCTCCACCTCCTCCCCTCTCTCCCTCCTCTCTCTCCTTCCCTCCCCCCTCCCCCATCTCCATCCTCTCTCTCCCCTCCTCCCCTATCCCTCCTCTCTCTCTCCCTCCCTCCTCTCTCTCTCCTCCTCTCGCTCCCCCTCTCTCCCTCCTCCTCTCTCTCCCTCCTCCTCTCCTCTCCTATCTCTCCTCCCTCCTCCTCTCTCTCTCTCCTTCCCCCCTCTCCCTCCTCCTCCCTCCCCCTCTCTCCCTCCTCTCCATTACTCAGTCGTCAGACACTTCCCGATCGATGGGCTGCAGCAGCAGCAACAGAGCGCGGTGGATCAGACATGTCCTCACTGGGTACACAGGGATAAATAAAAACCCCAGCAGCCACAGCCTTTCAACCGCAGAGGCTTATGGGAGTGTAGGCAGAGAGATGAGCTACAGACACCGTCCTCTTACGACACGGGACACACTGTGTTTGATATGCTAAACGATGCCAGTCCACCCACACAGACGAGCATTATGGTTTGTGAAATATCCGAATAGTATCGCTGGATGGAAACCTCTTTGTATTCAGTCTTTTCAAGAAGTAAGAGGCTTAGGTTTGTCAACATATTTTATACAACGTGTGCTCCTTGGGCGCTGGGGTGAGGGAAACCCCCACTGTGCCATTTTTAACACGAGAAGCCGGTTAATA
>NC_140166.1:141716418-141756418 GCF_963971535.1 Notolepis coatsorum | reverse complement strand
CTATTCTAAAATCATGGGAGAGAGAGCGGGGGGAGAAAATGAATGAATGTGGACGAGAGCCTCAACATTAAGTGGTTGTAGGTACGGCTGTGGGCGTGCTGGAGACATGATCCAATAGACTTCTATACGCATGAGTCTCCTGAACTCGATCGGCCCTTTCTCGGCGCAGCTATAGTCACTTTTCCACACCTACTCGCGAACTCCGCATGTGCAGATTGCCCACAGAGTCTCTGGATTGTCCAGAGATCTAGGTTTATCAATCTGCGCATGCAGAGTTTGGGAGTAGTTGCGGAAAAGAGAGTAACTGTAACTAGTTACTTTTTAAAAGTAACTTGCCCAACACTGCAGAAGACTCATGCATGTAAGTGTGTGTGTGTGTGTGTGTGTGTGTGTGTGTGTGTGTGTGTGTGTGTGTGTGTGTGTGTGTGTGTGTGTGTGTGTGTGTGTGTGTGTCTGTGTGTGTGTGTGTGTGTGAATACGTGAGGGTGCATGTGTGTACACGGTTGTCCATTGAAACACAGTAGATTAATTATGAAATTACACCCTTTGAACAGAAGGGGGCGATACTACAAAGGTCCGTTGCTCCGAGCATCAGCGAATCAGGCCCTGTTTACAACGTGAAAATGCCATAGTGAACCTATTGTTGTTGCTATACATATGCATTAAAACATTGATGCATGTGTAACGGAGGTACCGCGTGTCTATCCACAGTCACGATGGACAGTGTAGTGAAGTGGCTGTGGACGTTAAGCGGTACTGCAAGTAAACTCACTCCCCAGAGGCGTCCAGACCCATTACCAAGAAGTGAATTCACCTCTTGGTCTAGTGGTCTGTGATGACGCCCGCAGCACTGGAGACCGGGGTTCAACTCCCACTCAGGGGGATCCCTTAACAGGGGTCTAATCGAAACACAACGCAGAGCAATACGACACCGGTTACATATGATTTAATTTCCATCATTGTCCATTGAAATAAGCCAGACCCCTCTTGCTTGAAACCTGTTTCTAACATGCTTTCTATGCTTCCTATGCTTCCTATCACCTTTCCTATGCTTCCTAACATGCGCTTCCTAGGCTATAACCCTTTCTATAACCCTTCCTATGCTTCCTATCACCTTTCCTATGCTTCCTAACATGCATCCTATGCTTCCTAACATGCTTCCTAACATGCTTCCTAACATGCTTCATATGCTTCCTAACATGCTTCCTATGCTTCCTAACATGCTTCCTATGCTTCCTATGCTTCCTAACATGCTTCCTAATATCTGTCAAAACAACACTCTGATCCCTTAGGGGCCCTAGGTGCTGTGTCTGATCTGTCTAGTGGGCAGGCCGGCCCTGGCCTGCTGGAACAGCTGTGGGTTTAGAGAACTAATATTAAGTAAATATACATATATTTTGAATTCTAACGAACAGCAGCATAACTAGCAAGAGTAGGTAAGGGATATGTACAGATATACATATATATATCCCCGACCGCCAAGAACCTTGGCGTTGTCCTCGACGACCAGTTGAACTTCTCTGCTCACATCGCAGCGACAACCAGAACCTGCCGATTCCTCCTGAGCAACGTCAGAAGGATCCGCCCCTTCCTGACAAAAGAATCCACCCAACTCCTCGTCCAATCAACAGTCATCTCCCGCCTCGACTACTGCAACGCACTGCTCGCTGGCCTCCCGGCCACTGCCACTAAGCCTCTTCAACTCATTCAGAACGCAGCGGCCCGCCTGATCTCAAACCTACCGAAGTCGGCCCATGTCACCCCACTTCTTAGGGACCTGCACTGGCTCCCCATTGCTGCACGAATCCGCTTCAAGGCCCTCGACCTAGCATACCGTGCGGCAAAGGGAACTGCTCCCGCCTACCTCCGGTCAATGGTCTCTAACTACACACCCTCAAGACCCCTACGCTCTGCTTCTTCTGGCCGCCTCAGACCTACTCCTATCCAAGCTCCGGGAGGGTCATCAAAGAGAAGTCGCCTATTCTCAGTCCTTGCCCCACAATGGTGGAATGAACTACCCACCCCAGTTAGGACAGTCGAAACACGTCCAATCTTTCGCCGTCGACTAAAGACGCACTTCTTCAACCATTATCTGAATTAAAAAAAAAAATAAAAAATTATCTAACCCTAACTAACCATACTGTCATGCACTTGTCCTAATAAACTAACCTACACTGTAGCACTCAACACTTTGACGAACATTGTTACTCAGCTGATAGAGTTGTGCCCTTCCTGATGGCTTGTCGTACAGAACTTGTAAGTCGCTTTGGATAAAAGCGTCAGCTAAATGACTAAATGTAAATGTAAATGTATAGATATGTACAAAATTATGATATGCAGGTTTGTACAGACAGATGTGTATATATATATATATATATATATATATATATATATATATATATATATATATATATATATATTAGGGGTGGAACGATACGCATTCGAACCGTACACCGTTCGATACGACCTCCACGGTTCGGGGCGTCTGTGTATCGTACGGTTCAGGGGATGCACAAATAAAACAATAAAAAAATGCATTTGGCACGGAGCCGGGAGAGGTGAGCGCTGGCTGCAGGCAGCAGCAGCAGCAGCACTGCAGCCAGGTGCTAGTCAGTTTGTGTAAATGGCAAGCGCAATATAAATCAATCTTCATTACGACTTTAAAAACAGCCATTAACATTACATGTCTACACACATCTTTCCATACGTTAGCAGTTTGTACAACACAACGCACGTTTTAACTATGGTAGCCCGCCAGCTAATATAGTCAATGAAATGTTATCGTATAGCTACTAGCTAGCAGAGGAGAAAATGGGAGTCTGAGAGGCGGGGTGTTTAAAGACAATGATAGGTGTTTATACAACATCCAAGAAGGGTAACATACAACTGTGTTTTACTAACTCCAACCGGACTATTGCCGCTTTTCCACTGCATGTTGATGTTATGAACTCCTACTAACGTTACCGGAGCTGATAACGTTGACTGAGCTGAAGGTCCGTGACACTAAAATGTCCCTGCGGACCCGCCAACCCATAGATAGTTCCAACTCACCGAGTTACGTAATCAACAACAGTTGCACTCAATATTTAAATAAATGTAGACTGATTATGTTCGTATTTTAAAAATAGAATGAACAGAGCAGTGTTGTTTTGAAACAGTACAGTGTGTGTGTGTGTGTGTGTGTGTGTGTGTGTGTGTGTGTGTGTGTGTGTGTGTGTGTGTGTGTGTGTGTGTGTGTGTGTGTGTGTGTGTGTGTGTGTGTGTGTGTGTGTGTGTGTGTGTGTGTGTGTGTGTGTGTGTGTGTGTGTGTGTGTGTGTGTGTGTGTGTTAGTTTGATGTATGCTGCAATTTATATTGATGGCCTTCTAACAGTGACACTTTTCCCTTTGATAAGAAATCCAGCCATATTCCTTTCATTGTATTTCAAATACTGCACTTTAATTTCAAGCGGAAACTAATCTTTCCATTAAGAACTGACAATCAGGAAATTTAAACATTGTTGACATTGTTTTTTGTGTTTATATTAAAGAAAGGAAAGTCTAGTGCTGGCTGAGCATATTGTTTGTTTGCACTAAGTTAATACTTTGACAAATGTAGCCTATATTTTTCATTCAGTTCGGTCTTTGTGTGCCAAACATTATTTAAGGCTGTAAACACTGTACCTAAACTTTTTTTTTTATTAATAAATGAGAAGCATGTTTAGATTTTTGAGTGTTACATTTCTTTTTAAATAAAAAACAACGTATATCGAACCGAACCGAAAACCGTGACCCCAAAGCCGTGATATGAACCGAACCGTCAATTTTGTGAACCGTTCCACCCCTAATATATATATATATATTAGTTTAATTCTTTCTGTAGTTGATTAATCGAAATTAATGCGATAAAGTCCCAGCCCTAATATATATATATATATATATATATATATATATATATATATATATATATATATATATATATAATATTTAGGGCTGGGACTTTATCGCATTAATTTCGATTAATCAACTACAGAAAGAATTAAAATAATTAAAAGTTCAACAAGGTCATAGCATCACTACGTAAAGAAAATACATAAATGGAAATAAAGAGCAGTACAAATCTGCAGTCTGCCATCAGGCAGGCTAAATCAAATCATGCAAAAAAAACTGGAAGATCAATTCGCTGCCAACAATCCCAGAGCAGTCTGGAAAACCCTACAGGAAATAACAAACTATAAAAAAACATCAGGACTTAAAAAAAACACTGTTACTACCAATAACCATCTCAGACCAACCCATAACCCTAACTGAATCATTCAAGTTCCTCGGCACCCACATCAGCAATAAACTCAAATGGGACATTAACACCACTGCCATCATCAAAAAGGCCCAGCAGCACCTGTACTTCCTCAGGGAACTGAGGAAGTACAGAGTCCAACAACGCCTGCTGGTCCAATTCTACACTGCCATAATTCAAAGCATCCTCACCTCATCCATCACAGTCTGGTACGGTTCCACTGATAAACACACCAAACACAAACTCCAACGCATCACCAAGACAGCCTCCAAAATAATTGGCTGCCCCCTCCCCTCTCTGGACTCCATCTACACCTCACGCACAGTCACCCGCTCTGGTAAAATAGTCAACGATCCCTCTCACCCAGCACACCACTTATTCCAGCACATGCCCTCAGGTCGCTACAGGTCCATTCTAACCAGACACACACGCTTCACAAACAGTTTTTTCCCCACAGCAGTCCGAACACTGAACACCCTGGCCCGCCCCCCTTTGCACAGACGGGCAAGCATCTGTCACTGACTGACACTGTTACCGTGACTGTCCTGTATGTATTTATGTATATATGTATTTATTGTGGGGATTGGGAGGTGGGAGGGGGCCGTTTGATGTTTCACGTCTGATGTTTCATGTTGATGTAACCAGTGCTTAACAATCTGTACCACAAACAATTACCACCAACCATCGTTGTGTGGCATTAAAGTATCTTGTCTTGTATCTTGTAAGTAAAAAAAATGTATGCATTTAATCGCATGATGATTTTCTTTATTGTGTACGAATTGTACCTTTCAAAGGAGACAAGACTCATGCATGTGCAAGTATAAAGTATAATAAATAGCAAATGACCTTTTTTTCCTAGTCTGGTTTGTTCATACAGAATACTGATTTTTTTTTTTTATTTAAATCAATCAAACGTTTTTTTTTTTACAATATATACAGCACTATCATACAGAGTTATACGGGTAGACTGAGGGTAGTATGAGGTGGGTAGTTATTATTAGATTATTATGATTTCTACAGTGAAAGCAGTAGGTATACATAGAATATGAGACAGTTGTAGACAGTTGTAGACAGTGAAAGCAGTAGCTATACGTATAAAACAGTTGTAGACAGTGGGTCTCATTCCCGAACAGATGTACGACCAAAAATTACCTCTTAGGCAGATTTCTGCCCATTTAAGACATATTAGGGCTGGTAGCGCGATTCCCCAAATTTTCCTGAGATCAGATTTGAGCGTGGCTGAGAGCAGATTTAAGAGTGCTGAGGAGCACACTTATGATTGATTGACTAATTGAAAATTGGCTTGACAAACTTGACAGACTGTGTTCTCATAGTGATTCCTTCATGTTAACGCTACAGGCCTCATTGGAATTAATTACTTAATCATAATTAAAATAAATATGACAATATTTGTACGATAAGAAATTACGCATTTGATGTCGGAAACATTTAATTATGGATTCATCTGAACCAGCTATTTTGGACAAATGTATAATTACTTTAATTACTCAGATATTCAAACACAATTATGCAATTATTGTGAAATGATTGAAAATAATAATTATTTAATGCCTTCTGTGGGATTTGTATTTCTTATTTGTTACACATCTGTTTTAATGATTAATTATATACATTTGAAAGAATTCAGGTCAAAATGCAATATATCCCAGTGATTGGTATACAATGGGACAGACCTTTGTTTGATATAGCTATAAACCTGCATTCCTTCGAATATATCATTAATCAATTAAACTTATATTGAAATACACTATATAGCCTATACACCAACACTGAAATGACAGTGGATAAATAAATAAATAAATAAATAAGAACTAAAGCTAATCGCATGGAAATAAACTGCATTAATATTCCATAACAAGTCTTGTGTGTGCCAGTATGGCATACGTGTTTAATGAACAGTATAGGCTTAATATATTCTAGTTACTTGTTTCATTAGGATTTAGTAGATACTATATATATGCTCTGCCTCTGCCCTACGTACAGTATAAGTACAGACTGTACCTATACTGTACGTAGGGCAGAGCATATAGTATCTACTAAATCCTAATGCAACAAGTCATTAATGGAATAATAAGCCTATACTGCGTTCATTCGTTACGCCGTAGGCATTAATGGAATAATAAGCCTATACTGCGTTCATTCATTACGCGCGTGCGTGTGTGTGTGTGTGCGCACACTGCGGCAGGTGTACCACGTCCACAAGCTGTACTATATATGATGACAATACATTAATCTAATCTCATTTCGATGGGTCATGCAAGACTCGCAAGGCACTTCCGCATCCATTTCCACACAGCTGCGTCATTACTTTGCCTTATAAGGAGCTCTGGAGATGTAGTTTTGTATGCGCTTTCGCGTTTGAGACATAATGCCATTCCCCAAGCAGATATCAGATCATATCACAGGTGCGACCGTTTGAGCCACTTAACACTAGCACAGCCGACAAGGGGTCACATGACCCCTAGGCATTTTCAATAAATGTATCCTCGTCACTCGGTTGAGCTCCAGCTCTGTCACTCAATGACTTTTCCTAAAAGTACCCGTTTTATCTGGCACGGTTTCTGAAATTTCAAAATGACTTCAGGAAAATGGAATTAAAACGTTATTTCAGCTATTTCTGCTGAGCGACCACCTCCCTCCTCCTTGACCCTCCCTCCCTTTCACTCTCTCCCTCCCTTTCTCTCTCTCCCTCCCCCCTCTCTCTCCGTCCCTCTCTCCTTCTCCCTCCCTCTCCCTCCCTCTCTCTCTCCCTCTCTCTTTCTCCCTCTCTTTCCCTCTCTCTATACCTCCCTCTCCCTCCTTCTCACTTCCTATCCCTACCTCCCTTCCTCTCTCCCTCCCTCCCTCTCTCTCTCTCCCTCCCTCCCTTTCTCCTTCTCCCTCCCTCATTGACCCTTCCTCCCTTCTCTCCCTTCCATCTCCATTCTAAAGGAGACCCGTTCCCGGCGGGAATTAGTGTAATTTTCTCCATGGCTGTGCTAGTGTTAAGACATATTACCAGCGTGTTGAGGACTCAGAGTGAACTTGTCATTGATTCTGTCTCAGTCGGTTCCAAGATAAGTCTTCCAAGAGAACTCTTTGGAAAATGTTGGGGAATGAGACCCAGTGAAAGCAGTAGGTATACATTGAGGCGACAAAGCATTAATAATAATAATAATAATAATAATAATAATAATAATAATAATAATAATAATAATAATAATAATAATAATAATAATAATAATAATAATAATAATAATAATAATAATAATAATAATAATAATAATAATAATAATAATAATAATAATAATAATAATAATAATAATAATAATAATAAACTTTATTTGTATAGCACCTTTCATACAGAAACTGCAGCTCAAAGTGCTTCACAACAGAAAAAAAGACAGCCATAAAATGAGCACATAAAGTGCAGACATAAAATCACAGTTTTTACGATTAGGATCTAACATCCCAACAGGCCACCTAGTTTATGGTTTGATTCAGTTTTAAATAGACAATAATAAAAAGAGTAATAGTGCAATAGTGCAGTGCAATAAAATAGTAGAATAGAATAGATAAAATATTTATTTTTACAGTGCAATAAAATAGTTCTGGATTACTGTTCAACAGTTCAAAGTCATCTTTACCTTCTCTGTTTGTTATCCACAGTTTGAAACTTGACAGTCTTCCCTCCTGTTTTATACCCACTTTGACCCTTCAAACCTCCCACCCAGGGCAAACCTCCCTCTCAGGCAAACCTCCCTCTCAGGGCGCAGTTCCCTCTCTCAGGGTGCAGTTCTAGGCCTGGGTCCTACACAGTTTTAAAGCCTGACAGTCTCTTGTTTGATACCCACACAGTTTAATAGAATAGAGTATGGAGTAGAATAGAATAGATAGTAAAACGATGCAATAGAATGGACAGAGTAAAATAGTGCTATAGTACAATCAACAGCGGAGTGTATTAACACTTTGGGTGCCAGCGACGTGTTATGTCGTCTTTTCATGCCCCCCGTTGAGTGCCGACGATGCGAATTGTCGTTTGATTTTTTTATTAGCGATCCAAATTCATATTTCATCAACCGAGTCTCCCGTTGGTACAGCAGCCCCTCTAGGAGCTTCGATGGGAAAATACCGCCCCCTATCGTCTATCCCTGTGTAACTGCAGGCCATTCGATTATACTGGTTGATCTGTGGAGGTGGAGCCTCCTCGCTCCACTATGCTGGCGAGGGATCTGATGACGAGGGAAGTGATTGCGAGACGGAAAGCAGCCTGGAATATATATTTACAGCGGCTAATAATATAAACGCGATGGATATTTGGAATGGCGATCAGGAATTGGAATAATCTTTTTGGAGAACATCTGATCTAAGGTAAGGAGTCTATGTTACCAGTTTTAGGATAATCGGAGCTGTCTTCACTGAGATAACAGCGTGTCCCGTATGTGTATATGTGTGTGTGTGTGTGTGTGTGTGTGTGTGTGTGTGTGTGTGTGTGTGTGTGTGTGTGTGTGTGTGTGTGTGTGTGTGTGTGTGTGTGTGTGTGTGTGTGTGTGTGTGTGTGTGTGTGTGTGTGTGTGTGTGTGTGTGTGTGATGTTAAGGAAATGAGAGAATCAATTTCTCAGCTCGCTTCTATAGCGTGCATAAGTACACATATACTATCGATAATCCAGCGTTTATTTGAAAACTATTCATAAATAGGCCGACAAATGACAACGTGTCTAGTGTATTCGAGAATATTCCAATAAATGCCGTTTATGAGGGAATCTTTCTATTTTCCGGAAATCTTCGAGAGAACGATAGCTTTTCGAAATGCTATAAAAAGGATATGAACCGATTAAAAAAACAATCCGTTTTCGACAATGTTGACTGCAAACAAGTCATTGATAAGCGACCGGCAGATTAGACACATAGCCATAATTTAAAACATAGATTATGGCACTCAAGGACATTAATCAGCGTTATGGCTGGCACTGAAAGTGTTAAAAGGCTATGGTGAAGAGGTACGTTTTTAGCTTATTTAAAAAATATATATATATTAACAGTGTGCGAACCATAGCATGGTCTTTGGGTGAGCCAAGGAACCTTAATATTTCTTTGCGCGGGGGGGGGGGGGGGGGGGGGACTGTCGGGGGATACTGTGATCGCAGACGTTACTGTAGCCTGTAGTAGGTAGGCCTTGTGTATGTATGTATGTGACAAATAAACCTCTTGAATCCTGTCATATATTCAATTAGTTTCAGTAACTACAGAACACATAGTAGACAACTCACTTGTTGATGTTGTTGAGGTCCGGCCGTCTGGACGGTCTGGGCTTCCACAGCACATTCCATGATAAAAAAAAGTATCCATTTAGTTAGATAGATGATAGATCATCATCCAACAGTGTCTACAGTATCTCGTGATTATCTCTCAGACTCCTGACTTACTAACTCCACCGGGCGTTGTCAGAGATATAATAGTCCCCACCGGAGCAGCACCAGCAGCAGGTGTAACGGTGTCGCCTGTAGATGATCCCGCCTCCTGCTGCTTTCTTCGTGAAACCAAAATTGGTTAGGCTTACTTGTTGCATTTTTCGTTTAGACATTATCCATTCCTGAGTGACCTTATTTACCTGTCAAAACTATCACTGTCAACAAGTCACAGGTTACAACGTGGGTCAAGTTTGATTTGTGCCGTGCGTGCAAGCTGCAGCGCCGCCGCGCTCCGAATGGTAATTGCAAGAATAGCATGCATGTTGCCATATTACGTGTGTGAATTAGTGCGCAAATCATTAATCATACATCCAAAATAGCATACGTTTATTATTATACACGATGATGATACAGAAAATTACAGAAAAATTAGAAATGCATGGCAAAAGTAGCATTTATTTTCAGTAATTTAGAGACCCCCCAAAAATTCACAAATCATGTTTTCAGGGGAGCTGATGTCTGATCTAAGGGAGCCATGGCTGCCCCAGCTCCCCCGTGGATCGCACCCTGTATATTAATATATCACAAACATGCGTTTACTCCTCTCCATTCAAACTAAACATCTTACTCCTCATTACGCCTCTCATTCATTTGACACCTGCAGCCGCACTTTCAAAGTTCAAGGCAGCAATCCGGGGGGGGGGGGGGGGGGGAGCAATTAGATCCTGCATAATTGGACCACCAACCCTCGTAGCATAACATGTACAGGTTAATGCACCGTTAATTGGGACCTGCAAAGCACTGAAGTACAATAGCAGCATAATAAATAAAATATGTACTTCCACACACCTGTGCCGATAGGAGTATCCTAAAACGAAATCCAATGGTACAAGTGTGACCCCTGCTGGCTCAGACGGTAACTACGGGGCTATAGTTGTGTGTGAAGCATCAGCCTGGGTTAGTGCCACGGTGCTGGAGGCTGTGTCTGGAAGTGTGATTGTCTGTACGGTGGATTTTAAGCTATTGGATTTAGTTTCACTTAGACTGTCAGAGCGCTGTCTGTCCCACATACACACATACACACACACACACATACACTGTCCCACACACACACACACACACATACACTGTCCACACACACACACACACACACACACACACACACACGCACAAACACGCACGCACACACACACACACACACACACACACACACACACACACACACAAATTTATTGTGATGTTTCTTCTTGACTTGTTTAAAGAAGACGTGTCCGGCCCATGGGGACATTAACGTGTGTTGTCGGGCCTTGCAAATACATTTGATTTGATTTGATTTGTGTGCCCCTCTGGAGCCCAGCCTCTCCCTGTATGTGTGGTTTGATCCAGTAATCTCTCTCTCTGTGTGGTCCTCTCTCCTCCAGGGTCCCTCTCTGGAGCCCAGCCTCTCCCTGTATGTGTGGTTTGATCCAGTAGTCTCTCTCTCTGTGTGGTCCTCTCTCCTCCAGGGTCCCTCTCTGGAGCCCAGCCTCTCCCTGTATGTGTGGTTTGATCCAGTAGTCTCTCTCTCTCTCTGTGTGGTCCTCTCTCCTCCAGGGTCCCTCTCTGGAGCCCAGCCTCTCCCTGTATGTGTGGTTTGATCCAGTAGTCTCTCTCTCTCTGTGTCGTCCTCTCTCCTCCAGGGTCCCTCTCTGGAGCCCAGCCTCTCCCTGTATGTGTGGTTTGATCCAGTAGTCTCTCTCTCTGTGTGGTCCTCTCTCCTCCAGGGGGCCTCTCTGGAGCCCAGCCTCTCCCTGTATGTGTGGTTTGATCCAGTAGTCTCTCTCTCTCTGTGTCGTCCTCTCTCCTCCAGGGTCCCTCTCTGGAGCCCAGCCTCTCCCTGTATGTGTGGTTTGATCCAGTAGTCTCTCTCTCTGTGTGGTCCTCTCTCCTCCAGGGTCCCTCTCTGGAGCCCAGCCTCTCCCTGTATGTGTGGTTTGATCCAGTAGTCTCTCTCTCTGTGTGGTCCTCTCTCCTCCAGGGTCCCTCTCTGGAGCCCAGCCTCTCCCTGTATGTGTGGTTTGATCCAGTAGTCTCTCTCTCTCTGTGTCGTCCTCTCTCCTCCAGGGGGCCTCTCTGGAGCCCAGCCTCTCCCTGTATGTGTGGTTTGATCCAGTAGTCTCTCTCTCTCTGTGTCGTCCTCTCTCCTCCAGGGGGCCTCTCTGGAGCCCAGCCTCTCCCTGTATGTGTGGTTTGATCCAGTAGTCTCTCTCTCTCTGTGTCGTCCTCTCTCCTCCAGGGGGCCTCTCTGGAGCCCAGCCTCTCCCTGTATGTGTGGTTTGATCCAGTAGTCTCTCTCTCTCTGTGTCGTCCTCTCTCCTCCAGGGTCCCTCTCTGGAGCCCAGCCTCTCCCTGTATGTGTGGTTTGATCCAGTAGTCTCTCTCTCTGTGTCGTCCTCTCTCCTCCAGGGTCCCTCTCTGGAGCCCAGCCTCTCCCTGTATGTGTGGTTTGATCCAGTAGTCTCTCTCTCTGTGTGGTCCTCTCTCCTCCAGGGGGCCTCTCTGGAGCCCAGCCTCTCCCTGTATGTGTGGTTTGATCCAGTAGTCTCTCTCTCTGTGTGTGGTCCTCTCTCCTCCAGGGGGCCTCTCTGGAGCCCAGCCTCTCCCTGCAGGCCTCCAGCATGCTGGCCCCGCTCACCCAGCAGATGAACCACCTGTCCCTGGGAACCACAGGCACCGTAAGTTCAAACCCCTAGGGCTGGGCGATTAATCGAGTTTATCGATTAATTTGATTTGAATGATTTAGGACGATTTTCAAAAATAAAAATCGATTTTCTAAAAAAAAAAAAACTATATATATATATAAGAGTCACCTTTTATTTTACAAAAAGTGATGTTTGGTGAAAGTTTGATTTGCACTTTATTAATCCGAATAGGGAAATTCATTCTTGTTTGATGATCAAGAGGCACCTTTTATTTGTTTTAAGTGAAGTTTGGTGAAAAAGTTATTGCACTATTAATCCCAATAGGGACATTCATCTTTGTTTGATCAAGAGTAACCTTTTATATATATATTTTTTTGTATATATATATAAAAATCTAAAGTTAAGATTGGTGAAAGTTAGGTTTGCACTTCTATCACAATAGGGAAATTCATCTTGGTTTGATCATTTTTGTGTCAAATAAAAACAAAGCTTATTTGAATGATTTCCTTGGCGTTTCTAGTTTTTAAGAGGAAAATCGATTAAATTAAATTGGATGTGGTGTGAAAAAATCAGAGATTACATTTTTAGGCCATATCGCCCAGCCCTACCCCCTTTCACACTTTAAAGATCCAAAGATACATTTAAGGCATCATTTTACATGTTGTTATTTAGCTGATGCTTTCATTCAAAGCGACTTACAAGTTCTGTACAATAAGTCAGCAGGAAGGAAGGGCAGCTAAGGGTCAGGTCAGTAAGATTGTTCGTCGAACAGTGTTAAACTTGAGTGCTACATTCTGAGTGTATAGTAGTATAGCATATTAGCATAGTACTTAGTAGTATAGACATATTAGATAGTAGTGTAGACTAGGGGTGTAACGGTACGTGTATTCGTCCCGCGAACTTACGGTACGGCCGTCACGGTGCGGTACATACAGCCATACGCCGAATACGTCTCAGATGACAAGCGGACAGAATTAACAACAGCGCGCACTGATACACTCTGCACTCGGCTCTCCCCTCCTCCTCTCCTGTTTACTACAGCCTATTTGTCCCTAAAACAAAACAAGTTCAAGTTCAAGTTTATTTATTAGTTGTCATACAGAAGTACAGAATACTTTTATATAAAATGTTTCTTTCTGTTTTGCTCCAGAGATTGTGCTAGATAAAGTATAAAACCAAAAACCACGATGAATTAATTAAATGTTTAACACAGCAGGGTCATTACAATTTTGCAGTTTTCTTTCGTTTTCTTGTTTGCCCAATAATGTTAACCAAAAGACACACGCATGCGCGAACACACAATGTCAACCTTTTCCGGCGGACCGCGGAGTCTCACAGCTGATAAAAGCAAAAAATAAAAGCACAACATACCACCAGATCATCTGAGCTCCTCTCCAGTTGCTGCTGCCTGCTACTGTTTAAATCCAAAATATTGATAATCCTCTGTTCTCTAGTATTCTTCAGTCTCGGCTTCACGTGAAGTTAAATCCTCTCTATAAGTGAAACTGAAACTAAGTTGTTGTTAAAGGTGCAGTAGGCAATTAATTTACTCGGTGGATGCCTGAACACAGAATGACCACCAGTATCACTGACTACTACGGCAAGCCTATAGAATATTATTATATTTAATAATAATTATTATAAATATATAATAATTATTATAAATATTTTTTTCCTGTTGTACCGAAATCGTACCGAACCGTGACCGCAATACCGAGGTACGTACCGAACCATGGCTTCTGTGTACCGTTACACCACTAGTGTAGACATATAGTAGAAAAATACATAATAGTAAAAGACAAGAAGGTTAGTAGCTTCTTTTATAAAAAAAATAATGTATTCAATCTTCCGTGATTTGAAGTATTTAGGAAAAGCATGACGTTTTGGGATCAGCCGGTGGTCGATTTGATTTGCACTCGGTTCTAAAAGCATTTAGCAGATACTCAAAAAGCTTTATTGGGGGTAGACGCATAACAATAAATAACAGTGTCATCTGCATACAAATGGGGCGCTGAGTTTGGAACATTCTTCCGCCCCAAGCAGACGGTAAATAAAAGTGGGTCAGGACTGAACCCTGAGGGACCCCCTAACAAAACGGTTAGCACTCAAAACGGGTATAATAATAATAATAATAATAATAATAATAATAATAATAATAATAATAATAATAATAATAATAATAATAATAATAATAATAATAATAATAATAATAATAATAATAATAATAATAATAATAATAATAATAATAATAATAATAATAATAATAATAATAATAATAATAATAATAATAATAATAATAATAATAATAATAATAATAATTATTATTATTATTATTATTATTATATTTAATATGAAACCCTCCATCTAGACTCAGTCTGGAGGAGGGATATACCAGACCTGGAGATAGATTTTGACTGGCAAGAAGCCTGGGCAAATGTTCGACTTGCATCAAGGAACCCGGACCATCAACAAATCAATCTTAACTATATTCACAGGACATACTTAACTCCTATAAGACTGAACAAAATGGGTCTTAAACAAGACCCCAAATGCTCCTTATGTACAAATGGGGACGAAGGGACATTTATGCACATGTACTGGGACTGCCCACCAGTTAAGATATTCTGGAAAGAAGTGACCCAACAATTATCAAATCTCTTAACTCTGAATATACCTGTACACCCCTCTGTACTACTGCTGAATGATGTCTTTGAGTGTGCAGTACATCCACAGCTAAAGAGATTGGTTTTATCTGGTATCACAGTGGCTAAAAAGCTGATAGCATCACAATGGTTTCAACCGGAAAAAATGTGCCGGAAGGTTTGGATTCTTACATATCTCGATGTGATTTATCAAGAAATATCTACAGCAAGAATTTTGGGTCTCAATGAATCCAAAATGACAATGTGGTTAGAAGTGGTGGAGAGAATAAAAGCTAGCATATAATGGTAGTGTCTGGTAGGAACAAGTTATAATGGATGGATTATCCAATGGGGGGTCCGGGAGCGGGGGGGGGGGTACGACCTAGAGCATAATTGTGTGTAGGGTACTAGATAACAGGTATTAGGGGTATATCCTGTATAAGACATTTAACTAAATGGTGATTTCATTGGATATGCACTGTTAATGAATGCTTGTATATCTTATCGTGTGTTGTCATGTTTGTTTAAGTTTGTTTAAAAAAAAAAAAAAAAAAAAAAAAAAAAAAAAATAATAATAATAATAATAATAATAATAATAATAATAATAATAATAATAATAATAATAATAATAATAATAATAATAATAATAATACACTTTATTTGTATAGCACCTTTCATACAGAAACTGCAGCTCAAAGTGCTTCCTTCACACCAGAAAAAAGACATAACACAAAGTGCAGACATATAAAATCACAGTTTTTCACATTAGGATCTAACATCCCAACAAGCCAACTTGTTTATGGTTTGATTCAGTTTTAAATAGACAATAATAAAAAGAGTCGTCTTTGCCTTCTCTGTTTGGTATCCACAGTTTAAAACGTGACAGTCTTCCCTCCTGTTTTATACCCACTTTGACCCTTTGAACCTCCCACTGAGGGCAAACCTCCCTCCCGGGCGCAGTTCCCCCTCTCAGGGTGCAGTTCTAGGCCTGACTCTAGCATGACTCCTATCTGTGGGGTAGTTGACCAACCGACCGACTGCATGATCAGAAATAAAACAGTGTTAACAAGTCATTGTATTACATGATCAAAGTCAAAGTCAACTTTATTGTCACTTCTTGTAATGTGCAAGAGAAATTAAATTGCGTTTCCCCCTTCCCACGGTGCATGAAGTATTTTTCACTACATTGTGTGTGTGTGCGTGTGTGTGTGTGTGTGTGTGTAGCACAACATTCAGGAATCAATCATTGACTGCCTATATATTTAGTTTTTGTCTGAAATATCTGTCTTTGTCCTCTCTCTCTGTTTCTCTCTGCCTCTCTCTGCCTCTCCATCTCTCTCTCTGTCTCTCTCTGTCTCTCTCTGTCTCTCTCTGCCTCTCTCTGCCTCTCTCTGCCTCTCTCTGTCTCTCTCTGCCTCTCTCTGTCTCTCTCTGCCTCTCCATCTCTTTCTCTCTGTCTCCCTCTGTCTTTCTCTGTCTTTCTCCATCTCCCCCTGCCTCTCTCTGTCTCTCTCCGCCTCTCTCTGTCTCTCTCTCTCTCTCTCTCTCTCTCTCTCTCTCTCTCTCTCTCTCTCTCTCTCTCTCTCTCTCTCTCTCTCTCTCTCTCTCTCTCTCTCTCTCTCTCTCTCTCTCTCCTCTCTCTGCTCTCTCTCTCTCTCTCTCTCTCTCTCTCTCTCTCTCTCTCTCTCTCTCTCTCTCTCTCTCTCTCTCTCCGTCTCTCTCCGTCTCTCTCTGTCTCTCTCTGCCTCTCTCTGTCTCCCCCTGTCCTTCCACAGTATATGACAGCTGCAGCGGCTGCTTCTATGCAAGGAAGCTACATGCCCCAGTACAGTGCAGTGCCTGCCTCTGGCCTCACAGTGGAGGGGAGGAGAAACCAGACCACTGCAGTGCCTGCCTCTGGCCTCACAGTGGAGGTGAGGAGAAACCAGACCACTGCAGTGTCTGCCTCTGGCCTCACAGTGGAGGTGAGGAGAAACCAGACCACTGCAGTGCCTGCCTCCGCCCTCACAGTGGAGGTGAGGAGAAACCAGACCACTGCAGTGCCTGCCTCTGGCCTCACAGTGGAGGTGAGGAGAAACCAGACCACTGCAGTGCCTGCCTCTGGCCTCACAGTGGAGGTGAGGAGAAACCAGACCACTGCAGTGCCTGCCTCCGCCCTCACAGTGGAGGTGAGGAGAAACCAGACCACTGCAGTGCCTGCCTCCGCCCTCACAGTGGAGGTGAGGAGAAACCAGACCACTGCAGTGCCTGCCTCCGCCCTCACAGTGGAGGTGAGGAGAAACCAGACCACTGCAGTGCCTGCCTCCGGCCTCACAGTGGAGGTGAGGAGAAACCAGACCACTGCAGTGCCTGCCTCCGGCCTCACAGTGGAGGTGAGGAGAAACCAGACCACTGCAGTGCCTGCCTCCATCCCTCACAGTGGAGGTGAGGAGAAACCAGACCACTGCAGTGCCTGCCTCGCCCTCACAGTGGAGGTGAGGAGAAACCAGACCACTGCAGTGCCTGCCTCCGCCCTCACAGTGGAGGTGAGGAGAAACCAGACCAAAGATATATAGATCAAATTCTACCTGTGATAATGATACATCATCATACATAGGCACTAGTTTTTAATAAATGTCATTCTACTCTGTTCCTTCAAACTGCATAACTGTAACTTTGTTTACGACAAAGAGACATTGCTTCTTTAGCGATCTATAAGTCAGTCTGTGCCGAGTTGGGCTGAAGAAGATGAAACCGTCTCCACGACAACACATGAAACATGGCCAGCCTGAGCACCATCACCACTGCGTGGTCATGCGAAAGGCCACAGTCAGATTCCCGGCGCATAAAACAGCACCGATGTAAAACAGCACAGATGTAAAACATTTGCATCCTTCTGGTATCTAGGGACATCTATTTTTCATTTCATTTCAAACCTTTATTTATACTCGTGAAAGCACTGAGGTTTCCCTCATTTACAGTGATGACGAGTTAACAAAGGACACAAATATCATAACAGTTAATAATTACAATGAATTACAATTACTACAATGATGGATTAAAAACAATTACATGATTCAGTACATAGGTCAAGTGCAATGCCTTTAAACTCCATGAATGACGGGAATGTTCCGAGCTTTAGAGTCTTTTGCAGGGTATTCCATGTGTATGGAGCATCGTAGGAGAAGGCAGATTTTCCAAGCTCAGACCGAACTCGAGGCACCCTGAGCACAAGCCGATCATTCGAACGAGTTTGGTAGGTGACAGCACTCCAGACCAACAAAGATGTAATATAAGGTGGAAGTTTGCCAATAATTGCTTTGTAGATAAAAAGATACCCATGATAACTACGTCGCAACGAGAGAGATGGCCAGCCTACCCTCTCATACAAAAGACAATGGTGAGTATCATATTTGTCACCCGTAATAAATCTTAGGGCGGAGTGGTAGGCAGAATCCAAAGGCCTTAATGTAGACGCAGACGCATGCCTGTAAATGACATCACCATAGTCCAATATTGACAAAGAAACAGCCTGTATAATTATTTTCCTACAGAACATAGGAAAACTAGCGCGGTTACGGTACAAGAAACCAATCTTTTGCCGTAATTTTGTAGCTAGGTTATCTATATGGAAAGAAAGTTTATCATCCAGCCATATACCAAGATATTTATACTCACTAACTCTTTCAATATATAAACCATTTTCTGTTGTTAGGTGTAGCATGTCATAATCTATAACCCTGGCTCTAGAAAACATCATAGACTTGGTTTTACTAGCATTAAGCACTAACTTGAGCTTAGCTAGAGCATTTTGGAGAGTGTCAAACGCAAGCTGCAGGTTCACAATAGCTTCCTGAACAGTATCCGCAATGCAGTAGACAACTGTATCATCTGCATAAAGATGAGCCTGACAACCTGCTAGTGCTGAAAGACTAGAAACAATATCATTAATATAGATTGTAAAGAGGACCGGCCCCAATACCGAACCCTGTGGTACACCCTTAGACAATGGCAGGAAATCAGATTGAAAGTTACCTGAATTCACAGATTGACACATTGAAGATAAATAACCAAGCACAAGCGGCTTTATCCAGGCCAATGCTAGCTAGACTATTCAAAAGCAAGTGATGGTCTACTGTATCAAACGCCTTTGAGAGGTCTACAAAGAGAACTGCACAATGCTTCCCATTGTCCAGGGCTGAAATAATGTCATTAGTGACCAAAGTAACAGCTGTAATAGTACTATGATTTGCTCTGAAACCTGATTGGTGAGTAGTTAGCACTGAGCAACTTGAGAAAAAGGTTTTTAATTGGTTGTTTACCAAGGTCTCCAGTGCTTTGGCTAGGCATGATCGTTTGGAGATAGGACGATAGTTATCCATCTTATCCCTATCCCCCCCTTTATGCAAGGGGAGCACCTTGGCAGATTTCCACACTTGCGGGACTATGCCAGATGCAATAGAAAGGTTAAAGATGTGTGACAATGGCTCACAAATGACAGGGGCTGCCAGTTTTATAAAAAAAGAGTCTAAATTCTAAATTGTCCACACCAGTAGAACACTTAGGGTCTATGGATTGCAAGATATTGAGAGTTTCACTAGATGAAAATGGCTGGAAGGAAAATGTAGGTACACACGAGGCATGATCGAAGATTGGGTCAACATCCAGTGGAGCCAGCCCAGTCTCAATGAAGTGTTTATTGAAAGCAAGACAAATTTCCTGAGGATCCGAGATTTTACAATCAGCCACATTAATACACAATGGCAATGTAGCAGGGTTATTTTTTGAAAGGTTTACTGCACCCCAGAATTTAGCTGGGTTAGAGTAGGAATTCGAGACTAAGTCTAAAAAGTAATCAGATTTAGCCTTCCTCACAGCTGCAGTAGTTCTATTTCTAAGTTGTCTGAAGGAAAGCCAGTCTTGCGTATCCCCAGTGCGTCTAGCACGTGACCACGCAGAGTTCCGCTCAGAAAATAATGCTGACAGCTCACTTGAGAACCACGGTGCCACCCTATCCTTAATCCTAGTCCTTTTATAAGGAGCATGTTTATCTACAAAGCAATTAAATGTCTTTATAAAAGAATCCAGTGCAGTTTGCACATTATCAGACCCTGCTAAACATAGACTATTATTAGTAGCAATGTCCTCCAAAAAGGTTTGGGGGTTAAAGATTTTAAGATTTCTCCTTTGAACAATACGCGGTCTTGATTTCAGCAGCTTTGTGGATCTAACACAGACCGTAGGACAATGATCACTAATGCCTAAATCAAAAACACCACTAGCAGAGATCCTGTCACATCTGTTAGAAAATATCAAGTCAATGAGAGTGGATTTAGCATGATCTTTAGGGTTTGGTCTAGTGCTCTCAGTAATCAACTGAGTAAGGCAGAGGTTACCACTCACCTCCTTCAGGTAACTAGAAGCAGCATTTCGCCAGTCCAAGTTAAAATCACCCAGCACTAGCATCTCTGAATTAGAATATAATGACAGTATATCCATAATTGTATCAGTAGCACTAGCCTCAGCTTTGGGAGGCCTATAGACACCAATCAAAACTAAAGAGTTACAAGGCCCCAAATCAACCTTCAGCACAAGTAATTCGAAACACTTTGGAACTGTGATGGTATTCAATACTGAAACAGACAAACAGGATTTTACATACATTGCAACACCACCCCCTCTGCCAGCTCTGTCGCTTCTATATAAATTATAGTGCTGCAAAGCTGCAGATGAGTCATTGTCAGATTTTTTTAACCAGGTTTCCGATAAAACCAGAACATCAGGATCAGCCTGAGATACTAAAATGTTCAGATGGTCTAATGAGGGGGAGATGGTCTATGGACCCCATGGAATGTATTCACAGTGTCAGAAATATTGTATCTGTTACTATGCTTGAGTAAATTGTAATTAACCAAAGGAGAATACAATATATATATATTTTTTTCATCTTTGACGGTGAATAACACCATGCTAACATTGACCAGATGTGCCTTCTTGAGATTGAGTATACAAAAAAATCGAAGCAATAATAATAATAACACTTAAAATTATTGGTAAACAAACATAGTGCTGAAAATATACACGTTGACTGCTGTTTTTGTAGGGTTAGGGTATTTACTCTTGGCTACATTTGAAAAGAAAACGCTACATTAATTAATACGGACTGTATTAATCGATTTATGACGTGAAATAAATATTGGCCCGGTACAGGGCCCGTCGGACTTAAGAGGTTAAACTGGGTATAACATATATAAATAAGTACTATTGAGTAATAGTGCTAATCAGATGTATGTACAGAGTTGTAGTATTAATATGTACAGTGATACAGGTATAAAAACACTATGGTAGTAAGTCATACTGACCAGCAGGCGTAACTAGTAAGAGTAGGTAAGGGTTATGTACAGGATGTAAAGTATTATATGCAGATTTAGATATATATACAGTGGTGGTGGGGGAAAATATCGATACGTAGTAGTATCGCGATACTTTGTGTGGCGATACTGTATAGATACAGGGACGCCAAGTATCGATATTTAATTATTTATATAAAAAAAAAAAAAAGGTACTTTTTTTTTGTATAAGGAAGTTGCATTGTTCATATCAATACCTGTAATAGTACAGTAGTCAACACACACACACACACACACACACACACACACACACACACACACACACACACACACGTGCAATATGACTGTAATACAAACAGTTCAGTTTGTCAGGTACATGCAACACATACAGTGTTTACATCTGTCTGCTTGAGAAAAGACCATGTTCTGCAATAAAAATTATTGAAGTGAGATGAACAGACTGAACTTTATTTTATTAGATAAAACATGTTGACAAAGTTTTACATTGCAGATGAAAAAAGGTAATAAATTGCAATATATCGCAATATTAATATCGCAATACTCAGCATATCGCAATATATTTAGTATCGCAATACTATCGTATCGTGACTCAAGTATTGTGATAGTATCGTATTGTGAGGCCTCTGGTGATTCCCACCCCTAATATACAGTAGATACTGTAAGAATAAATATTATATATATAAGGTATACAGCATTATTGTATATCCTGCCATGTATTTATATGGGTTATATGCAGGTGTATAAGTAGGTATATAGAATAATTATAGGCAGGTATATTCAGACAGATATGCATATATATATTATAAATATGTCAATATAAAATAAATACTTTATGTACATACGGTACATGGGCAACTTGTGGCGATAAAAGACGGTAAATGGCTTTTTAGTCCGGATGCTTTTTCTGTGGAAAAGTACGGCAAATTCTTCCCTGGCGGCTCTGGCCAACGAGTGACGACCACGTCTGACACACTTTCCGTGGGTTGTGTACTTCCTGTCAGGGCGTGGTGACCGACCCCTCACCCCAGTCAGCCCCGCCCCCCTCGCAGGACGGCCAGCTGCCATTGGACACCGCGGTGGACCACGCCCCCTACTCCTACCAACAACAGACTAAGTGAGTCACGCACAGAGTCAGGTGGAGGAGGAGGAGGAGGAGGAGGAGGAAGAGGGAAAGGGAAGAGAGAGGAAGGAGAGGGTGGAGGGAAGAGAGGGGGAGGGAGGAGGAGGAGGGAAGGAGGGAGGAGGAGGAGGGGGAAGGAGGAGGTGGAGGGGGAGGGGAGGAGGAGGAGGAGGAGGAGGAGGAGGAGGGAAGGGGAAGAAGGAGGGGAAGGAGGAAGGAGGAGAGGAGAGGAGGGAGGAGGGGGAGGGAGGAGGGGGAGGAGAAAGGAGGAGGAGAGGGAGGAGGAGAAGGAGCAGGATAGGAGGAGAGGAGAGGAGGAAGGAGAGGAAGAGGTGAGAGTCAGGTGGTGTAGAGGAGGAGGAGGGGAAGAGGAGGAGGGAGAGGAGAGGAGGAGGAGAGGGAGGAGAGGAGGAGGGAGGGGGAGGAGGAGGGAGGAAGAAGGAGCAGGAAGAGGAGGAGGAGGAGGTGAGAGTCAGGAGGTGTAGAGGAGGAGGAGGAAGAGGAGGAGGAGAGAGTCAGGAGGTGTAGAGGAGGAGGAGGAGGAAATAGGAGGAGGAGAGAGTCAGGTCATGTAGACTAGAGGATGGAAGAGGAGGTGATTTACACAAAGCAACTGACATGTTTCACTTTCCACACATCCCTCCTAGACACACAGTGCATATTAACATGAGATAATATATTCCTTTATTGATCCACTTGGGGAAATATGGGTGTCATAGCAGCATGGGGGAGGGGGTACAGGTATGGGCAGGGTAATAATAGTAAGACATAAATATAGGCAATCAAATTTTATCTGAATATACAAATATGAGAAAATGTCAAAAGTGAAGATGAGGGTCTGTATGTATATATTGGTTATCTACAGATGAGGGTCTCTGTATGCCTTGTTGATTATATATCCCAAGGAGATCAACAAAGGAATATCTTACGTTATCTTATCTTATTGTACGTTGGGGAGCATAAAGTTATTCTGATGTCATGTTTATGTCTCCCTCAGATAAGGAGAAGACGGTGGTGATTTATTTGCTGCGTTGCGTGGAGACAGACGTGGGACTGTCCTGGGTCACTGGGGACATGGACTCACCAAAGGAGGAATAATACAACATTTTAAAATAAAAATAAAAATAAAAAAAGGTGAGACGGATAAACACTAAGAAGAGAATGCCTCCACCTTGCACAGGCACCAACAAATATATAAAAAAAGGCAAAGAAAATTTTTAACTATTTCCTACCTAGCCTAAAAGAGAGAAGGAGAGGACACTGAACTCAATGAGGACATGAAATGCATTCTGGGAACTACCGTTTCTGCCGTGATGATGGGAGTTTTTCATCCAAAATGAAAGCGAGAAGAGAGATCGGAAGGAAGGGGGGGGAAGAAGACTCCGAAACAAACTCGAACACGCGGAGAGAAAAGAACATTTGAATGTGCAGGTAGACTTTCAGACCTTCAGAAAGGAGGCAATGTCTTAGAAGAAGAAAAAAAACAAGTTGTCTTCCTTTGATATTAAGCTACTTTCTTTTCATTATTTCGATGATCTCAGTAGTTTTCTAGACTCTAAATGTTTTTCTCAAATCTTTATTGCCTTAATTTCCTCAGACCTTGGAATGAACAACCTTGCCATAGTCTTAAATTGTTTAAAAGAAGTATAAAAGAAAAAAAATACTGAATGACTTGAGGGTTCTTGAGCGTTTTTAGAGAAGCTTGTACACTCTTAGAACGCACCTGTCGTTTTCAGCGCCGCTGGGAAAAAGACGTTGCACGTTATTCCGTGTCTCTTCAGAACTCGCAGGTTTTATGAAACGCGGGGGAGTCGGCAACGGAACGATCGCAGATGTGCAAACAAACTGTACCAAAACACGGAAGAGGCTTGCTGTAACAAGTGGTTCTGTTGGTGCTAACCTGCTTGCCCAGAATAGAGTTGTATTCAATTTAAAAAATGTAAATATTATTTAGGTCCGTTTGGGATTGTAGTCTGTAAAACCTGCTCCAACGAGGGAAGCTGTGTTGCAATTCAGCCAAGCGCTCTCTCTCCCTCTCTCTCTCTCTCTCTCTCTCTCTCTCTCTCTCTCTCTCTCTCTCTCTCTCTCTCTCTCTCTCTCTCTCTCTCTCTCTCCTCTCTCTCTCCTCCTCTCTCTCTCTCTCTCCTCTCTCTCTCTCTCTCTCTCTCCTCTCTCGACAGCAGCCTGCCATGAACCCTTTAAGGTGGCATTGAGAGAGCACATTATATCTTATCATAAGATGTAATGGGCCCTCTCAATACCACCTTAAGGCTCTCTTCACTTCTCACATGCTTCTCCGTCCTCTGTGTGTGTGCGCATTGCGTGTTGGGCGAGTGTGAAGGCCTCTGCATGCTACAGAAACTTCAGAGCAACTGCAACACAACATCGGCGAGATTTCAGCGCGGTTGTTTTAGAGGGTCTTGTAGACTGTGTTGCTTGGACGTTGCGTACATGTCCCCCCAAATCTAACCTAAACAACCGTTGCGTTGATATTGCGTAGCAGTGATTGGTTGGTTAGCGAATGGGGGCGGGGCTGTCATAGAATAATATTAGTCCCGCAGAGAATAACATCCTCCATTGTTGTAGCCAGCGTCACATAGCCATTAGCTCGCCTTTTTTCTGAAAACCCAAGCACATATTTGTTCCATAGCATACGCCTTCAGTTGATCATGACAAATCCTCTCTTACCTTGACGATTAAAAAGCCTCCATAATTTAGTAAATAAAGCTGTAGCCAGCCAGCTAGCATTGGGTCTATTCAAAATGCTATCCACATTAGCTACATAGCTAACCAAGTAAATACAATGGTATCCGTCCTGAGGTAACGTTAAATACAACGTTTGCTAGTCGAAATGACTGGACACACAGGGACAAGTTAAACATCAATCAATTAATTTATTCCAATAGGTAGTTTGAGCTGCATGTGAGCCGAGGTCCTCTCCATTGGAAACTGATGATGTTACGGTAACGTTAGCTCGAAAAAGCACAGAAAGTTAAGCTGCTAGCAACAGACACTATAACACTTCCGGTCGGGGGTTTTCAAAATAAAAGAGCGACGTCTAAAATCACCGGAAATACGTTTATTTTGTACATTATCTAACGTTAACACGAACCTAAACTAACTTTAGTTAAACTAACTTTGTGCGTCGATGTTGCAGAAGCATAAAGGCAGTTGCTTTGAAGTTTCTGTAGCATGCAGAGGCCTTGAGAGGGAGAGACCATAGATATATATAGAACACTAGATTGCTTTAGGCGGAGTCACCAGCGTCGCTGAACCCGCCGCCATCTTGCCCCAGTCAGCCTTGAGTGAGGGTGAGTGATCTGCACAGACAAAAATACTCATAACTCGCTGAAATATTGATTTACAAACGGTTTGGTTTATTACAAGCATTATTAACGTGGCTATGATTCAAGCGGTTTGTAAAAAAACATCTTTAAAAAAAATAAAAAATTGTATACGTATGCAGTATCATAACTACATCTTTGATGTTTATAGCAAACCAACCCGTTTGAAAATCGGTAAAGAATTGAGCAATCTATGGTTATTTAAATAGTACATGCACCATAGACATTAATGTTATCAGTAGCTGAGCTGCCTGGGGCAAGATGGCCACCCTACGACGACGTCGCTCTCCATTGGCCGGCAGGCGCGGGTAAGCTATCTAGTGTTCTATATATATCTATGGGAGAGACGATAGAGAAAGTGCTGCCGGTAAAGCACGTCATTCGATCTCATTTGATCCCGAAATGCTTTATCCGAGCAAAGAAGGGTTGAAACGCCAGCTATAGCAAACCAACTAGGTGCATACGCCACCTGCTGTATTGGAGTGTTGCTCTCCTCAATTGTGCTTGGGAACTAAATGAGATTCAAGGGTACTACGACTATGCTTGCACCTCATGGTACCAAAGCACCTCAAAGGCGCTAAAAACAAAATTACAAACATCTCAAAACAAACTGGTCAGACTACTGCTTGACCTTACTCCTAGAACCCACCTCACCCCTGCCCACTTTGACAACCTAGGATGGCTTAGAGTAGACGACAGAGTACAGCAACTTGCAATGGGCCTGGTCTACAAGATACACTACACGACCAAGGTACCCATGTACATGACTAAATACTTCCAAAGGTCAGTGAATACCACGATCACAACACCAGAGGGAGCTCCACAAATCATGTTAAACCCAGATTCGGCTCAAACAAGGGACTAAACACGTTTCGCAATTATGCCACATCAATGTGGAACGCCCTACCCAAAGCTGTAAAGGAATGTGAATCACTACCCACTTTCAAAAACACTCTCAAAAAACACCTAAGGGAGACTGCAACTCGAAACTGGCCCCTGTAAATGTCCGAACACAACCCCCGCCAATGTACAGTAAATTACCAAGTATGGTCTTGTCAATAATCCAATGTACAGTGTCGTTTGTACAGTTGTACAGTGTCCCCCACCCACCCCTCCTACCCCCCCCCCCCCCCCCCCCACCCACCCAACCACCTCCAATGTACAGTCCCCACCCACCCCTCCTACCCAACCCCCCCCCCCCCCCACTCCTACACACCCCCCCCCCAACCACCTCCAATGTACAGTCCCACCCCCACCTACCCAATCCAATGTACAGTTTCTACGCCTAATGTATATACTCTTTTCTTTCTGGACTCTTTTTGTATCACAAATACAGTACTGTAATTGCAAATCTGGTATGTCATAAATGTATAGATGTAGCAGTACTGTCTATCTGTATGTCATGTATGTCATATATGTTACGATGAATTGGAAATGGGGGACCCTGGTGTAAACAAGACGAAAGTCTTTCTCTGGTCTGCATCCCCTTAACAATTGTATGTATTGAGCTGTACTGCACTGTACCCATTCTGCAATCTGTTAATAAAGTTTTCATTCATTCATTCATTCATTCATTCATTCATTCATTCATTGTGGAAGCAGGCCTAATGAGAAAACGCCCTTAGTCTGGTTGAAGTGAGCTCTGGCGCCTGTCGTCCCCACGACCAGGCAGACACGGGTGTTAAAAACGACACGTGGTTTTTAAGAGTGTAACTCCACAGGGATTAAATCTATAACTGTACAGGTTTTAAAAAATAACAAAAAAAATTACAAGGCTGTGTTTGTATGAAGAGATTTTAAATGATGTGGTACTGTATGTTGCAACACTTGTGGATAGGATACATCTCTATAGGGAGGTGTAGTGTGACGTCCCTTTAGTTTCCCGCGCGGTCCACCCATATAGGGATTCATCATTGGGAAAATGTATTATCGGCTATTGTAATAATCCTGCCTCATGAACATTGGCAAGCTTGCACAAAATGAGTTCCCTTCTATCACTAACATTATTGTTTAAGCATTTTTGGTTGAAATAAAGTTAGTTATAAGGTTTTTAATTTGTTGTTAAAAAGATAACTACACTTACCAGTGCTGTCAGTGCTGTCGCCTAATACAGCCAGGAGTCTACGCTGTGGTGACGTCAGTCAGCAGCGCCAGAGGGACGTGTAGTTCCTCAGTGAACAAAAACATAAACGTTATTATTTAGCTACTTTTACGATTAATAGCAATTTTTTTTTCACGTTGAGCTATAGATTGTGGATGAATACACACAGAAAGGTACACCGTGCCAATGTTCATGCTTTATTTGTTTTAAAACAAGACGATTTAGAAATGGGTCCATTGGAAATAGATTGCGATTTCAAGAGGGGTGGACCGCGCGGGAAACAGCAATGACGTAACCACTACACCTCCCTATAGACCAGGAAGTAACCACTACACCTCCCTATAGACCAGGAAGTAACCACTACACCTCCCTATAGACCAGGAAGTAACCACTACACCTCCCTATAGACCAGGAAGTAACCACTACACACCTCCCTATAGACCAGGAAGTAACCACTACACCTCCCTATAGACCAGGAAGTAACCACTACACCTCCCTATAGACCAGGAAGTAACCACTACACCTCCCTATAGACCAGGAAGTAACCACTACACCTCCCTATAGACCATGAAGTAACCACTACACCTCCCTATAGGAAGTGGTGGGCAGGGTGGAGGACGTTACTGTGATCCACTGTAGTTACTATTAGGGGGTGAACAAACGTGATCACTTGTTGTGAAATACTCAGACGTTTAATTGAGGAATAGGCATTTTGATTTGTGAGTCTATGGACACAAACATCTGTTAAACCCTTTCACTACCACACTACAGAAGGTTAACCCTTTCACTACCACACTACAGAAGGTTAACCCTTTCACTACCACACTACAGAAAGTTAACCCTTTCACTACCACACTACAGAAGGTTAACCCTTTCACTACCACACTACAGAAGGTTACCCTTTCACTACCACACTACAGACGGTTAACCGTTCACTACCACACTACAGAAGGTTAACCTTTCACTATCACACTACAGAAGGTTAACCCTTTCACTACCACACTACAAAAGGTTAAACATCTTGAACCAATGGATGATCGCCGCCGTGGTGATGATGATGATGATGATGATGATGATGATGATGATGATGATAACATTAGTAGAATTCGATTTGGAATTAATTGTCCATAATGTCTATATAAGACGCAAATCGATCCAAAAGTAACAAAAGAGTATTCAGATTATATTACTGAGTAAATCCAGTGGGTATAATGCTACTGATTACATTGAGTGATTCTCTAATGCCGTCCCGGTCCTGCCCCTGTGAGGTCCGTGAGGGAAATGCAGTCTAGTTTGTTGAGAAAAGAAAAAATCTAAAAGAAAAAAAAAATATTACTTCATGACTTTTTGTTTGTTTGTTGTTGTTGTTTTTTCGTATTTTTTTTACTTGCAATTTTAATGAGCATCAACAAGTCCTTGTTTGCCTGCTTTGCTTGTCTCACTGCAGAAAAATAGAAAAGAAATGAAAAGAAAAGTTGGCAAAACAACTCACAGTAAAACAGAATAAAATAGAGTAGGATTTTTTTAAAGAACAAGTGTGTGCAAAAAGCAATAGTTTTAGGGGAAATTGTTGACAATTTCTTTAGTCTTTTCTTAGCTCTTGAACAAACGCAGCCTACAGGGGGCGTATTTTATACCAAAAATTAAGAACCACGTGGAGACGGAGAGGAAGAAGGATCGGAGACGGACGACGTTGACTTTATTTCCTTTTTTTTTTTTACTTTTAAAACGGTGGTTGTTGTTATTTAGGTGCTTGTCATATTATGGGTGCGTTGGATCTTAGTGGTGACAGGATGTCACTAAAGCACTTAAACACATTTCACAGTCAATACGGTGACAATTCAGTCGTTTCAGAAGACTTTCTTCAAAATGTGCACAATTTAACATCTTGTCCTATATATATATATATATATATATATATATATATATATATATATATATATATATATATATAACGGTCCACATGTTCAGTCAATTAATAATCATTGCTCTATAATACGGACGCTCCGTATGACGGGGGGGTTGTCATGCCGTGAATGTCCACAAGGTGGACGCGTGAACACTTAAGGCAACGCACTTGTGCTTCCGCGTTTCTCTGATTGGCCAACTGACCCCACGTGACGCTACGGCTCGTTTTCCCCCTACGCCGGCAACGCGCGCATGCGCATTTTCGTTTTGACGGCACTCAAACGGCAAGCGAGGCTGCTCGCGGAAATAGGCTGCTCGCGGAAATGTAATGTTATGTTCGAATCCGCAGAATACGCATTTATCAAAACAACATATTTATCAAAACAACTACCAGATTCACTCATAGCGTTATTTCGCGTGACAACACAGCCCAGCTGTCAGAAACTGTACATTGTAACGTTATATAACGCAATGTTATATAATGTTATTTCGCGTTTTTATTCATAACGTTATTTCGCGTGACAACACAGCACAGCTGTCAGAAACTGCACATTGAGGGGGTTTGAATCACTGTACATCAGTGGAGGCTGCTGACTGATTAACTACATTACCTGCTGTGCTGTAGGCCAAAGCAGAGGTACAGTAAAAGCACAGGTACAGTAGGTTATATGATTGATTGATTAACTACATTACAACGTGCAAGCCAGCGCAGAGGTACAGTAGGGTGTTGTTAATGCATTTTATTACCTGCTGTGCTGTAGGCCAGCCAAAGCAGAGGTACAGTAGGTTACATGATTGATTGATTAACTACATTACAACGTTATTTCGCGTGACAATTAACACAGCACAGCTATCAGAAACTGCACATTGAGGGGGTTTGAATCACTGTACATCAGTGGAGGCTGCTGACCAAATTTTTAGGTGAAGCACAAATTATTATATTATATTATATATTAAATTATATTTTTTAAACATCCCCAACGCTGCAACACCCCCATTCCTCCCAGGTGTCAGGCTCCTCATTCGCTTCCATTCATTTTGGGGACCATGTTTAAATATCATACTTCTGAAGTATAAACAAACTATACTGCTGTGACAATTTCAATAAAACAGACCTGTGCTTCACCAAAAAATTTGGTCAGCAGCCTCCAGTGATTCAAACCCCCTCAATGTGCAGTTTCTGACAGCTGTGTTGTGTTGTCACGCGAAATAACGTTGTAATGTAGTTAATCAATCAATCATGTAACCTACTGTACCTTTGCTTTGGCTGGCCTACAGCACAGCAGGTAATAAAATGCATTAACAACACCCTACTGTACCTCTGCGCTGGCTTGCACGTTGTATGTACCTCTGCGCTGGCTTGCACGTTGTAATGTAGTTAATCAATCAATCATGTAACCTACTGTACCTGTGCTTTTACTGTACCTCTGCTTTGGCCTACAGCACAGCAGGTAATGTAGTTAATCAGTCAGCAGCCTCCACTGATGTACAGTGATTCAAACCCCCTCAATGTGCAGTTTCTGACAGCTGTGCTGTGTTGTCACGCGAAATAACGTTATGAATAAAAACGCGAAATTTATATAATATATAATATAATATATAATGTTACAATGTACAGTTTCTGACAGCTGGGCTGTGTAGTCACGCGAAATAACGTTATGAGTGAATCTGGTAGTTGTTTTGATAAATATGTTGTTTTGATAAATGCGTATTCTGCAGATTCGAACATAACATTCAATTTCTGCGAGCAGCCTATTTCCGCGAGCGTAGGGAACGAGCGCAGAGCGGCTGGTATTCACGAAGGAGGCCGCTGGCCAAACAGAGAAACGCGGAAGCACAAGTGCGTTGTGTTGTGTACTGACGTGCCACGCTGTTACGTGGTTACGTCATAGGAGCTGACGCTGTGCGTGCACTCCAGAGAATGCAGGCTGAGAGCAAGTCGAGTGCGGGAGCACTAGAACGGAGAATGCAAATAAAGACTATTGTTTAAATACTGAGTCGATTATTAAGTGAAGTACTACTTAATATCTAACAATGGCGACGAGGATAAACTCCGAAGTTGAATCTGCATAGAGTTATCACGTTGTTGAGACGAGAACATGGACAACTTGCCGAAGTTTGAATGCTACAATGAGCCAGCTACACTGGGACCAAGGTGGACCAGGTGGCTAATGGCGTTTGAGCTTTACGCTGACGGGAAAGGGATGATTCTGTCTGTCGGTGTGGACGCCACAGTGAGACAGAGAAGAAGGGCTATGCTCTTACATCATGCAGGTACGGACGTACAAGATGTATTCTCTACACTGCCCGACGGGGGAGGACCGTCGTACTATGCTAAAGCTGTTAAGGCGCTAAATGACTACTTTGTGCCGCAGGTAAACACTGCGTTTGCGCGCCAAGCTTTCTACCAAGTATCACAGAAACCGGGTGAAACTGTACAGCAGTTTGTGACAAGGCTTCGTCAGGCTGCCAGAGACTGTGCGTTTGCTGCGGACATTAGCAATCAAATAAGAGATGCGGTGCTGAGCAGGTGCACGTCAGACTATGTATGGAGAAAGTTGCTGGAGGAACCACAACTTATGCTGCCGCGCGCTTTGGAAATAGCGTCGCAGTGTGAACGAGTGGAGCTGCAAATGGCGGCGATGAAGATGAGTGACGGCGCTGAGGGGAGAGAGACGGTGAACCGTGTCTTCAAGAAGGAGGGGCAATTCCAGAAGTGGAAACCATCGCCTCATGGAGATCGTGGAGAAGGAAAAGAGAAATCCAAATCAGATGTACAGATGTGGACACGGGGATCATCTGGCCAATGATTCTGCATGCCCAGCAAAAGGACAAACATGCAGGAAGTGTAATGGAAAGGGCCATTATGCCAAAGTCTGTAAATCCAAAGGTAAAGAAAGACAGACTGTGAGATGTGTTGAAACTGAAGACCAGAACACTGGGAACAGAGACTATGCATTTGTGGTTGAAGATGATTCAAATACTGAGAGGGTCACATTTGATGTTGGGGGAGTAGATCTACTTATGCTAATCGATTCAGGTGCATCAAGTAACATTGTAGATGAGAACACATGGGAAATGCTTAAGAGTAAACATATTAAATGTGTTTCTACCAAGGCAGCTAACAAACCGCTGTATACATACTCTTCCAAGGTGCCTCTTCCAGTAATGGGTGTATTCAAATGTCATGTTAAGGTGGGAAAGTGTGACACTGAAGCAGAGTTCACTGTAATACAGGGACGGGGGGAGCCACTGCTAGGCAGGAAGACTGCTATTGAGCTAGGTGTACTGAGGGTGGGCACAAACATAGCAGCAGTGACAGATGCTAAATCTCAAATACAGAGGCAGTACCCCAAACTGTTTAAAGGTGTTGGTAAACTAAACACAAAGCAAATCAGTTTGCATATTGATGAGAGTGTAACACCAGTGGCACAACCCCTGAGGAGGGTGCCATTTCACCTAAGGGAAGCAGTAGAGAAGTCCAGAGGTATCACTACGTTTGCAGTACACACAGGTACATACAGGTACAAGAGACTCATATTTGGAGTGTCATCAGCTAGTGAACAGTATCAACATGAGATTGCCACAGCTACAGCGGGCATTGAGGGGGTAGAAAATATCTCCGATGACATAATTGTTCATGCCCCAGATCAGGAGACTCATGAAAAACGACTCCATGCAGTTCTGAAGAGATTAGAGGACTGTGGGCTGACTCTAAACAAAGAAAAGTGTCAGTTTAACATGGACAAGTTGATTTTCATGGGCATGTTACTCTCACAGAAGGGCATAGGCCCCACCACAGAAAGGGTGAGAGCAGTAGCAGAGGCACGAGAGCCTGAGAACGCCTCTGAGACCCGTAGTTTTCTGGGCCTAGCGGGGTATAGTAGCCGTTTTATACCACAGTTAGCTAGCATATCAGAGCCACTGCGGAGGCTGACCAAGAAAGACACAGCTTTCATATTCGGGCCAGAGCAAAAACAGGCATTTAGAACGCTGAAAGAAAAGCTAGTTGAGGCCGGCACTCTGGCATATTTTGACAAAGATGCTCCTACTAATGTCATAGCAGACGCAGGACCAGTAGGAATAGGAGCAGTCTTAGTACAACAACAGCAGCAGGAAATGGTGCCCATATGTTATGTGAGTAGGAGCCTGACTGATTGTGAAACAAGATATTCACAAACTGAACGAGAAGCTCTCGCCTTAGTTTGGGCGTGCAAGAGGCTGCACCCATACATATATGGTTGAAGGTTTGACCTAGTAAAAGACCACAAGGCTCTGGAGGCCATCTACAGTCCGACCTCTAAGCCATGTGCCCGTATTGAACGGTGGGTGCTGCGGCTCCAACCGTATGAGTTCAGAGTAATCCACATACCTGGAAAGGACAACATTGCAGATCCCCTGTCGCGACTGCTGGGAGAAAGCACGACAGACGGAAACCACAAGCACGGAGCGGAGGAATACGTGCGGTTTGTAGCCACACACGCTACGCCACAAGCACTGACTACCAGAGAGGTAGAGGAAGCCTCTGCAACCGATGAGGAACTCAGTGACCTGAGAAGTGCAATACAGAGTGGATGTTTTGACAAATGCCAAGTGTATGCACGCATTGCATATGAACTGTGTGTAATTGGACAGTTGGTGTTGAGAGGGACACGCATTGTACTGCCACATGCACTCAGAGACAGAGCCCTGGAGTTGGCTCATGAGGGACACTTGGATGTTGTAGGTACGAAGCAGCACCTCAGGAGTAAAGTGTGGTGGCCAGGTATAGATAAGGCAGCAGAGAAGTATGTGAGGTCATGTCACGGATGCCAAATAGTGTCAAGGCCTGATGTGCCTGAACCTTTGAGACCTACAACACTTCCAGATGGGCCGTGGCAGGACTTAGCCACTGACCTACTTGGCCCATTACCGACAGGACACTCGATATTAGTTGTAATAGACTACTACAGCCGGTATTACGAGTACGATATCCTGCAGTCGACCACTGCTGAAAAGGTCATTAACAGCCTGGAGAATATCTTCAGCAGACATGGACTACCTATTTCCATACTGTCAGACTGTGGACCACAGTATATGTCTGCCCAGTTTCAAGCATTCTGCCAGGAGAACGGAATTGAGCATGTGAAAACCACACCCAAGTGGGCACAAGCCAATGGGGAGGTGGAGAGACAAAACGCTTCACTGATGAAGAGGATTCGCATCGCACAGTCTGAGGGGCTGGACTGGAAGAAGGAGCTACGCAAGTATGTGACCATCTACCGGTCTATTGATCACTCCACAACAGGGAAAAGTCCTGCAGAGCTCCTGTTCAAGAGAAAGATCAGAGGAAAGCTCCCGGACATCATGACACCACAAAGAGACCTGGAGGTCAGAGACACTGACGCAGAGAGAAAAGGAAAGTCAAAACTGTACACAGACAACAAGAACAGAGCAAAATACTCTGATGTGTCAGTGGGAGACCAAGTCTTACTCAAACAAGACAAAACAGACAAGTTTACAACAGCCTTTGACAAGACACCACACAAGGTTATCAGTAAAGATGGGAACAATGTGGTTGTTCAATCACCAAGTGGAGCAACCTATTCTAGGAACACTACATTCATCAAGAGATACTACACAGAGGATCACTGCTCCACAATCATCCAGCAAGACGCAATTAACATGGACTGAGGGTGAGGAGAAAGAAAACACACCTGACACAGAGTCCGATGCAGAGACTCACACTAGGGTGTCCACACCCAAAGCCACACCGCCTATGGCTAGGTATGAGAGACCCCACAGGCAGACCAAAATGCCTCAGAGATTGATGGATTTGGTCATTAACTAAAATGAGCCTGTCTGGCACACACACAAAAAAAAGTGAGTGCCAGATATTGTTATGCATTATTATTCATGTTTATTTTTGAAAACAGGTTTAACAGAATTGAAGTGTATTCTGTAAGTGAAAAAAAAAAGTAATTGAATTCACCGATATTTCTGTATGGTACCTTGGAGTTTATGTCCTAGTAAGGAGGGGATGTTGTGTACTGACGTACCACGCTGTTACGTGGTTACGTCATAGGAGCTGACGCTGTGCGTGCACTCCAGAGAATGCAGGCTGAGAGCAAGTCGAGTGCGGGAGCACTAGAACGGAGAATGCAAATAAAGACTATTGTTTAAATACTGAGTCGATTATTAAGTGAAGTACTTTAATATCTAACACGTTGCCTTAAGTGTTCACGCGGTATGGACAGACCTGCTCCTCATTAGGTACATTTTGAGGGAGAATGTTAACAAATAAAAATGATGACCTCCATCTCCCCGGATAACATTACATTTTAGTGTAAACGGTTTAGTGAAAGCCATGATTTTGTTGTGTTCAACATCTTTTATTTTTTTTATTAAATGTGATCAAAACACGTGAGTAAACTGTACATAACAACAGTTGGTAGTATTCTGTAAAGCCTGCCTGACATCAACACAAGTCACCGGCGCATTAAAGTGCTGTTAATCTGGACTCCGCCCCTCTTTTCTTGATCTTCCAATCTAACTGTCGCTTTCCCTCGGACAAACGGAGTTCCTGAGAAACATTGTCTGAGGAAAGCAACAGTTGTGATTGGAGGATCAAGAAAAGAAGGTGGGGTTTGAGATCAATTGTGAGGTATACTAAACTGTGTTCACTCGGACTTTTCTATTCTGAAAATGACCTGTGGTGACCGGTTGGTCTAGAACCCGAGTCTCGCGCCCAGGTGCCCTACCTACTGTACATTTCAACAGTCATAGGCCCCTTAACCCTTTCACTGCCACAGTACAGAAGGTTAACCCTTTACTATCACACTACAGACGGTTAACCGTCACCGTCTGTAGTGTGATAGCAAAGGGTTAACCTTCTGTAGTGTGGTAGTGAAAGGGTTAACCTTCTCTCTATTGTCACAGCTTACCAATAATGATGTAGTATAAGGAGGTAGCTTACCAATAATGATGTAGTATAAGGAGGTAGCTTACCAATAATGATGTAGTATAAGGAGGTAGCTTACCAATAATGATGTAGTATAAGGAGGTAGCTTACCAATAATGATGTAGTATAAGGAGGTAGCTTACCAATAATGATGTAGTATAAGGAGGTAGCTTACCAATAATGATGTAGTATAAGGAGGTAGCTTACCAATAATGATGTAGTATAAGGCGGTAGCTTACCAGTAATGGTGTAGTATAAGGCGGTAGCTTACCAATAATGATGTAGTATAAGGAGGTAGCTTACCAATAATGATGTAGTATAAGGAGGTAGCTAACCAATAATGATGTAGTATAAGGAGGCAGCTTACCAATAATGATGTAGTATAAGGAGGCAGCTTACCAATAATGATGTAGTATAATGAGGTAGCTTACCAATAATGATGTAGTATAAGGAGGTAGCTTACCAATAATGATGTAGTATAAGGAGGTAGCTTACCAATAATGATGTAGTATAAGGAGGTAGCTTACCAATAATGATGTAGTATAAGGAGGTAGCTTACCAATATGAACAGATACCAGTGTTCGTTCCGCCTCTCCGTCAGAGAGGACCGACCAACCTTCTCATAAAGGACACAGTGACGAGTGTCGTATCTGTCATCTATCAATACCAGAGTGACTCTAGTGATGATGTCATCACGAGACAAACCCTGAGCCGTTGAATAGTGAAACACCTACGATGATAAGCCATCCCATAATGATATCACTGAGATATGGGAATATTTTCTTAGTGAAATGTAAGTCATACATTTAAATAAAACTAATTTGGATATCATAGCTCAAGCTAAAATCACTACAAAGAGCGTTGACTTGCCGACATCATACGTTCAAGTCTTCGACCTCCAGCTCGGCGAGACGGTCGTCTACGTCTGCGTCGCCTGACTTGTCCGAGATCGTTCGAAACAGCACAATGTAAATTCACTTTTAGCGCGGATTTCCCCTTTTATTTCGTGTGCATGTTAATACGTTCAGTGGTCTCTGTTACAGCCGGAAGGTCGTTCTCTGTCACAGCTGCGTTGGGAAGGAAGGGTCGCTTCTCTTAACCCTTTCACTGCCACACTACAGAAGGTTAACCCTTTCACTGCCACACTACAGAAGGTTAACCCTTTACTATCACACTACAGAAGGTTAACCCTTTCACTGCCACACTACAGAAGGTTAACCCTTTCACTGCCACACTACAGAAGGTTAACCCTTTACTATCACACTACAGTAGGTTAACCCTTTACTATCACACTACAGAAGGTTAACCCTTTACTATCACACTACAGAAGGTTAACCCTTTCACTGCCGCACTACCAAATGGTTTAACACATTCACTGCCACACGACAAAGGGTAAACCCTTTCACTACCACACTACAGGTTAACCCTTTACCATCACACTACAGACGGTTAAACGTCTGTAGTGTGATAGTAACGGGTTAACCTTCTGTAGTGTGATAGTAAAGGGTTAATTAAGCTAAAGGTCTACCGGGGGAAACGTGTCGGCTCACTGTATGCCATCGTCTCCTAAGAGGAAAAAGACTTACTGTGTTGTTGTGTTGCTTTTCTTTTGAGAGTTGACTTTGACGTGTGAGCTGCTATCCGTTATACAGTGTTTGAGAGCCAGGTGTCTGTCCTACGGCATGGGGTCTGGCCTGGGAAGAGCAATAACCAACTGTTTTATGTTGGTTTTAACCACTAAAAAAATATATATATATATATAAAATATATATGTATATATATTAAAAAGAAAAAAACAATTTTAAAGATGCATTTCAGTCCGGGATTAATCCTCAATGCAACAATAGCATAATATTGTCCAGGAGGAGTAGTTGTAAGGTATATACTGTAGGCATCGTGGTGCTATGGAAAGAGTAGCTACGTATGTTATTATCCATATGGACATGGATGTATGATGAAGTACTAAATCTGAATCGTGTATCTATACCAACAGAGGTGTATACCTGTGTTGTTTCAGTCACAACGCGATCGCAGTGCTACAACCCATCGAAGTTATAATCAACCAGTTTGATTTTTTACGATGATGACCAGCTATCCATTGGGGTCTCTGAGGTCACACCTCATAAACCCCGCCCCCACCTGGCTCTCCACCAATGGAAGGGACTAAAACACATAAAACGTAGTTCAACCAAAATTTTGCAGAAACAGTAAAACCTCTAGCCTATTGGAAAATAAATTATTGAGAGAGAGAGGGAGAGAGAGGGAGTAGATACAGAGAGAGTAAAAAAATGAAATATTTATGAGATCTTTTGTACAGGTGTTTAAAAGAGAAGATGCAACAGAAATACCTTGATGATGCTATTTTTTTATTTGCTGCGGTCGTTATGCCTCCCATGTGTTTGAACCTGTGATTCTGAGAGTGTCTGTAGAACAAGTGGATGTTACTGTAGTTTGGAACATCTATTTTTATTTGTTTTCTTTTTAAATAAATCTTTCAATAAAAAAGACAATGTTTGAAAGAATCTCTCTGTCCTCCTAACAGCTGTACACTTCATCCTTCAGTTGAGCTGAAGCCTGAGAACCAGGGGTGTAAAGTACTTGAGTAATTGTACTTAGTTACAATACTTAAGTACTGATTTTGGGGATTTGTACTTTAGTCGAGTATTATTAGGTTTGTATACTTGTTTAGAAATGGGCAATGGAGAAATACATTGCGTTTTCAAGATGGTGGACCGGCCGGAAACAGCAATGACGTAACCACTACACCCATAGATATATATAGAACACTAGATAGCTTGCCCGCGCTGCCGGCCAATGGAGAGCAACGTCACTGAACCGCCGCCATCTTGGGAGGGTCAGCCTTGAGTGAGAGTGAGTGAGCTGCACAGACAAAAATACTCATAACTCGCTGAAATATTGACGGATTTACAAACGGTTGGGTTTATTACAAGCATTATTAACGTGGCTATGATTCAAGCGGTTTGTAAAAAAAAAACATCTTTACATTTTTTTTTATAAGTATGCAGTATCACAACTACATCTTTGATGTTTATAGCAAACCAACCCGTTTGTAAATCCGTCAATATTTTCAGCGAGTTATGAGTATTTTTGTCTGTGCAGCTCACTCACTCTCACTCAAGGCTGACCCTCCCAAGATGGCGGCGGTTCAGTGACGCTGGTGACTCCGCCTTAAGCTATCTAGTGTTCTATATATATCTATGACTACA